>NW_017731557.1:639155-712641 GCF_001890085.2 Hipposideros armiger
TAGCCTATTTAATAAATGGTGCTGGGAAAATTGGACTGACACATGCAAAAAAATGAAACTGGACCACCTCCTTACGCCACTTACAAGAACAAACTCAAAATGGATTAAAGACCTAAATATAAGACCTGAGACCACATTCATTCTTTAAGATGCATTTATATTCTACATCCAAACAGACCAGTTAAATGGAGGTGAGATAGTTTGATTACCCCTCTGTCTTTCAGGTCTCATAGTGGCATCAATCTCAGAAATTTTTTCAGGAATGTAATATTACTTTGGGTAGTGTCATTGTAGAGAATGAAAGTTTTAGGGGTTTTCAGAGAGGATCAGAGAAACAATAAACAATGTAGGAATTTTTCTAGTTGCTTGTTCTGTATCTCTTCTAATTATGCGTTTGGGACCTGGAGAAATAATGACAAAAAAATAGGTCTGGGGACCCATATTGCTCCCTGAGGCAGTTTTGGGTTAAAAGTCTTACTGGACTGTGGTAAACCCCCACTTTCACTGTGATGTTTTAGGTAACTTCAGTGCTACTGTCTTGTAATGCCTGAAACATCACAATATTTTCTGTTCTCCAGAGCACAGTGACTAGTGAATGCCCACAGGTGTCTTTGGAGAAGGCTTGGAATAAAATTTACATTGTATAGTTGGGGTATTGTTGTAGGATTCTTTCTCAAGGGGATTCAGCCTCTCTTTCAACAAAGAGGCTCTGGTTATGTGAATAGGGTAGGTCTAGAAACAAAGTAAGAGGCTTTGATTCTCTCCGAGATTTTTGTTTTGTTGCTTTTTAGCAATTCAAGTCACATTTCTGGCCCTAAGTTTTTCCAGTTTTATTGATTCATAGGTGAACAGGAACAAGATACAAAGATGAAATGACTTTATAGACTTCTCTGGGAAAATAATACATAGCATTTTTGCAGTCTAACTTCTTTTATTTATTTATTTATTTCCATAACCCCTCGCAGTCTAACTTCTTAAGTAATTATTCTAGTATTAAAGAATTGTGGTTAACATTTATTGAATGTCTACTCTGTTAAACACTGTAGCAGTCCTCACTTGAATTCTTGTAACATTAGGTGAATAGGGATTTGTTTTTCCCCATTTCACAGAAGCAGGAAACGTAGTTGATGGTGAAGATGAGCTTTAATCCAAGTCTGTGACTGCACGATCAGTGCTTTTTGTTACTTTTACTGGATTATGGTGACAACAACAATAAATACATAAGAATCTGCTAAGGCAAAATAATTTCTTTCTATCCCAGTAGTGATTCATGGTACAACTATGTTCTTGTGAATGGAGATATTTGAGTGCCTAATTTGTGCTTAACATTGTATATGTGCTGGAGACATACGAAAAATGACATATGATTTTAGTTATTTTTAATTGTGGATGGGAAATGTAAGGTGTGCTATCATTTGGTTCTAAACTATCTTTTTCACAGTGATTAGTTGAGATTTCATTTTTTATGTAATTGCAAGTTCCTGCTTTAAATGATGAATGAATGCAGTGAACTGACTTGAGACTTATCGTTCTCTATTTTATAATGTGTAAATTATGGTTTTGTTTAAAACTTTGAGGCCATTTTTCTTTGCTTACACTCTCCATTTTCTTTCAGTGGGCCACAGTTACATTTCATCTTCCTCATCATGTGTTAAAGTCCATTGCCAGTGCCATTGTGAATGAACTCAAGAAAATAAATCAAAATGTTGCTGCCTTACCTGTGGCATCCTCAGTGATGGACAGATTGTCTTACCTCTTACCTAGTGCACGTCCAGAACTTGGAGTGGGGCCAGGCCGTTCTGTGGACAGGTATAACCTTGCTTATGAAGAGATGTGATACTGAAATTGAATTGATTAGTTTCTTTGATTAACCAAGAAAAACTGTAAATTGGATGATGTTTAAAAAGATGTTTCAGAATATTTTAAAAAGCCATTCAGAGTCTCATTTTTATCAAAATAACTGAAGTGAAGTAAACTGCCACTTGAATTGCTATTTGTTTTTGGTTTCTGGGAAGTGTTTAAAGGAATCACAAAGCTATATTTTGAAAATTCCAGCTTCATACTTACTTAATAAATATTTGAGTCAACTTAAAAATATTATAATTATTCCATTTATAAGAATTATTTTGCCTTGTTGAAATTTGTGACCTTTGACATAAATTTTGATAAATGATAAAACCATGTCAGAGACTAAGTATAAGAGCCATATATTATTTCCTACAAAATGAAAAGAGTTAAAAAATTAATTAGGACAATTTTGAATGAAGGTTTTTATGCTGCCTGCCCTGGATGTAAACAGAGTATTATAAAAATCGCTCCTCAACCATTATTTTCTTCAGTAGAGATTTATGAGGTTCTGCTTTGTATAAAACTAATTATAAAGCCAGTAATGCATACATTAATTTAAAAACTTACCTGATTTGTTATTTGAAATAACAGTTATCAGATTCTTACTGAAAGTACTGAAGTTTAAAAATGCTATACTGAAATGTTAAATTCAGTTTTGTTAAGTTCACGTTTTTCTTCACATGTAGCATTTTGTTTTTACATTTTCATCAATGTGAATTGTAACTTCCTATGCTTTTTTCTGAAGTTCCTTTATAAATAGTACATGCTGATGTTAGCAGAGGCACTACTGAGTGAATTAACTTTTAACTTCTATTATCTGAAATATGGCTGTAATATTAGTTTGCAATATTTATTAGTTTATCTCTTGGTAAACTGAGACTTTGCTTAATCAATTGCCTTTTTTCTTGTTTAGTGATTTTATGATTATATAGATAACTTCTGTTGGTTGTGTTAATATTTGTGAAGAATTTTTATATTCCATAGCAATATTGCTATCTCTGTCTTTAGGGCAAAATGTAGAGATGATCATTTTTAATCTGAATAACTGTCAGGTGATGTGTGCTGTGTCTGTCATTAAAATATTATTCGGAAGATGCCTGGAGAGGGATGAAAAAAGAAATAATGTACTTTGAATAAATGTTTTTTGCCTGAAAGCTGTGCCTATCTTGAGATTATAAAAACAGCCCTTCAGAGCTATTTTCTTTGCAAATAGCAGCAGGGTTTCTAAAAAAAAAAATCAGTCCAAACTGTGGTAAATGTTTTATTTTGGGAAATGCATTCATTGGATAGGATATTCAATGTTTCTAGAAGTGTTAAAATGTCTCAGAATATTAATTTTGATGTAGTCTGTGGTGTTTGTTTCATTAAAAATGAATCTAGGAACCTGAGGAGGACCTTAATGAACTCAGGTCTTTTGGAGGTTTGAGTTAACTAAGTGGACAGTTTTCTGTTCTAAGACTGACACAGATTCTGAAGACATCTAAAGCCTGTAAAGGATAAGGCTTTTCTAACCCAGTGACGTGCTTTTCAAACCAGAATACACCTCTAAGTTAAATTAACTAAGATCACTAGCAATAGTATAGGAAACTGTGTACCAATTTAGAGAAGAATTTAAAGAAAAGTATTTTTTTCATCTCGTGCTGACCTTTACCACTTTTTGTCTCTGTCTCTCTCTTTTTTTCCCCTTCGTGTTATCAGTTACACTTTTGTGTTAGGAAGAGTAAGCTTTGCGTTCTAGTCGTTTTCTTACTTGAAGCTGTTTGGACTTTTTCTAGTTGTGTTATAATCCTTTAAAAAAATACTCTACCCTCTCTGTTACAGCTTCAATCTCAGTGAGCTAATATATTTTAATATGAAAATGTGAAGATTTCCTTTTTTGATAATTCACTAGAGAGTACAGCTTTCCTGGGAAAAGATTTCTCTGGAGAAAGGACAGAAAACTACCTTCTGCTTAAAAAAAAAGAAGAGAAATATGGTTGAGATAAAACCACTTTTTCTTTTTTGGTTTTATCTGTTTGTTGTACAGACACATGATGAAAGCATATAGCTCTCTGCCTGTACATTTCCAGATTTTGTGTTCTCTGCTTGGTAATTATGCAACATCAGTTAATTTATTTAACCTACCTCCGGAATTGTTTATCATTGGTGGTAACAGTCAGGTTTCCTTTTCCCTACTCTGTTTAAGAGAAATTTCTAAAAGTGATTATTTTTAGTTTAAAATGCAGATTTGAACTTGGCCATTAGGCCATTTCGGTCTTTTGTTGATAATCCAATAAAGCTTTTTTTCAGTAAGAAATAGGAGTGTCACTGTAATTAGATGCTTAATGCCGATTACATAAAGTATGTTTACTTTTAGATCATTAATGTATAGTGAAGCTAACAGACGGGAGACATTTACCTCATGGCCTCATGTAGGCTATAGATGGGCACAACCAGATCCCATGGCTCAAGCTGGATTTTATCATCAGGTAAAAAAGACTAATAAATAAAAACCTTTTTTTAGCATGCCTTTGTAGCCTTGAGTAAAATAAAATCATTAACATTTTAATATTTTTCAAAAAGTTATTTCATGTAACCGGGCTGTGTACTTGTGTGTTTGCATTTATGTGTGTTTTGTTCTTACCTTTGATCATTATACTGACTGGCTATTTCCTATGTCATGTATTGTGTATGAAAAGAAAAAAAATATGTTAAAAGTAACTAACAATGGAGTTAATGCTTCATAACTATTCTCTTTTAGAAATAGGCAGTATTCTTCAGATTTACTTTTTGAAAATTGTTCTCTTTGGATGTGTGTTTATTTTCATGTTTTGACTTTATTCATAACAGTAATAGATACGTAGGGTAATGCAATCAAAGAACACTGTTACAGTTACTCCTGAAATTCTAATTTTATTTGGGATTTAAATTACCCATATACTAAAGTAGCAGCATTGTGGATAGTGAAATTATACCTGAATACATAATGTATTGAAGAACTGATTAAGAAATTATGCAGAAAGAGGAATAGTCAAAGAAAATAGTCATAATTTTATGTACGAAAAGAGGTTGTACAGTATAAGGATTAGTGTTACAAAGACATAAGAATGGGACATTATGGAGGGCTTCAATGAACTAAAGTAGAGGGAGGGTAAGAAAAATGAGTTCAGAAAGGCATAATATTCTAATTAAAAGAAACTTCAACTGAGTAGTGTAGACTGGCTTACCACTGTTTTACCACTGCTAAAGAATCTAAGAAATCTAACACGTGTCAGTTTACATAGAGCTTGCTTATTTAATTTTAGAATTCAACTAAATTTTGAAATACATTGAAGTTACTGTCATAAAGAATCTGGAGTGATCATTCCTTAGTTATCCTTTTTTTGTTTTTTAAAGATATTATTGGGGAATTGGGGGAGGGGAACAGTGTTGGAGAATCGGGGAAGGGGAACAGACAGGTAGACAAGTTGCTGTTTTGTTCTTCAGTCTAGTTGTGGAGGATGTCGCTTCACTGGCCCATGTTGGTATGCTCATTGTGCTCTTCCTGGGTGAGGTAATCGGTTGCTGGTCATTGGTTGGCCGCTCACTCTGGCTGCCAGCCACTCACGTAGCCCACTGCAGCCCCACTGCAGCCTACGCTGTCGCCCGTGACTCACAGCAGCCCAGCTCCAGGTGGAGCTGTTGTTCATCATCTTAGCTGTAGAGGGCAGCGTCACTGGCCCTCAATGTGGGATCCGAACCGAGGCCCTGCTGCTCAGAGCTGGCGCTCCTAAGTGAGCTCTTAACCAGCTGAGTCACTCGGCCGGCTCCCTTAGTTATCTTGAAGTGTTCTGAATATCTTAACTAAAATTAAATCAGAATACCATATATTTGAATATTTCATTCAACGTATTAAAGATAGATTCATTTGAAGACTGGTTCATAGGTTTTCTAGAATCTTCTGCCTGTGTTAGGGCCTCATTATTTTTAATCTTGTAAAATATATAATAAATTTTAATCTGTAGACATAGTAAGTGCTAACTAGAGTTAAGTGCCCAAAAATAATAATATTGGTTTTCAGAGGTGTATATATATATATATATATATGTGTTTTATCCCATGTGTCCTGAGTATTATATGAATTAGGTTCACTAGTTTGCTTTTCCTTTTTCCTTGTCCTTTCTTGTGTGATTGTGTAGGATTCAGTTTTTTATAATAAACCTGTTAGACTATTTTTTTTCATATACTTAACTATATTTCAAATACTTTAGTAATATAGTTAGAAGATGCTAGAGCAGAGATTGAGTGTGTGTGTGCCTCCATGTTTGATTTATTGGTCATTTTCTGATGAAACGATTTTTCAAATAAGGAAGCACATTTGTAAACATTTGGGGACCCAGTGCGTTGTTGGAACATAATAGTATATGCTAATTTTGCTTTTCTTAAAATGGAATTTTATCTAAATTTATTAACTGTTCTAGAAGAACTTTTATTTAAAAGCTATTTTAATATTGTTAACCTTCTCTGTATTTTTTATAAATTTGCAGCCTGCCTCATCTGGAGATGATAGAGCCATGTGTTTTACTTGTAGTGTGTGTCTTGTTTGTTGGGAACCTACTGATGAACCTTGGTGAGTCTTGATTTTTCTGGACATAATCAGCTAAGTTAATCCTGTAAATGTGCTTCTAAATTTTATTTTTATGATCTAGCTATAGTAATATTCATGCCTTTCTGTCATCTATATTTTTGCTTTATCCAAAGAGAATGAGGTAGCGTTGTCTATGCTGTCACGTCCCTTGACATACAGTAATATCTCTGAGGTCTTGGACTTCCTAAAATCTGTATGTGGGGAGAAGTGCCAAAGAATAGATTCAGGCTCTGAAAACCAGAAGGCTATGTTAAATTAAAATAGCATGGTTAACTTCAGCAGTTTAATCTTTGTTTTTTGAGGGCAGGTTGTCATTAGAGAATCCATGGAGGAAGGCCCTATGATTTACATTTTTAATTTTGAAATAATTTTAGGGAGCCTGTGATGATTTTGATTCTAGTGCATGAAAGTTTAGAATTTGGTTAAATATTAGAGATCATGTATTGAAACCTCATTTTTACAAATGACTACTCTGAGGCCCTATTAATAGAAATATAATAATTGCAAATATTTATATAAAACTATTTACCAGGTACCATCCTAAAGCACTTTATATATTTTTACTTCATTTATTTCTCACATTAGCCCTATGAAGTAGGTATTATCTTTGTTTTTTTGTTTGTTTGTTTTTTGAAAGATTTTATTGGAGAATTGGGGGAGGGGAATAGCATTGGGGAATTGGGGAAGGGGAACAGACAAGTTGCTGTCCTTTTTTGTTCTTCAGTCTAGTTGTGGAGGACGTTGCTTCACTGGCCCATGTTGGTATTATCATTGCGTTCTTGGGTAAGGCAGATCAGTCGCTGGCCACTGGGTAGCGGCTCACGGCAGCTCACGCCAGCTGCCAGCCACTCACGGAAGTTGATGGCAGCTCACTGCAGCCAGGCTGCAGCCTACTCCGTCGCCGGCGACTCACGGCAGCCCAGCTCCAGGTCGAGCTGTTGTTCACCATCTTAGCTGATGAGGGCGCAGTGTCCCTGGCCCTCATCTGTGATCCGAACTGGGGCCCTGCTTCTCAGAGCTGGCGACCCAAGCCAACTCTTAACCAACGTGCCACTCAGCCGGCCCTCATCTTGTTTTATAGGAGGGCATATTTTATAATTTAATCCTTATAGTCACTCAGTGAGATAGGAATTATTAATCCCATTTTAACATAAAATAGTATTTGCTGAAGGGGCATATGGCTATTAAGTTATGGAGGCAGGATTTGTTTTAAAATATATCACTTAACATTGTACTCAAATTAGTTTGAGGTCTCTGAATGCTAATCAGCTGGTGGGAATGGGGTGAATTTAGTAAAGCCCACTGGATTATGCATGTGGATTCCAGGTTACAGTGGGAAATACTGTATGAAAATAAAACTTGGAGTTGCATGTATCTGCAGACTGAGTTGAATATGAGAAATTTGCAGATTTAGGGTAGGATTTTGTTTGGAAATCAGTCTTTTCCTCTAGAAACTGCGTGTGTGTGTGTGTGTTTTCACACACATATATAAAAAGATTTTTCTGTGGGAAAGTTGATTCAAATTTCCAACTTGGGCCGTTAAAAACCCATAGTTTCTTGACATGGTCAGGGAATCAAGGATTCTACCTCTTTTTTGCCCCCAGGATTTAGGATCCCTCAAGCTCGAGCAGTTGGTAGAGCCTCTGAGGACTTGGGCACAATGCTCCAAATGGATAAGTGGGAACAACATTGATGGGGGCTGGGGAACTGAGCCTGGACACCACCTGAAACTATAAGGGGGAAAAGAATGAAGACTTGGAAGGGGAAAATGGTACTCTCATATTTTAATTGTGAGAGTTGACAGAGTAACTTTGGAGGCAGACTGCAGTTTTTAGAGTAAATGGGCACACCCTATTATCTGGCAATTCCACTTCTACTTATTTACCCTCGGGAATTAATTGCTTTTGTATGTGTGAAGTGTAAAATGGATGGTCACTACATTGAAAACTGGAAGCATGTTAAATGCCTATCAGGAGGGAATAGTCAAATAAAATGTAGTATAATCAACTATGATCTAACAATTAAAAGGAATGAATAGTTAGCTGTCTATCAATCACCATCACTAACTTTTAGATATGTTATTGTATCAACAAAGCTGTTGTGGAATGATTTCATACAATCGTTCTGTCTATTTAAAGTAAAACCGCTAAGGGCTGGCTGAGTGGCTCGGTTGGTTAAGAGCTCAATCAAGAGTGTCAGCTCTGAGCAGCAGGGTTGCCAGTTTGATTCCTGGCCTGGGCTGAGCTGCCGCTGAGCTGTCAACAGGTGACATGATGGCTCAGTTAAAAATAAATAAGTAAAAATTGTATTTTCTATATGTACATATATGTATATAAACTTATAAAAATATTTCAGAAGTATACCACTTAAATTCATAACAGTGATTACCTTCATGTAGAATAGGAGATTGGGATTGGATATTATAATTGAAGTAGGTCTTTAGCTTTACTTTATATAGTCATTTATCACTTGTGTAAATAAAATTTTAATTAAAAAGTTGAAACGCCTCAGGTAAGAGAGAAATGGAAAGGGGAAAACAACCCAAGTACTTAGCTGGGAGGGAATCCAGTCAAAATTTCTGCTTAGGGAAGCCATGTAAAAGCATTTATGTAAGACATCTGCGTATTACAAATTGTCTAGGATTTATATATGGATGTAGGTAACTTGTAGGTGCAATGTAGAAAGAAATATGTACACCCTAAGGAATAGCACATTTTATAAGTATAGTGTTCCTTTCTGTGCTCTGGAAATGTAAAAATGGCTTTGAAAAAAAAGGGTTCTTTTTTTGGTAGCAGCATCCTGGCATTTCAAATAAAGCCTTGTAATTAGAACTAGTCAAAGTTAAAAAAAAAAAAAAAGAATAACCACAAAGAAAGAAAGTAGGCACAAAATTGGACAGATAGCTTAAGTGTTAAAGTTGATCCTGGTTTCGATGTTTGGGAAAATTCTTAGTCATTATTACCTGTCTTGATCTTAGGTCCTAGTATTTTATTTTTATAAAAATGTTAGGGTTTTCTATTAAACTAATTTAACATTTATTTTTACCACATAAGGATTTATTTGAAAGAAATAATGGATAATTTGTGAACATTATCTAAGTTTCTTTGAAAAGAAATTTTGTTTAGAAGTTATTTGATTGATTGGGTCCTATAGTGAATGTATAGGGTGTATTATTGTGTTCTTAATACAGGTCTTTTTGCTTTCAGACTTTACTAAAAAGTTTTTTGTGATTTGAATGGCATTTATTGAGATTTTACTATATTATGTCATTTATAGTTGTGATCACTGATAAATATCTATATATAATATATATAATTATTAATTTATCTTTGACCTGTAAAAATTGTATATATTAAGGTGTACAACTTGATATTGATATATATACACATTGTGTAAAGATCACCAGTCAAGCTAATTAATTAATATATCTATCGCCTCTATAGTTTTAATTTTGTGTGTGTTGAGAAGATTTAAGATATATTTTCTTCACAAATTTCAAATACCAGTATATAGTACAGTGTTAATTATTGTCACTGTACTATACATACATGGAGAAGTTTAAACTGAAGCAAAATAGTTACTCATTTTAAGTTGTGGGAAACCAGTGTGAGGAAATACCAGAACTGAAAAAATTTTATCAGTATATTAATATAGCATAAATTGTACTATGACATTTATTTCTTAGTTTTATCTGAGACTGTATTTGTAATCAATTAAAGTGAATAACAACTGTTATTATAAAGTGAGCAGCTGAACATGTTAGAGTGATCTTGATAAAATTGAATGATTTGGTATTTGAGTCTTTTAAGTAAGGAATACTTTAAGTTCAATTATTTGTTTTTTAAAAAAAGGAAACATCATCCTGAAGTTCTGTTTTAATGTGCAAACTTAATAGCTTTGTTGTTCATTAAACTTGTCTTTCCTTAATCTATGTAAGGTCTGAACATGAGAGACATTCCCCAAACTGCCCGTTTGTGAAAGGCGAGCACACACAGAATGTGCCATTGTCAGTCACTCTTGCAACAAGCCCTGCGCAGTTTCCCTGTACGGATGGAACTGACAGAATATCTTGCTTTGGGTCGGGAAGCTGCCCTCATTTTCTAGCTGCTGCAACGAAACGAGGGAAGATCTGCATATGGGATGTTTCCAAACTTATGAAGGTGTGTTTTAATTTTGAAGTAACAGATTAGTAATTGAAAAAAAAAATCAGTTGTGAACTTAGGCTTTTCATTTATTTAGGTGCATTTAAAGTTTGAAATTAATGCATATGATCCAGCCATTGTACAACAGCTTATTCTGTCCGGAGAACCAAACTCAGCAGTCGAATCAAGGAGACCAACTTTGGCATGGCTGGAAGACTCCTCTAGTTGCTCAGATATACCAAAATTGGAAGGAGATAGGTATGTACATTTGTTTTAGTGGTATTTATAGAACTTAAATGCTTTATTTTTCCTAACTTTTATATTCTCTTAGTTCTAATTGAAGAGGCAGAAAAAATTATTAGGTCAAGAGATTAGAGAATAAATGTTTGGTTGGAAACCTGAAAGAGGTGTGTGATTCTTGAAAAGAAATTGCATTCAGAAATGCCATAGTCTGTAAAATATACTTTATTTTCTATCTCAGTCTATCCCAATTAGACATAATTGCTGCATTGAACAATAGTCTGAATGATGAAATGAAATCCTTGGATTAGACTTGTAATTTCACCTTCTGCTAAATCTTTTCACAGAGTAGTGGAACCAAATGATTTTAGTTTCCGCTTTTTCCATTAGCACCACAAATTATAGATGTGCTAACCGGTGGCATCACCTGTGGCAGGGGAGGATGACCTAATTATTATTATTATTATTATTATTATTATTATTATTATTATTATTATTAAAGATTTTGGGGAATTGGGGGAACGGGAACAGACAAGTTGCTGTCCTTTGTTCTTGTCTAGTTGTGGAGGACTTTGCTTCACTGGCCCAAGTTGGCACCATCATTGTGCTCTTCCCCGGCGAGGCAGATCAGTCGCCGGCTTCTGGACGGCCGCTCACGGTGGCTGCCGGCCACACACGGCAGCCCATGGCAACCCACTGCAGCAGGGGCTGCAGCCTACGCTGTTGCCAGTGACTCACGGCAGCTCAACTCCAGGTTGAGCTGTTGTTCAGCATCTTAGCTGTAGAGAGCAGTGTCACTGGCCCTCATATGTGGGATCTGAACCAGGGCCCTCTTGCGTCCCAAGCCACCTGTTAACCAACGCGCCACTCTGCTGGCCCATGACCTAATTATTTAAAACAATTTAGCACTAACGAGTATGAACTGAGGCATGATAATTCTTGCTATAGAAACATTTTGGTAAAATCTTTGCTGGATTCTCTTCCATTCAGCTTTTCTGACAGATTCTTGATTTCTGTAGTTGTATTTGGTCTTTGTGAGGGAAGGACAGTCAAAGTGTAACCCCACTTCATTCGTTTCCCCAGAAACTGCAGTTGTAACTCTGAACTGGGTGACACCTGCAGAATCCTCAAGTAGGCCGAATGAAGGGTTCCACAAACCACTCCACTAGTCTTAAGCATTAGCAGCTACCTACTTCTTTTTAAGATTCTGAAGGTAGCAGCGTAAAATGGAGCCTATTTAACTGTGACCAGATATCCTGATACACAGAGGAGATGTATTATTTCACTTGCAGGGGCTTATGTTACTGAGGTGTGACTGGTGTTACACCAGTCAGTGATTTACTGTTTTACTTCACAATCCCTAAGGTGGCTTGCACTTTCCTTAAGAACTAATGTAAAAGCTGATTATGGAAATTATTTTATTGAGGGAATTAATTGAAAATTTACAGCACATAAGTTGGGAAGGTTACCTCTTTCTAGGCCCTCTTGGTAATAATAGGTATAAATTACAGGTAGGTAAATAAATGAATGTGTGCTGATTTCTGGAATAGACTGAAAGCTTCATGGTTGTTTTCAGTTATAAATCCCAGTGAGAGCTTGATTGGAAAGCAGCTGGACCATTGAGTTTTTGTCCACAATTGCCAGTAGGACTGGGAAGTAAGCATGCTGGGTCTCTGTGATTTTTTTTAGAGGTTAGTGGAAAATTGATTGAAGATAATGAAATTGGTATGTTTTTTTGAACACTGATTTTAATTAGAACTTTTGTCTTGGAGTTTTGTAATTTTGGGGTTAAAAATTGATTCAAGATACACTTTTAAGATTACATACATGTGTACACACACACAGCACATACACACACACCCTTAGGTAAAATGTGCATTTTAGGTAAACACGCATCCAGTATTTCTGCTGGACAGGTGTTATGTGAGGTAGTACGCTCAAGTTGAGATATATAAATCTCTCTGCCTGGTTTTAAGAGACTTAAGTCTATCCAGGATAGAAGGACCCTTTACTCCCAATAAAGTGTGAGGTGAGTCAGAGAAATTTGCTCTAAGTTGGGGTGGTAGGAGGACGCTGAAGAGGTAGAGCTCCATCTCTAACCTCAGGCTCCCTGGCTGGCCTGTCCCCCTGCAGAGGAGCAGGATTCCTGTAGGATCAGTAGTGAATATAATGAGCTAATATACCTGTGACTTTGTGGTACAAGATACAGTATATTTGTTTTTAAAATACACCATCTGTGTTTCATTAGCTTGAAGAATAATATATTAATTGAGGAAATTAAAGCTTAGCCAAGAAATAGAAAGTAATTAGCTATATAGCTTGCTTAGGAATTGTTTTTGACCATTTCTACTTAGATTGTCTTTGTTCTGAATTTATTCAAGGAAGAATATTTATTTGGAAACACATTTAATTTTAATGAATTAACATTTTGTCATTTGTATGTTGTGTCTTTCAAATTGGCAAACATTTCCTGAGTTAAATTTGAAGTTGTTTATGGTATTGGTATGTTAGAAATAAGGTACCCCTATAATATGAGTATATTTGGTTTTCAGAACACATGTAATCTTAAGTAAACACTTAAAACTTATTCATAATATCTTATTTTACCTGTTTCTTTGCAAAAGATTTTATATCATGCAAAAGGCTTTAGTAAATCTATATAAGTAATGCATGCTTACTGTAGAAAAATTGGAAAATACAGAGCAGTAACTTGAAATGTATAGCACCCATAATCACAGCATCCAGTTATTAACCTTTATGTGTATTTCTGTATATTTTGTAACTCATGTGAATTTTTACATGCTTTATTGAGATATAATTACATATCATAAAATTAGCCCTTTGAGCATACCATTAAGTGATTTTACTTGTATGATTTTATCATATAATAGTATGAGAATTTTTCCACCATCAAATAAAATTTAAAATGGATTATTGTGTTTTGAAAACCTTCAGAAAAAGCTTTTTATTTTGCCTTAAAAGGTAATTATCTGGAAACCCATTTTAATTTTGTAGCTTCATTTTGAGATACCTAAATGCCTTCTTTAAAAATATGCTACTGCTAAGGCCGGCCGAGTGGCTCAGTTGGTTAAGAGCTCACTCAAGAGCGCGAGCTCTGAGCAACAGGGTTGCTGGTTTTATTCCTGGCCAGAGCTGAGCAGCCCCTGAGCTGCCAATAGGTGGCAGGATGGCTCAGCTAAAAGTAATAATAATAATAAGTAAATAAAAAATATGCTACTACTTTATTTAACCTTTTATCTCAGTACAGCTGGGTAATATTTAGTTATTTTTCTAATGTAAAGGCCCTTCTGTATTTGAAACTTACTATGTCTTCTTGATTGGACTTCATTCTGGGTAATTTCCATTCCTTAATATTCCCCCTTGGGATTTATTTTTCCAGGTATGTTTCTTTTCTTTTTTTTTTTCCCTGAAACCAGCCAATTAGTATTTAAATAGCTTGAATCAATTAGCAGTTAATCTGAAACTTTTTGCCTTCTTTTTGCTGTTTTAAATTATAGCACAAAATTGGTTTATAGACAGTTATCACCACTTGAAAAAACTAAAACACAGAAAATTTGTCAAATATCTAAGTAAGTTTCTCCCCCTCAAAATTCCAAACTTTTTTTTTTAACAGAGATTAATAACTTAAGTTTCATTTACTGCATAAATGTATGGGTATTTCAGATGCAGGTGCAATACATTATTTCAAAAAGGGAGGCATACTTTTTCTTTCTGCAAGATGCATCTTTTATGTTTGTAATTGAGGTTATTAGAATTTTAGAACTGCTATAGAAGTGCTGATTATTAGCACACAGAAACAGCCTAATATTGTGCTAGAGTGATCTGTAATTAATCTTTTTTCTTGTCTGCTAACAGTGGAAAGTGAGGATAAAGATGGATGCAAAGAGGGAAACGGGCAATTTCTTGGCCATCTGAGTGCAGAGTAAAAGAGGGAATATTGTCATGTTGTCTTAACTCCTAATTTCTGGGTTGTAATAGTTTTCTTCAAGGAGTTCTTAACAGCGCTTCCAAAACAAACCAAATACAAAATAAAAATGAAATGCATGTGTGAGTACATGTACATACTAACATGTACACACTCCCCTATTTGGTTTTAGGATATCTTGCCTGAATTTAGTAAAATAATAGTTTTAAAATTTTACTCCTGGAATCCTGTGCTTGATTTTATTAGCTGCCCCTCTCTTTTTTATCTTTATTTACCCAAACTATGCTCAATCACATCTTAACAGTCTTCTAATTTCTACAAATTCTGTTATACATCCTTAGAGGTTTTCGCATCCTATTTCACTCAGATTTTTATTTAATGATTTACGATTCATTATCAGCATTGTTAATCAGTAATGATCTCAGACTACTTCTATATCATTTAAGCTAGTTTTAATAGTTTTTGTGAAGCTTATATTCCAGATGTAAAGCAGTGGTTGTTGTAACATTGTATTTTTTTTCCTGTCTCATATTATGTATATTTTCTTTAAATTCAAATTATTTTTTTTTTTACTTTGACTTTTAAGTGATGATTTACTGGAGGATTCAGACAGTGAAGAGCATTCCAGATCAGATTCTGTGACAGGTATGTAAAAAGGTAGATAATCTGTTTTTGAAAGCTTTGCATTTACACAGCTGTAGATAAAGCTAGATATCACTTAATTCTAAATGTCTTTCTTAGTTAATACAAACTCTAAATTTAAACTCTAATCTTATATATCAGACATCTTGATTTAGTAGTATGTAGTGTTCTGACTTAAATTTTAAATATTACCTATTTCAGCCACAGGAAGTAAAAGGGACAGTTTTATCAAATTTTTGTCACAGATGTCAGGGAGTTGACATGAAGCTCTTCAGAATGCGTTCAGTTTACTTCCATAATGTATTCTCTTGTTAAATAAAAATATTTAAATTAAGGTTCTGTATTCTCACCCAAAAATGGGAATAGAAAATACATTTTTAAGTATAAAATCAAAGACATTACGGCATCAGCTAAATTTCTGCCTTACTCATTATCTTATGAAATATTAAGGCAAAAGAGTATGCTTCATATTTTAATGTAGTTATAGTATAAGCAAGATTATTAGTGCATCTCAAAATAGTTTTATGATGATAAAATTCAAGTCCTGTCACTTAATTATACACTGATAGCATTTTCTAACATAGAAAATATTTATTTTAACTTCTGTTAGAGTTTTGGGGACTAAGCTAAAAATATGCAAAGCATAGTACCTGGGAAGTAGCCCGTGTTTTTTAAAAGTGACCATTATTAAATTGTGGCTATTTTCTAATGTCAAATCTCATGAACTAAGCACATACAGTATATAATTTGTTATATCTCTAGAAGAGACATGGTTTTATATAGTGTAGTTGTCAAAAGTTATAGTTTGTATAGAGTAGCAAGTGCTCTCTAAATTCTAATTTGCTACAAAATCCTTTTTAAAGCCACCAAACAATACTGGACTGATTTTGGGCTAACCCTTAGTTGTCTTTTGAGGTAGTTCTTAGAAATGAAAACATCAACATTAAAGTAGGAAAATGTCCTGAATGATGTACAGATGTGTAATTAGCTCCAGAAAAATAAAAATTTCATTAAAAAAATTTAGTTTTATGAAGATAATGCTCTTTAGCTCTTTGTTGTCCTTTTGCAAAAACAGAAAAGGGCTACTATTGCATGTTCTTAATCTGATGAAGAATAGTTCACTGGTCACCTGGAGATCTGGTTAGAGCTTGACTGATCTCTTTTACAAAATAGCTCTTTGGTTTTGTCAAGTCACTTAAACTCCCTGGGCCTCAGTTTTTCATTTGTAAAGTGAAGCATTTGAACTAAATGTTCCTTTTCTGCTCTTAGTTTTTTTGACTCTTTAACTGTAACCTTTCCTTTGTATGCTATAACTGTGCTCTTTTCTCTGGGTGTAAGGATCTCAGTAGGTATTTTTGTAATTATAATACTATCTTTGGTACATTTCCTTATGCCTTTCTACTTGTATCTTTCCCACTTGTGCCTGGTTGATCTTTTATACTTCCTATAGGTACTGTAGTTCTGTTCACTTCCCAGTATCTAAAAAAAAAAATTACCATGTATTAATATTTTTGTTGACCCTTTCTGTGATACTTCATTTAGCGTTGGGAGTATTGTCCTTACGTAGAATTAAATGGTAGCAATAGTAAGAGAAAAAAAATTGTAGTGCAAACATTTTAATTGCCTCCTTTTGGGATTTGTAAGGACCTCTTTCATTTGTAGTAAAATATATGTCTTTTAAGCTAATTATTGATATAATTATATATAAAATTAAAATATAATTACATAGTGCATTCTAAGCTGATATATTGAAAGATTATAAGTGGCTATGGAGGCTTGTGATAATAATGGGAACTGTGTTCTCTTCCTGAATTATGTAAAATAAGTCATAGATTCTGTTTCAAAACTTACGTTTACTAACTCTAGGTGATTCTCATTAAATTGAATGATGTGGTCTGAAGAATTATAGAATATATATTTTAATTTCAAAAATGTGAATGCAGACTACGACTTTCATCTGGTTTTTAGTTGAAGGTCATGACTTTTGAAAGTATCTAGATGATGTCAGAGAGAAAAGTTTGATTTTGGGTCCATATATCTGAATTGAGGATATATTGCTTCTTGTGAAGAGTGGGAAGAATGTTTGTCAGGAGATTGAAGGCCGGTTCAAATTGAAATTTGATGGTCTTAGAACTAAGTGCCTGGATAAAACTAAATTGCTAACCTCACGAAGTTTGGCTGGCAGAATTGTGGGTTGACACTACTTGAGTAAGCAGAATTAGAGAGGGGTTTTCCAAAATGATTATCTGAAGAATATTATAGTGCAGGATGTCTGTAGGTATATTACATAAAAATTTATTTTGTGGTACAGTGGGTTTGAGAAATACTGAGATAAGTAAAGACAAGTATCCTTATTGTAGTATTTGATAGTCGTCATTGTGCTTTGTTAGTCATCTGTAGTAAACTGTATGGCATATGGCATATGCTGTTGCCCAGATGTTGATTAAATAGTTGGGAAGATGCAGAGTAGTAATGTGTCTTGTTATATTTTCCTTTCAAATGGACAGTTTCATCTCATAATTCATTTACTTTGAATATTATCTTAAATGTGTATTAATATATGTAATTTATGGTTAATTTATTTTTTAATATACTGTATATAGAATAAAATAGCTTTTTCTTGGCAGTTTCCTACCATAACTTTAACAAAATCATTTGAGTTAGTTTCAGTTTAGTCTAATAAATGGCTGGACATCCTCAAGACATATAATAGTATACTACATGTTATAAAAATCTCCCTGTCAACATTTAATTTCAAGTCTAGATTAGTAAATTAGCAGAGTAAATATATATAAATATTGTATGGCAGACACAGACTGCACATGAATGAGCCACATGAATGGTTGTGAAATAAATGGACAACTTCATTAAGAAATTAAATTGAGTTTATAACTAATATTGTCTTCTGCTTAGCTAGAAGTGTTTTCAGTTCTAGATGATAATAATAGTGACAGTATGTAAAGTGAGAAGGTTATTCTAAGAAAATGTGAAATTCTAAGTAAACCAGCCAATGAGCATTTTTAAGATATTGTTAATGAAATAGTTAACAAAAATGGTATAAACAGAACTTTCAATATATCTTAAATGTTTGATGTTCCATGAATCTTTCTTGCTGATTCCATTATTTGGGAAGTTTTCAAAAACTTTCATGCAATCATCTTGAATTATATTTATT
The DNA here is from genome assembly GCF_001890085.2 of Hipposideros armiger. Taxonomy (NCBI): domain Eukaryota; kingdom Metazoa; phylum Chordata; class Mammalia; order Chiroptera; family Hipposideridae; genus Hipposideros; species Hipposideros armiger. The sequence continues at coordinate 657,755 of NW_017731557.1, forward strand.
TCCTTTAGTTTTCTGTATTCTTAACCTAAAATTGTAAATTCCAATCTTTTTTTTTTTTGTATTTCCAAGATACCTAGAGTTATCTTTGCATTATTGTTGCTAATACTGTCATTGCTTGAGCGATAGTTTTTGTGCTATTCAGAAAAAAATAAAACGATTGAAACTTTCAGTATCGAAACTTTGGTATTGAGATTATACCTGGTACAGGGGTTGACTGATATTTATTGCAGGGTTTTGTGTAGACGGAGATGGCATGTTTGGAGTGTTGGAACTGAGAAATGACTTTTATACTGTTTGAAAGGGGACAGTTTGAAAAACTGCAGTTGACTTTAAATGAGCTAAAATGAACTAAAACTTAGCAGATAATACAGAAGACACATTTCATTTTAAAAATGACAAATTTGGGGAACATTTTTCTTTCTAATTATTACAGTTTTGTAAGCTGAGGTTAGGATGACATTGCATGCTGTGACCATCAACTGATAATTAGCATGATCGGGGGGGGAGGGAGAGAGGAGATGATATGCCATTTACAGGTGACGCCTGTAAATGGTAAAGGGTAGGGAACTGAGATTACACTACTGTTTCATGGGTATTCTGCAGAGTGCATAAGTGACAGATGCATAAATAGTATTATTTTCTGGTTTAGAAGTAAATGGTACGATTCCTATTACTTTGATATTAATGATGTCTTCATTCTTTAATCCTTTTATTCTCTAATTTAAAAAGGTTTGGCTCACAAATTACCAGGTGAATGAATATATTCTGAATTGAAAATGATTTTGAGTCTCTTGGTTTTTCTGGGTAGGTTCATCTCAGCTTTGATTAAATTTCCTTTAAAATATTTTAAGCTTTTCCCCTTATATAATTATAATTTACCGACAAGATGAGTAAAAATGGAAATGTTATAGCACAGGTTTTGATTTGCATTCACAATACGATTGCTAATAAATATTGTTCCTTTTCAAAGGGCATACATCGCAGAAGGAAGCCATGGAAGTGAGCCTTGATATAACAGCACTCAGCATTCTCCAGCAACCAGAAAAACTTCAGTGGGAGATTGTTGCAAATGTGCTTGAAGATACCGTTAAGGATCTTGAAGAACTTGGGGCAAATCCTTGCTTAACAAACTCTAAGAGTGAAAAGACAAAGGAAAAGCACCAGGAACAACACAACATTCCCTTTCCATGTTTATTAGCTGGAGGTTTATTAACATATAAATCTCCTGCTACCTCACCCATTAGTAGTAATTCCCACAGGTCACTGGATGGTTTAAGCAGAACTCAGGGTGAAAGTATATCAGAACAGGGGTCAACTGACAATGAATCCTGCACTAATTCAGAATTAAATTCTCCTTTGGTAAGGAGGACTTTACCTATTTTGCTTCTTTATAGCATCAAGGAGTCTGATGAGAAAGCAGGAAAAATCTTTTCACAGATGAACAATATAATGAGTAAAAGTTTGCATGATGATGGTTTTACAGTTCCACAGATTATTGAAATGGAACTGGATAGTCAGGAGCAGTTGTTGTTGCAGGATCCTCCTGTGAGTTACATTCAGCAGTTCGCGGATGCAGCAGCCAACCTTACCTCTCCAGATTCTGAGAAGTGGAACTCTGTGTCCCCCAAGCCTGGGACTTTGGTCCAGTGCTTGAGGCTGCCAAAGTTTGCAGAGGAGGAGAATCTTTGTATAGACTCTATAACTCCTTGTGCTGATGGAATTCATTTGTTGGTAGGACTGCGGACATGCCCTGTTGAATCCTTGAGTGCAATAAATCAAGTAGAGGCCTTGAATAATTTAAATAAACTAAACTCTGCACTATGTAATAGACGGAAAGGTGAGCTGGAATCCAGTCTTCCTGTAGTGAATGGTGCAAATATTAGTGTAATCCAACACGAATCACCAGCAGATGTACAGACTCCTTTGATAATTCATCCTGAGCAGAGGCATGTTAGTGGTGGATATTTAATACTTTATAAAATGAATTATGCCACTCGGATAGTGACTTTAGAAGAGGAGCCAATAAAAATCCAACATATCAAAGATCCCCAGGACACAATTACCTCGCTCATTTTGCTTCCACCAGATATATTGGATAATCGAGAGGATGACTGTGAGGAACCTGTTGAGGAAATGCAATTAACCTCAAAGAATGGCATTGAGAGAGAAAAAAAGTCTGATATTTCTACTCTTGGACACCTGGTAATAACCACTCAGGGAGGATATGTGAAAATATTAGATCTTTCAAACTTTGAAATTTTGGCCAAAGTGGAACCTCCCAAAAAGGAGGGCACTGAAGAACAGGACTCGTTTGTTTCTGTCATTTACTGTTCGGGCACAGACAGGCTGTGTGCATGCACCAAAGGTAAGGGGTTAGTCTGTTTGGTTCCTCTACAAATCTTACAAAATTACTGTACATGGCATTTGTTGATGTGCTTACCTACTATGAATTTTAGATCTATATAGATGGAGAGATATTTAATGTTTTATAATGAAGTGATACATCTTTCTACTGTTTTAACTGTTTAAAACTTTTTTTACTGCCCTAGGTAAAGATTCTAATTGTAAATAAGTTACTAAGTCTCTCAGAAAGTATCTTCTCTGCTTTAACCTCAAGAAAATAACCTGCTGTTGTTTCTGTGAGTCCTGACTCTGCATCTGCTCAATTTTGTGGCCTTGGGCAATTTACTTTAAACTCAGTAAACCTTTGTGTCTTTATTTGTAAACTGGGATAAGAAGGCCTGTTTCAAGGCTTGTTAGAATTAAATGAAATTATGTATGTAAAGTTTCTGGCACAGGTATTAGTCCTTATTTTCTTCTGAAATTAAAATATTTAACAAATAATTATTACTTTTGCCAAATAAAGGTTTTTTTTTCTCTGATTTACTCCTGACTTTTGGCTGATAGTAAATCAGTTTTGCAACATTTGAGGCTCATGCAGATTAACACGTAGTGTGCAATTTTTTTCTACTTAATATGTATTTTAAATTGGAGGGATTTTTGAAATGGATTACTGACAATATCAGGCAAAATGAATAGTCCTAATGATAGTTTAGTTTAATAGGACTTGAGGACCAGGAGATATTTGAAGTCTAGGTAACTAGAGCCCATACTTAGGTGGGTTTGAGAATAGTTAATATCTCATGTGGCTCTGGTTGGAATTAGCCTGTTTTCCTCTTTTTAAAGCTATTTCAGGAGTTTAGCTAAGAAGGATAATGGTGAATGTAGTGGGTCAGATTGCTTTCTTTGAGATACATCAAGTGAAATAACATGGGGAAAAAAATCTTCAAATAACATAAAAACCCAGCTAGATTAATTTGAAAAAATGAGCAATGCAGAATTACTTTAGACTAATAAACTTTTGAATTAGAGTTGATAAAGTTCAGCAAGACCATTGAAATACTATGTGGTATGCAGGGTAATTTGAATTTATTGATCATGTATGGGCCAGTTCATTGTTGTGAGAGCTTTACCTCTGTTCATATTTTAGTCATCACACCAACTTACGAGGCATGTGCTATCATTGTCTCCATTTTGCAGATAAGGAAACTGAGGGAAAGAGAGGTTGAGTAACTTGCCTAAGTCACAGAGCTAATAAATGACAGAGTCAGCGTTCAAACCTGGCAGTCTGTCATCAGAGTGATTAACTACTTTAGACTGCCAGAATGTAACAAAAGAAGAAGACTCGTAACTTGACTTTTTTTGGAATCTTAATCTGAAAGATTTAAAAAATGAAAACAATTTAATTTACCATTGGCCATCCAAAATGGAGCTGGATTTAGAGCCAGAGGACCTCGCTTCAGGGCACATCTTTATAAGATTCCAGTAGTATTTTCCAGACATGCAGTCAGTTTTAATGATTTACTATTTAATGAAACATGCTTTTGTTGATTAAGGAAAAATAGTATTTAAGCCATAAAATAGATTAATGTATTTTTGGAGTTTGGACAGTGAAAAGTTCTAGGAAGTGATCTCATGTGATAAGGAGTTTATTCAGATGAATTGGAGGACAACAAAAAGCCTGAGAAGTTAACCACTTTGAAAATTATCCCCCAGTTCTTCATGGATTGACTGATCAAGATGCGTTTGAAAAGATTAGATTAATAACAATAAAGAGGAGAAAAAAGTTGATGTTTTAAAATGTATGTGTGACAGTTCGTAAAGTAGATGTGAGATTTTTAAAAGCATTGCAGACTGAAAGAAATGGACATGACATCGTCTTATATGAGTGTATTCAACTAGTATAAAACTTTTTCTTGTGGAGAATCATTGAGTCTGATAAAAATCTACAATTAGTAAATGTAAGTTAATTTTATTAGTATTAATATACTAAAATAGATTTGATAAAGCTATCTTTGATTAATATTCAGAAATAGTATATTCTCACACATATATACATACATGTATATATGAAACAAGGTTCTTACGACTCACCCTGGGACCAGCCAACCACTGCAGAAATGTGGGCCACTTGCCCAGCAGCTGAGGAAAGGAGTGGCAGATGAGGAAAGGAGTGACAGGCCACTCTTATAGAAGATCAGCAGCCTCTTCCTTCATTAAGCACTCCCCTCGTTGTTGTGTTGTATTAGGGTCCAGAGTTCCAATCTCTCTCTCTAGTTCAGTTGTTGCTTTCATGGAGGATACTGACCTCTTTAGAGCCTGTTACCTAGAATTTTTTACTCTGCCATTTGGCATGATGTCACTAGTGCCTGTGTTGTTATTTTTCAAAAATACATAAGATGGCCCCCAACTTAAGATGGTTTGACTTAATGATTTTTTGACTTTATGATGTGTAAAAGCTATATGCATTCAGTAAAAACCAGCTAGGTTAAGCTATGATGTTCGGTAGGTTAGGTGTATTAAATGTGTATTCAACTTAACGATATTTTCAATTCAAGATGGGTTTATTGAGAAGTAACCTCATTATAGGTTGTGGAGCATCATACTTCTTTTTGGACTTATATTTTTAGTGGTTTAACTTACCACATCTACTTCAGAATAATACTAACTTGATTCTATTGGGTTGTCAGAAAAGTCATGACATTTTATCTATGTTTTTCAAAGGTCATTTATTTATATAAAGAACAAAGATCAATGATATATTGCCAGTTTTGTTCGATAACCTTTTGCCATCTTTCAGTGAGCTTCATAATTCCTCATTCATAGAAGGACCTGTCCTTATTTGCGAAAAATTGAACAAGGTGCTGATTTTCAGCCTCATCTGAATTGAACGTTATACCACGCAAGGAGTTTTGAAGAGAGTGAAACAAGTGGAGGTCTGATGGCGCAAGGTCAGGCGAGTATGGTGGGTGTGGCAACACATCCCATCCAAGCTCCAATAATTTTTGACGGGTTATCAAACTCGTGTGTGGTCTCGCGTTGTCGTGATGAAACACAACTCCTTTACAATTAAGCTCTGGGCGTTTCTGGATGATGGATTTGTTCAAACTGTCCAGTTGCTGACAGAACACATTCGAATTGATTGTTTGGTTCCTTGGTAGGAGCTTGAAAAACACGACACCTTTAAAATCCCACCACACTGAGAACATAACCTTCCTCTGATGAATGTCTGCTTTCGATGTCATTTGAGGCGAATCATCACATCGGGACTAAGACCGTTTGCGCACCACATTGTTGTCAACAGTCTACTTCTCATCACCAGTTATCAGTCGCTTCAAAAAAGGATTGTTTTCCTCATGTTTAATGAGCATATTGCAGATGTTTATACCCTCTGTCAAATGAACTTCTTTGAGTTCATGCGGAAACCAAATATCGAGCTTGCTTATGAATCCCAGCTTCTTCAGGAGGTTGTGAATGCTTGAATGATGGATGGTCAATGTTCCTGCAATCTCTCGTGTCGTGTAACGTGGGTTTGACTCAATCAGTGACTTTATTTTGTCGTCATCAACCTCGGTGGGCCTCCCTGACTGAGGAACGTCGTTGAGATCAAAATCATCAGCACGAAATTTTGTGAACCATTGTTGGCATGGACGTTCTTGTAGAGCATTGTCACTGTAAACTTGATTCAACTTTTCACAAGCTTGACTCACGTTCTTCCCTTTATGGAAGTAAAACAGTAAAATATGGCAAAAATGCACAGTTTGGTCTTCCATCTTTTGTTGTAAAATCTCCAAACCTCAACCAAATAGCTCATTTTTTTTTAGAATGAAGCTAGAGCTGTCGGCTGTCAAATGACATAGCAGTAACATAGATGCGAATGACTCTAGTACTTCCAAAAATGAACTAATGCCATCTGTCACAAACATGCGTCATGACTTTTCTGACAACCCAATAGTAAAATATGGAAACATTTTTCTCCCCTACCTTGGTGTTAGTTTTGTATTACATTTAGATAAGTTATAAACCCAATGAAAAACTGTTAGTTTTTTTATAAAATCTTCTTTAAAAAAGTTAACAAATGAGAAAAAATATTGCGTTCACTTAATTATTATTTCTAGTGCTCTGTTTTTTCTTTTGAATTTGGTGTTGCTTTCTTTTATCTTGAAAGACTTTAGTACTTATTGTAAGGCAGGTCTGCTAGCAGAAAATTCTCTTAGTCTTTGTTTATCTGGAAATGTCTATTTCACATTCATTTTTGAAGAATACTGCTGTATGTAGAATTATTGGTTGACTGTTTCTGCACATCATTCTATTGCCTTCTAGCCTCCATTGTTTCTGATAAGTCGGCTGATAATTTCTATTGTATTTACCATGTCTGTAGAGAGTTATTTTTAACTTGCTGCTTTCCAGATTTTCTCATTGACTTTGACTTTCAGCAGCTTGACTATAGTGTGTGTGTGTGTGTGTGTGTGTGTGTGTGTGTGTGTGTGTGTGTGTGTGTGTGTGTGTGTGTGTGTGTAAAACCTGTGGATCTCTTGGTATTATTTATCCTGCTAGAGGTTCATTGAATTGATTGGATTTGTAGTGTAATGTTTTTCATCAAATCTGGGGAGCTTTTTTCCATTATTTCATCACATTTTTTTCTATGCTTTTTTTTGGAATTCCCATTTTATATAGATGCTCTTATACTTTATCTGGCCCATAGGTCTCTGAGATGTTTTTCATTTTAAAAAATCTGTTCCTTCTTTTATTTAGATTGGTTAATTTCTATTGGTCTGTTTTTATTTTACTGATTTCTTCTACTGCCATCTCAGATCTGCTTTGAGCCTCTCAAGTGAACTTTTCACTTTAGTTATTTTACTTTTCAACTCCAGAATTTCCCTTTTGTTCTTTTAGGATAATTTTTTTCTTTGTTGAGATTTTTTATTTGTTGAGTCATTTTCACCATTTGTTCCCTTAATTCTCCATACCTGGTTTCCTCTTATTCTGTGAAAAGATTTACAGTAGCATCTTTTGCAGACTTTGTCTGCCAAATCTAAACCTGGGCAGTAAGATATTTCTCTTTGATTTTGTTTTTGTTAAGCATGGGTCATTTTTTCTTTCCATGTCTTAAAATATTTTAAGTTAATACTGGACATTTTAAATAACATTGTAGAAGCTCTGGATTCTGATTTCTCCCCTTTGGAGATCGTTGTTGCTTTGTTTGTTTGGTAACCCAGCCGGAGTAAATCTGTGAAATATATTTCTTTTGCGGTGTGTACCTGCTGATATCTCACCTCACTTTTATTTTTTTTTTGGTTTTAATTTTTAAGTCTTGTTTCTTATTGTTGCCTCTGTGTCCACATAGTACTCAGCCAACGATTTTGATAAATGGTTGTGCTAAAATACCTTTGCTGGTAAGGCTGTGTTCAAGTGTGCCCTGGCTTTATTTTCTTTATTTTTATTATCTCTTGTGCCCTCTCAGGTCTATTCTGCATAGGCATGGGGCTTAATTGACTGGGAATGTATTGATGGCTTGGGCCCTATCTAGTCTTTGCTGCACATGTGTACAACCCCTGATCAATGTAGGATATGTGGAGAGCTTACCAAGCCCCCTATGTTTCTCTCACTTCTTTTTTTTTTTTTTAAAGATTTTTAATGGGGAATTGGGGGAAGGGGAACAGACAAGTTGCTGTCGTTTTGTTCTTCAGTCTAGCTTTGGAGGACATTGCTTCACTGGCCCAAGTTGGCACCATCATTGCGCTCTTCCTGTGTGAGGCAGATCAGTTGCTGGCTTCTGGATGGCCGCTCACTGCGGCTGCTGGCCGCTCACGCTGGCTGCTGGCTACACATGGTAGCTCATGGCAACCCACTGTCACAGGGGCTGCAGCCTACGCCGTTGCAGGTGACTCACAGCAGCCCAGCTCCAGGTTGAGCTGTTGTTCAGCATCTTAGCTGTGGAGGGCAGTGTCACTGGCCCTCATATGTGGGATCCGAACCGGGGCCCTCTGGCGTCCCAAGCTAGCTCTTAACCAACGTGCCACTCGGCTGGCCTTTCTCTCACTTCTTTTAACCTATGTTAAATCCCTTGTTATTTCTAGTGCTTTGCCACAAACAAGATGCTGACTTCAGGTAGCGGAGTTGATGGGCCTCGTTTTCATTGCCTCTGAGGCAGTTTAAACTTGCGAAATCCAGTGAGCCACCTATGACCGTAGTAGTGAATCTGATGCTTTCATGGCTTGCCCCATCCTGGTTGAATGACAGTTTTTTCCAGACTTATATAAAGTTACTTTTCACGAAGAGGATGTATCATCTTTAATCTGTAATTCTGGAAGTGAATCTCCAAATAGTCTTCCTAGACTATACTTTAATTCATTAATTTTTGTCTTAAAAATTTGCTGTTAAAGTACTTTCAGTTTTTTTCTGTGATAGAGATATAATAAGTAGAAATTCAATTTGATTTCGTTTAATTGTGAGTGCTTCAAAAAATTAAGAATCTTTGTTGTTCTGTTTTGTTACTGCTGGAATTAAGAGATTGTGTTGTGGATTACAGTACAGCTAGTGCATCAGTTTCCTCATCTGTAAAGTGGCCACAATAATTGTCCCTATCTCAGGGTTTTTGTGAAGACTACATGAATTAATTTAAGCATTTAAAATAGTGTTTTACACATAGTAAGTACTACATAAATAGCTATTGATATTTTCACATGAGTATGTTATTTGCCATTTTCTTAATTCAGTTTAATTTTCAATTTTCAGTTCCTTGGCAATGTGATTTATAAATTCTTGGAGATAAATCACTTTAGTAGCCCTCTGTATTTGTGTATTGAGTGATATTAAAATAAGTTTCTCAACCAAGTAGTATGCATTTGTATGTTGACCCATTTTCCGTGTATCTGTGTTGATGGAGTTTTATTACACTGTAGGTGGTGAGCTTCATTTTCTCCAAATTGGAGGAACCTGTGATGATATTGATGAAGCTGATATACTAGTGGATGGATCTCTTTCTAAAGGAATAGAACCATCTTCAGAAGGTTCCAAACCTTTATCAAATCCTTCAAGTCCTGGCATTACAGGTATGATGTTACGTTTTTAAAGGATATTTAAAAAATGCAAGTTCTTAGTCAAAGTTTTTTTAGTCTTTTTTATATCATCCTAAACATTATTTCAGTTTGTATGGTCAACTTTTGGTTTCTTTTTTGAGGGAGTTCATTTCCCTATTGAAATTCTTTTACCAGGCTTGTTTTTGTACATTATTTATCATTATTTTTCCAGTTGTTGGAAAACGTTGTAAACATTAAAATAAGAAATGGTTTTCATCCTGTGGTAGGTTGACCAATATTGGTGAAGTCACCTAAGAGATAAAAACATTATATTGGCTACTAAGGAGCTTTTGTTTTAGTTAGGGAGAAAAGAACAACAACAACATATGAAAAGAGAAGAGTTCATTAAGTAAGCATAAAGTCAGGGAATGGCCAGTATTACTAAACAGTACTACGGGAATTGAAAAGCTGAAAAAATATCCCCTTCTTGGGATAGTAGTATATTCACCCTCGTTGCTCCATTGTGAAACTTGAGATAGGTTTGTTTTTATTCGTTTGTTGTTTCTGCCTTTTCTTCAATCTTTGTTCTATGCTGCCTTCTAGGACTATTTTTTCAAAGGAAGTAATGTTAGCTTGTTTCTCCTGCTTAAAAACCTTTGCTTTGTGGACTTTTATGAAGTAACTCCATTCTTTTTCTCAATGTTTAGTTACAGTAAGCTTTTTTCATGATTTCTTAATTGTGTAATTCAATTTCATGCTCTTCACATGTTACATTGAGCTCTTTCCCGAACCTTCTGCATACTGTTAGTCTTTTTGTACTTCCACAGTGCTGTTATGTATTACTTTTAGTACTACATTTTATCCCTCCAAATCTGGCATTTAAAAGAAGTTTAATAAATCTTTAATGAAAAGTGTTTAAACTCTAAACATATTCTAAATACAAATAACACATGAAGTTGGTATTTGATCTTAGTGAACACTTAAACATTCTTCTTTGCACCAAAGGGAAACTTGCAGTGATTACTAGTGTAATAATACACATTAACTTTAATAATTATTTCTGTAATACATGGCAGTCTTCACTACCCTATATGTCAGGGGTTCTCAACCTCAGCACTATTGACATCTTGGACTAGACAACTCTTTGTTGTGCGAGGACTGTCCTCTGTTGTATAGCAGCATCTCTGGTTTCCACCTACTAGATTCCAGTAGCACACACAATTGCCCCCATTCAAATGGTCCTTGGGAGGCAAGATTGTGCCCTAGTTGAGATACACTGACTCATGTCTCTTGCTATATTTAGTCAAGGCTTGATTGTCTTGATGGACTATACAATTTGGTTTAAAAAGCTAACATGTTGAATGTTTTCATGTTTTATAGGTTATTGGTATAATGGAAAAGAATTTTCATATAGAGTTCATAAAAATACTATTTAGTAGAAAAGCCATGAATTAGGTTATAAAGAAGGAAATACAGTCGTTCGCTGCATAACGACGTTTCGGTCAGTGATGGACCGCATATATGATGGTGGTTCCATATGATTATAATGGAGCTGAAAAATTCCTATCGCCTAGTGACGTCTTAGTCATCATTACATTGTAGCACAACGTATAGCTCAGGTGTTTGTGGTGAGGCTAGTGTAAATAAAACAACTGTGCTGCCAGTCATATAAAAGTGTAGCACATACAATTATGTATAGTACATAATAATTGATAATAAATTACTATGATAGTGGTTTATGTATTTACTATACTATACTTTTTTATCATTAGAATGTACTCTTTCTACTTATAAAAAAAAAGTTTTACATAAAACAGTATGCCATGTTACACCAGTAGTAGTCTCATACGTCTCATGTTTACTGTGTCTCATGATTCCATCATTTTCTCTTGTGCTTGATTTAATCTCGTGTTCTTTCATACAGTAACATGCTATACAGGCTTGTAGCCTAGGAGCAGTAGGCCATACCATATAGCCTAGGTACGTAGTAGTCTATCCCATCTAGGTTTGTATAAGCGCACTCTATGATGTTCGCACAACGCCGGAATCACCTAACAATGCATTTTTTAGACCGTATCCTGTTGTTACGTGGTGTCTGACTATAATGTAAGGAAGGGTCATTGACATGCTATTAATATTTACAATTTAATACAGTGTCAGTCAGCTCTATAAAGTTCTAAGCTTTGAGAAAAAATGTGGTTTGAAGTATATGTGTAATAATTTTATAAAACTTGGTGTAAATTTTCTTTGTGAAAATATTGTAAACCTATAAGATTTTGTATTTTAGTCTTTTTTTTAAACTTACTTTTGTTAATGGGAATTCGGACAACAGCCTTTCATCTTTTTCTAATGTTAGACAGTTCACCAATATGAATACATGTATTTATAAAAGAAAACTAATTTCTCTGAAGCCAGTTGTTATTCTCATAATGTTGGTATAATGTATTTTTAACAAACACAAGTGGAAAGAATACTGTTTGATAGGGCAGATGTTATGTACTTGCTAATGTTTAGCATTTTGTTTTGTAAATAACAGTCTAAAAATTAATTATTGATCTGATATAAGTTTGGCATGCATAATAAGTACTATTACTTATGTTGCCCTTATTCATTTAGTGCTAGTTTAGTTAGGAGTCCTCTATCAAGTTTCTCCAATAATGAATACCCTCTCTATAATTTAAAATATTCAAAATGGATTTTTCTTATGCCTGTATTGTAGTCATTGCTAGTTACTTTAGTTGCATGTAGATATCTAACCCACATTATTAACTTTCAGGATATTTGGTAAGTGTTGCAGTTGAGTAGACAAAAGCATAAATAAGATGACTTACTTTTTTTTTTTTTTTTTTTTAAACCTATCTCAAATTCTACATTCACTATTGTTAAGGAGTTGATTTATTGGTGGACCAGCCATTCACCCTTGACATCTTGACATCTTTAGTGGAGCTAACCCGCTTTGAGACTTTGACTCCACGGTTTTCAGCTACTGTTCCTCCATGCTGGGTCGAAGTTCAGCAAGAACAGCAGCAAAGGAGGCATCCTCAACATTTGCATCAGCAACACCATGGAGATGCTGCTCAGCATACTAGAACTTGGAAACTGCAGACTGACAGGTAAAACATTCTTCCAAGGTATTTACTTTTAAGTCCATATTATACATTTGTTAGAAGCAACATAGAATTCTTAGATACATCACTGTTTCTCATAACTTTTTTATATTAATAGCGTTTGTTCCTTTCATTTGTCACCTTAATTTTGGGAATTACTATATTCTTAGTTGTAGGATAAAATAGAGTAATCCATCATTGCAAATAGTTTGGTCTCTCAGTCCACAGGTTTACTGAACAGATATTTAGTTTTTTTTTAGCTGAGCCATCCTGCCACCTGTTGGCAGCTCAGCTCAGGCCGGGACTTGAACCGCTGTTGCTTAGAGCTCGCACTCTTGAACGACCTCTTAACCTACTGAGCCACTCGACCTGCCTTGAACAGATATTTAAATGCATGTTTTGTGCAGGTACTCCTGTACGCACTAGTACTATAACAGTCATGGAATTTATATTCTAGATGGGGACACACAGACAGTAAGCAGATATCTACTATGTCATATGGTCATAAAAGCTGTGAAATATGTTAAAACAGTACGGTTATAAAGTAGTTGTTGGGTGTGTACATGTGTGAGAGTAAGAGAGAAAATGTGTACGATATTTTTAATATAAGGGGCCTAAGAAAGTCCTCCATGAAGCCTTAATTCAGAGGCCATAACAAGTACAAAGACCCTGAGGAGTATGTTTTATGAATTCCAGGAAGAGCAAGAAGACCACTGTTGTCGGAGTGCAGTGAATGTAGGGGAGGGTGGTAGGAGGCAAGGTCAGAAGAGGTAGCCGGTAACCAGACCATTAATGCCTTCATAGTCCATAGTGAGACGTTTATGCTGAGTGAGACGGGAAGATGTTAGAGGGCTTTGAGTATAGTAGTGATGTGATATACTTTATATATTAGAAGGATATGGTGCGACTACTGTGTTGACAGCAGATTATGAATGGTTGTGGTGTGTATGTTAGGGAGGTAGTGATGGAAGCAAGGATTCTAGTTTGGATGCTAGTGAGGTAATCCATGTGAAAGGGTAATAGTAGCTTGGACCATGGTGATAGTTGATAGAGGCAGTGAAAAGAGTGGTCAGATTCTGGATATAATTTGGACGATAGAAGGAACAGTATATGCTGATGTATTGAACATCTGGTATGAGAGAGAAGAGTCAGGGATGACTCTAAGGTTTTGGATTGAGCAAGTTGAAAGTGGAATTTCTGTTTACTGAGATTGGAGTGGGTAATCATAAAATTTGGGTTTATTTATAATAAACGAGATGGCTAGTAGACATTTGGATGTGAGTCTAGAATTTACTGGAGGAGTGTGGTTTGGAGATTTTTTGTATAGATATATCTATATATCTATATAAAATTTAAATTAGAATGGACATTTATAAGAAAATACAAGAAGTTCTTAGTTTAAAATTGCAGATTCCTGGGACTCTACTCATAGATTTAGAGTGGGGCCCAGGAATCTGCAGATAATTCTGATGCATAATAGTCCACAGTGTAAGAAACAAAGATTTATTATAATGTACAGTCCCCAAGGCAGGTGTCGATTTCTAAGGTAAGATCATTCAATTGCTCTAAGTTTACCTGTATTGGGAACTGCTTATCTTCTCTTTTGATCCCGTTGGGAAGCATTGTTTTGTTGGAGGCTAAAAATCAGAGTGTGAAAGGGTATATTAATGATAACATGGTTATGGCCAAAGAAAGATTTTTGCTTTATTTGCATTTTCCTCCTTATTTGACAGCAACAGCTGGGATGAACATGTATTTGAATTGGTTCTACCTAAAGCTTGTATGGTTGGACATGTGGGCTTCAAATTCGTTTTGAACTCAAACATCACCAATATTCCACAGATACAAGTGACACTGTTGAAAAATAAAGCTCCAGGCTTAGGGAAAGTCAACGGTAAGAATGAATCAAAATTTGTATTTGAAGATTTTGTCTTGTAGTTGGTTTCTTAAACTAATTTTCAACTTGGCTGTTTAGGTTTGATGGTTTTACCCTTTTTTCCTACCTGCTCCACCCCACTCCCACTCCCACTATTTTCTTGCTCTACTTTTAGTAATTTTATAGAGAAGAATTAATCCTGAGAATATTTTAGAGCTTTTCAGTAACTTAGTATTGTTCAGAATTGCATAAATTTGATTAATTATGCTTTTGTTTGAAAATGCAGTTAGTTCCTTTGTGAATTAGTTGCACTTTTATAGCATTACTAGACTTAAGTTAGTATTATGCAATCACTGCACTGTACACCTGAAGCTGATGTTGTAAAATATTGTATGTCAACTATAATTGAATATATATGTAGTCATGGGATGTGGAGTATAGTGTGGGAGTTGAATCAATAGAGTTGTAATAGATATGTATGATATCGGTGGTGGGGGGAGTGGGGTGGCGGATTGGGGAAGGGGGTTGTCACTTTGAGGGGTAAAAAGTATAACTGTTGCACTGTGTTGTACACCTGAAACTAATTTAAAACAAAAAAAATTAGCATTATGCTTCTTAATAGGAGTATTTTAACATTACTCTTAATAGGACACTTGATTGGGAAAGGAACTTTGTTATGAAAGTCACATATTCTTTTAAGGTTATTAGTGAAACCCAACCTCTCATGGAATGCCAGAAGTTACCCATCTTAATTTATTTTTCTTAAAAGTTCAGAATTTGATATATTGAGTTATTAAAATAGATTGGACACATTTAGCATATTGGGAACTAGATGTTACTTCTCAGTACTTCCTCCTTAATAGGTTAATTTAAAAGGCAGGAGATAATTTCAGAGTAAAATGGCTACTTCACACCAGGGGTAAAAACGTTGAAACATGAAAATTTTCCTATTTCCAAAATACGTGTGTGTCTGTGTGTATATGTGTGACTTTTTGTCTGTGTGTATCCTTTTGAAACATGACAGATTCTGATTTAATACAGTCTAGGAAGTAGGCATTGGTAGTTTTAAAACTGCAGATGCTTGTCCTCTGCAGCCTGGGCTAAGAAATTGAGTGCAGCTACCAGCAAATTATTTTGTCAGGTGAATGTTTTAGTACCATTAGGGGAGAAGAGGGTATGAAACAATTCATTGAATCTAATTTTCTTCCTCCTGACAACCATTTTATAGCATCTGTGATGAAAATCACAGCAGTTCCCAGTTTAACAGAAAATTTTTAGAATTTTAGGCACATAAGTCATTGATATTTAAGCAAAATTAAGTTTACTAATATTTTTATCCTCTAGAAACAGCAGTAGATAGGCAGATCACCTTTCCTTTGTCTCCAGCTCTTAACATTGAAGTGGAACAAAATGGGAAACCGTCCCTGGTTGATTTGAATGAAGAAATGCAGCCCATGGATGTAGAGGAATCACAGTGTGAGTGAAATTACAGAGCTGTTGTCCATGACAGTCAAAGGAGTAGTGATCCAAATGCATCATGTTGGGCAGAGATTTCCTTATGGCTTGCAAAAACTTGGTTTTAAGAACACGAGTAAAAAATAACCTATAATTCTGCTTTGGCAATATGCTTTAACTTGCAGCTCATCTTTGTGTAAACAGCTACGCTAATACTTGCAATTCTTGTTGCTTAATATCTTGGTATTTGAAATCATGTCATGGTTTTACTATTTTTTTTGAAAATCAAGGTGAATGTAAATAAAATGGGAATAGAAAACAGTATATCAGATAATTGATTATAGTTTCTTGACATTGCTGTGAGTTTTTAAACTTGAACACATTCTAAGTATGGTATTTTGTGTGGTGGCATTATATGTAAGTGGGATGGGTATTTGCTTATTAAATACTACATTTTAAATTACAAATTCATTTAAAAGAAAATGTATATATTTCTTTTTAGGTCTTAGATTATGTCCATTCTTAGAAGATCATAAAGAAGACATTCTGTGTGGGCCAGTGTGGCTTGCTAGTGGCCTTGATCTATCAGGGCATGCTGGAATGTTGACGTTAACAAGCCCCAAACTTGTGAAAGGTAGAGTAACATATTTTATAAAAGCGAAATAAAACCACAGTTGTAAAAGTACATTAAAAAGAAAACTGATCTCAAAAAAGTAAGATACTGTTTTGTTTAAGATTTTTATTAGCAACTCCATCAGTTTCCTGGTAGTTGAGGTGATTCCCTCTCATAAATGACTATTGTTACGTGAGACTTCTGATCCTAGACGTTTTTTTGTCCTGCAGGTCTCAGTGCTTTTTGAAAAAGCATAAAGAAAGTGAACACAGTGTGATATGGCATGTTTGCCTTTCCCATCAATTTAAAGCCCTGTGTCTTTGGATTGTTTATTATATATTGTTTTATCTTCTCTTAAAAGGATTTTTATAGAACAATTTTGATAGTATAGATGTAATGATTTGAGTGTCTCACATAAACATAAATTATAATTAATGTATATTTTAAAATAATTGGCTACAGTGTACATATAGATATTGCAGTAGTACGACTTTTACTTCAGCCTTTGTATCCCAGGGGTGAGTAAAAAAGCCAACAAACAAAACACCTAGCTCGATGATTGAAGTAAATTTGGAGGTGGCGTCCACTGTAGAGATCCTTCCCCAAACCAAGAAAAATATCAGTAACAACTTTTAATTTGTGTACATTCTCTTCATAACATTTGTCCACGGATATATACAAGTTTTAATATGTTCTTTTGCCTGCATCCCATTCATTCATTAAGTTTCTGATACCCTATGCTGTTGTAGGTCACATACTTGGATACAGTAGTGAGCAAAACTAATAAAATCTCTCATTGCTGAGAGTATAAGTTAGTTTTGTTGAGTGAGAGTGTGAAACTTAAATTTTTATGTGAAAATAAAAATGTTGGCTTTGATAAAATAGGATGCAATTATATGACACATATTTCAAAAGACTAGCTTTTAAAAGTGCTAATTTTCTTAGAATTTACTAACAATGATTATTTTTGTCACGAAATTTCCAAAAAATATTTGGAACTGGAGAAAATGATTGCTAAATTTGTATGGAAGGAAAAAGGACGCTATGTGTCAAATTTGGAAAAAGAAGATTGAAAGGGAGGGTTTTGTCAGTTATAGAACATTGGATAATAGAGCAATAAGAAGGGTGAAACAGTGAAGTGCGAGCCCAGTAGGTAGACAGATCAGTCAAAAACAACAAAGGTAGCTTTTTTAATCACAGAAAGATTACTGTTGAAGCAGCAGTAGGCTGATGGTTTGCTGGTGGGTGTATTTAATTTCAGGGTATTTTTGCAATGTGTTTTATGTACAGATTTTATAATATGACCTCAGTTTAGTTAAAATAAAACATACACTGGAGATAATAGCAACCAGTATTTATTGAGTGCTTCCTTTGTGACATGCACAGTTATAATAAGTGTTTTAGTTACTTTTTAGGTAGATACTATTTTGCTCATTTTACCTTTGAAGGAACTGAACCACAGAGGTTAATTTGTCACATGCCTAATAAATGGCAGAGCCATTATTCAAAACTAGGTAGTGACTCCAAAGCATGTGCTTTTTCAACACTTAGTATTATAATTAATATTATAATGCTTAGTGTATGTGTGCATATGCATAAAAAGATGGATACACATGATGTGTCTCTGGGTATCTTAATGACAGTTTTTTTGGTGTTTGTTTTTCTGTAGTTCGCAATATTTCTGTTAAATTGAATAACTTCATTGGGGAAAATATGCCAAATGTTTATAACAATTAGTCAAAATTTTCTGTCTTATGCTGTTTTGTATAAATCCCTGTAGCTTTTTGTTCTTTTACTACTAACATGTGAAGGTTATACAGCCATATTATACTCAAACAGTGTAACTTGAAAAAATTCTGAACAGGTGTGTGGAGTTTTATTGAACTTATTCTATAAAGACGAAAAACAATTTGCTCTTTTGGTGACTCAGTTATTTATCCCACTCTGCACTGCTCCTCTAGGTATGGCAGGAGGAAAATACCGTTCGTTTTTAATCCATGTCAAAGCCATGAATGAAAGAGGAACGGATGAGATCTGTAATGGTGGTATACGTCCTGTAGTAAGGCTTCCGTCCCTAAAACACCAGAGTAACAAAGGGTATTCACTTGCTTCACTTTTGGCAAAAGTTGCAGCAGGCAAGGTATGAAACTGTTATTTTGAACTTTAACAATGATGTTTTAAATATTGTGGATGAGATTTGACACACTATTGAAAGTGGCTTGGACCCTTTGTTGATTTTTCAATAGACATTTGGCTTGTTTATATATTTTTTTTACAGTGACTTAAAAAGATAATTAAGAAAATATTTTGAATTAAAATTAAGAAGCTATGTAACATAAAGTATATTCAGTAAGGAGTAATTGTTAGTAGGTACTTACCTTTATAATTATTTTAGGCCATAATACTCTTCTTAGGTGTGCGAGTCTGTTTCTGTGCCCTCTGTGGGTACTCAGCCTTTTTTTTTTTGGTAAACATTTGTGTGGGTGCAGGAAAAGAAATTGGGAAGTGATTTTTGAGACAAACCATAATTTTCTTGGTTGATTTTCTATAGTACCTGTGTACCATGCAGTTTCTTCATAATTGCCTGATCTTGGATTTTCCTGAACTCTGGAGATTTTGTTTCTTTATCATCTTTGTTCATAAACAATAGCAATATCAGTAACACCAATCATCTTATATTTGTATAGGTCTTCCAATTTTTCAAGGACTTCTGTGTACTTTATCTGATTTAATCCTCAAAATAATGCTGAGGTAGGCAGAGCAGGTGCAATTATCATCTCCATTTTTCATATTGAAAGGTAGTGAACCTTAGAGATTGGGGAGCTGGCATTATCCCATATAGCTTGTAAGTGTTGTAGCTGGGACTTGGACTCAGGACTTTGGCTTCATAATCTTTAATCATTGGGTTATTGCCTTTAAAATGGTAACTGTCTTATTTTCTTCTACAGTTCTGGAGGAATTGACTGAATATAGGATAAAAGCTATCATTTTAATTTGAAATTTGTTTTGACAGTCATAATTACTGTTCTTTATTTGAAAACTTTAATAGTAAGTAATTTTTAGTATCATTTGCTCATTCAATTATTTATTTTTGTATATTTAGGAAAAATCATCTAATGTTAAGAATGAAAATGCAAGTGGTACTCGTAAATCTGAAAACCTCCGGGGCTGTGACTTACTTCAAGAGGTCTCAGTCACAATTCGAAGATTTAAGAAAACTTCAATTTCTAAGGAAAGGTAACCTCATTCCCTTTTCCTGCTATTCTTATAGTAATAAAAGTACATACAAAGGAAGACTTCCAGTAACCATACTGACACACACACAATATTTTTAAATCTTTTACTTTTTGTTTGCTTTTCATTTCTGTTATTAAGAATTTATAATCTCAATGAGGGTGTGAGTTGTCTTTCTATTTCATTGGTTTATCTCTGGTGTCTTTATACTACTTGGTATATACCAGTAATACAATATTTGTAGCATGAAGAAAGAAAGAAATATAGTAATTTGAAGTTTCACTTTGTGAATATAATACATTTTTGTAAATTCGTTTCTTTTTAAAACTTTGTACAAGCCAAACATTTCTTACATACTATGTTAAATCTTTTAATACCATAACATTAAATTCAGAGACCAACATTTCATTGTAATATATAATTTTCAAAAGTGTTTTTTAATTGTGATATTCATGATTTAAACGAAACATTATATGACCCATCAGGTTGTGATAGTTTTAGCCTGTTTCATTTTGGTTGTTAATATATTTATATTTTGTTTTTTGTAGAGTGCAGCGATGTGCCATGTTACAGTTTTCAGAATTTCATGAGAAGCTTCTGAACACTCTTTGTAGAAGAGCAGACGATAGCCAAATCACAGAACATGCCCAGAGCCTTGTGTTGGATACTCTTTGTTGGTTAGCTGGAGTGCATTCAAACGGACCTGGAAGGTTAATAATTAAAAGATTTTACTTACCACTGATGCTTGCCATTTGGATGTTATGGTTGGAAGTTCAAGATGAATCTAAACATCTGCTGTTGTTTTGCAGCTCAAAGGAAGGAAACGAGAGCCTGCTTTCAAAAACACGAAAATGTCTCTCAGACATCGTGCGTGTTTGCTTTTTTGAGGCAGGACGAAGCATAGCCCATAAGTGTGCCCGATTCCTAGCCTTGTGCATTAGGTTGGTGTTTTTTGTTTTTTTTTCTTCTTTAAGTTGAAAGTATACTTCGTTAGGTGCACCTGCAGTTTGGCAGGTGATATTTTGTCATTAGTTTTATATGATCTTTGTTGAATGTATGTATAACGTAAGCAAATTTTCAAAAGTTAATGAGGGTTATTGAGATTCTGAGAAATAATCTTGGGTTTTTAGGGGGAAAATGTCATGTTCAATAAATCTCATTAATAAGGGCCGGCTGAGTGGCTCAGTTGGTTAAGAGCTCACTCAAGGGTGTGAGCTCTGAGTAGCAGGGTTACCAGTTCGATTTCCGGCCCGAGCTGAGCTGCCACTGAGCTGTCAACAGGTGGCAGGATGGCTCAGCTAAAAAAAAAAAAATAATAATAAATAAATATATTAATAAAAGAAGTCTCCTAGGCTTCTTTGCCTACTAGTAGCAGTTTGGGAAGTTTGTTAAGGACAACGCGTTCCCCACCTTCACTCCTGATCTCCGTGGTTGTCTTTGGATCCTTCACCTGAGACCTTGTTTGTTTCCTGTTCTATGACAGTCTTCCTGGGCTTGTTTGTAAGATATTCCAAATTGTTTTCTCTGGATCCCGAGACTGAAACTATTTAGGAATTGGTTAAAAGCTCATAGTCAATATTGACTACCTGCTTGTTAACCCTTTGGTAAGGAGACTTGATCATTGCATAAGAAAACAGTTACAAAGACACCCTTAGTGTAATCAATTTCTACTATCTTTCTGCATGTCCGTAGGGTTTTAAGGCAGATTTTTCTTGTAATTAGTGTGAATACATTGTAAAGATTTTTAAAAGTACGGCACCATGTGTAGGTTGAATTTGGACCTTGAATATCAATGTATTTAAAATTTTTCTTTAAAAATTTCAGTAATGGCAAATGTGACCCATGTCAACCAGGATTTGGATCTGTTCTGTTGAAGGCCTTACTTGATAATATGTCATTTTTACCTGCAGCTGCAACTGGTGGTATGTGAAATTAGTTTAATCACTAATAACTGTAGTCATAGGAAATATTTCACTATATACGTAGGATTATTTAGTAATTATTTTTTTCTCAATTTTCCTTTTCTTCTGTAGTTTATCTTTTTTAAAGTGCTGTTATATTCTGATTGGGCAGGTAATCACTATTCAATAATACTGTTAGGAAAAAGTGGGAGCATTAAGTATAAATACCAAGTTATCTTAATGCATATTTTTCTGTATTTCATTAAAACCATCGAGTTGTTTGGTTGTTTACTAACTGTACATCAATAATCATAAACTAATATGCCAGTAAGTACCAGAAAAATGACATAAGTAGGACAATAGTCCATGCATTTATTGTGTGTGATTGACTATGGCCAACTGAAATTCTCTGAAAAGTGCCTGGGTTTTTTTTTCAGCATTGGAAGAGTATAGAAATGCTGTTCAGGAATGAATGTGGTTCTCAAGTGGGAATTTACAAAACAGTCTTCTAAAATCTATCTATCTATCTATCTATATCTATATCTATATATCTATATCTATCTATCTATCTATCTATCTATTGGGTTGTCGGAAAAGTCATGACGCATTTTTGCAACAAAAAACAAAAAAATATGTCGTGATTTTTCTACCAACCCAATATATACATATATATATGTATATATATGTGTATATATATATGTGAAGATTTAAAAAATGTTTTCAATGTCGTTTGCTATTTTATGCTGTTAATATGGAGGGCTACTGATTTGCTCTTTAAAACTTAATGTTATTTTTTGGTAGACATTTCTATCATTTGTCTTAAAAATAACCAACCCATTCAACAGGTCATCTCAATGAGATAAATATATTTCAGAAGGATTTGATCTTTGTGGTATACCAGTAAAAAAGCTTTCTCGAAGTTAGTTAGTGATTGGGTATTATATCAGTATCTTAATTTCGATAGAGTCTGTTTATATTTACCTTGAACATATTTTGGATAAAACTATTAACTGTGATATAGAGTAGGATGTTTTGGACGTGGTTGCTCACATTAATATTCTTCTGTGTTTAAAACAATTTCTTGACGATACTCTTAGAGATAGGATGCTTAAATTCTGGGGTATACTTAAACATTTCAAATTTCATTCAAGAATCTTAAAACACATTAACACGATTATATTCTAAGCCATGTTGGTCTGTATCTAACTGGAAGTATAGAATAATTGTGCTGTAGTCACTTGCTAAAGTGCGTTATTTATGGCTTAATGCCATCCCTTGTTTTTAAAAATTTAGAGCAGAGAAACACTATTTCAGGAAGGGTGCCTTGAAGGCCTGGACATCTGTCCACTTTTCCAGCAATTGTAAAGTGTCCCTCACAGTCATCTTATGTTATTGAAAACCTGAATGACTAGTGGACTTGATATACTTCTCAAAAAACATGTTTGAAATTATTAGTCATTGTCCTCCTAGAGTCCTCTGAGGAGTTGGCCCTTCTTTGTAAGTTGCAAGTTGTAAGAAAATCTTTCTAGGAAAAGGGAACACACACACACACACACACACACACACACACACACACACAATCTGAAGTTTTCTTTGTTAGAGAAAAATGAGGCAAAGAAACACTGATTTTTGTTGTTGTCTTCAGGTTCTGTCTATTGGTATTTTGTCTTACTGAACTATGTAAAAGATGAAGATTTGGCTGGGTGCAGTACATCTTGTGCATCATTGCTTACTGCTGTGTCCAGACAGTTACAGGACAGGCTGACGCCAATGGAGGCTTTACTTCAGACGAGGTATTTAATATGCATAATGGCTAATAATGGGCTTTTCCGGACATGATACCACCTTTGCACAGAATTGTTACGTATATTTGCTTGAAAACTTTTTCTTGCAAAATATATTTAATTTATACTTTACCTTTTTCCAAATGATATTAGCTTAAGGTTTCCTTTCCCCCTATTTTTTCTGTAATGATTCCCTTTTAACAATTATGGAAGTCCTGAAGATGGTTATTCAGAGGGCTAATTATATTAAAATACTTGCTAAATGGAAGAAGCATTTGAGATAATTTGTTTCTGTTGTTAAAACTTTGTAGGTAGAATTGTGTAAGTCACTTAATAGTCCTTAACTAGTATTTTTCATCTGCTGATTATCTAAAAATTAAACAATGAAATAAATAGCTAAAGGTTAGATGTGCGTTCTTGCCCGATCTTCAGTATTTGAAGTAATCTTTTATTTAATGCAGTGATTTTCTAATTTTTTGAGATTGAAAATTTGATTTTGATGGACTTGTACTTAAACTCAAAGCCTTTGTGCTTTCTGTTGAGTCAGCGTAGTGACTGAGGGGAGGGAGGGCTGCCTCGTCTCTCTCTTTTGGGCTTCAATCTGCAGATGAAGGTTCAGTCTGGGTTCATTAGCCACCAGCTTACTGGAATCACATTTGTTGAGTCTCTGAACCATGTCTTCTGCGTTATGGGTTTGCCTGGTATACAGTTGAGAGGCACTGAATTTAATGGGTTGAATCTGGTTAGTGTCCCCTCCTGCCCGGTGTCAAACTTCTTCTAAACTAAGTAAATAGATAATTTGTTAATTAGATGGCTGACAGGAAAATTATTAGGACATTGTTTTATTTTTCAGATATGGACTGTATAGTTCGCCATTTGATCCAGTCCTCTTTGACTTGGAAATGAGTGGCTCTTCTTGTAAAAACGTCTACAACAGCAGCACTGGTGTCCAGTCAGATGAAATCGATTTATCAGATGTCCTTTCAGGTAGTAACTTCTTTTATTAAAGGAATTTCTGAATTTCATATCTTGGATTTAAGTTACCATTGGCTTAGTAGATTGTAGATACTACATTCTGTCTTTAAAAACTAAAATTTAGAACCTGACCTTAAAATGTGTGAATCATTAAACTATTTGCCTTTATTTCTTAACTCCCTCCTCAAAAATTTAAGGTTATTTTTGAAAGAGTTGTAAATTTTTGTTTTTTTTGTTTGTTTTATTGCATGTGAGTATGACTAATACTCATGAGACTTTATAAAATTTGATTATTTGTTGTAGTCTTTTTAGTTTTATTTGGTGTGCCTTTGCTGTCCATAAAATCAAAGAACATGTTACTTCATAATTCAAAAAATAAAATTAATGTATACTTACTGTAATAACCAAAGATGAAGAAAGAAAAATAATTTTCTGAATTTACTGCCACACTCTTCTGAGGCAGATTTTGTTGTCCACAGTGTTAATGTATCCTTGTATACATTTCTGAAGAATTGGCTTTTAGGATTGAATGTATAATGTTCTTTGTATAATTTTTTCAAGTGCTAAAATTTGGTTTCATCTAGTTTTGTTACATAAAACAATGTCCATTTTATTTCTTACTTGCTTCTGTCTTGCTGAACTTACTGAAAGTGTTGCTAGTAAACCAAGAATGTTAGAAAATTTATTTGTAAACATATTAAGATAATTACCTTAAGTATAAGTAAAAAAGAGAAAAATGAAATAATAAAACCTAAAATCCCTCAACTCTAATCTCTCCACTCTCTTAGGTTACCACTTACTGGCCTGTCACTTGCCTTTTAATGACTTACGCTGCCTTGGGAATATGCTTCTGTTTGATGATTTAGGCTCTGACTCCTTCATGCCAATTTGTCTCTACTAAAGTAACATATTAATTTATGAGTGGAACTCAGAGGAGAGGGTAGAACTGGGTAGATAGATGCCTTCTGTATACCTTAGGACAGAATGGGATCCATTATGGAGACAGTGTGAGGAGAAGACCATAAAGTTCAGGCCAAACAGGGAGTTAAATATGCAAGACTAGCCACACTCAGTGTAGGAGACCCAGAAGGGACTTCAATATCATGTGTCTCCATATGTCTCATCATTTTATTCCTCACCATTAGTCCTTCTGCATGTTCCTTTTCTCAGCTCATGGCATCAGTGGCACAAAACAAATCTGAATGTCATACTTGATACCTATCTTCTCATACTCCACATTGAGGCTATCACCAGATCCTGTCTATTTTTCCACCTATGTGTATTTCAAATCTGCCAACTGTCTGACCTCCCATGATCACCTGATGACAGTCCAAGGCACAGCAGTTAGCTTGATTCTGGACTACAATAATAGCTTTCTAACTGGTCTTTCTGCATCTGTTCTTGCCTCACTTCAGTACATCCTCCATATTGGCAATGAGTATGATCATTTTTGCATGCAAAGCTGATCACTTTACCTCTCTCCTTAAAACACTTTTCATGTCTTCCCATTACTCTGTAGTCCAAAGTCTTTAATATAACATATAAAGTCTTGTATGATCTGGATCTCCTTCTCCTGCCACTGTCAGTCTCCTTTCTCTGGCTCAGTGATTCTCAAAGTGTGGTCCATCAGCCCCCTCAGGATTCCTGAGATCCTTTCAGGGAATCCATGAGTCAGCTGTTTTCATGATAGAACTATGTTATTTGCGTTTTTCATTGCATTTACTTTTTTACTGATTGTACAAAAAAGGATGATCTTCACTAGGCACTTGCAATAAAAAATATGCCAGTGTCACTTCTATTTACAAATGTCCTTGATAAAGCTGTACAAATTGGTAATTTTATTAAATTTTAAACCTAGGAGCACTCATCTTTTAAATAGTCCATGATGAAATGGAAGTATGCATGAAGCACTTCTGCATACTATAGAACCATGGCTGTTACAAAGGAAACGCACTTGTATAGTTTGAGTTACAAGCTGAACTAATTGCTTATTTAATGGACACCGTTTTTATTTGCAAGAATGACTGACAGGCAAAATATATTTATTCAGACTTGATTATTTGGCAGGTATTTTCTCAAAAAATTTATAGAAAAAAGCTATCAGTATCTATCCAATTGATAGTATTTGTTGCCAATGTTAAAAGTACAGTTTTTAAGCAAAAATTAGAATTTTGGAAAACATGTATCCTCCACAGTGAGCTTGACAGCTTCCCAGTACCTAAAGATTTTTTTCCGATGGGCTGTATTAGTGAGTGTCGTTTTGTGATATTATGTAATGAAATGTGTTAACATTAGGAATATCTGTATATAGTGATCAGCCAATATTTCCTAAATGATCAGTGCATGATGACATCATGCATGGGTAAAAGATTCTTTAAAAGAACAAGATAGGCCAATTCATCTTACTGCAGTAGAGTTTGAGAAATTTATTGATAAGATATCAAATATCATGTGGCAACTGATCTTTAAGAATACTACCACTTGTCAAGTTTTCAAATTATGTAGAGTTATTAAAATCTTCCTTCCTTTTCTAACTACATATTTGTGTTGGGTTGGGGTTTTTTTCATATACTTCTACAAAAACAACATATTGCAACACATTATATACAGAGGAAGATGGAAAAATCCAGCTACCCTCTGATAAGCCAGATATTAGAGATTTGCAAAATGTAAAAAAACATTTGCACTCTTCTCATTATTTTTCTTTTAGAAGACTGTTATTTTTCTCCAGAGTTTTCCATTTATTTTTATATCTGATGAGTTTATTACTATTAAGTGAATTAATATTTCAAATTTGTCATCTTAAAGTTTCTAGGATAAATATCTATATCTACATAGATCTATATATCTATATATCGATGTACAGATCTATGCAGATATATAGATATATATGCAACCAATATATATGTGATCTTAGGATTGAAAAATGTTCCTCTGACCACATTGTTCTTTCAGTTTCTCTAATGTGCCATTTTCCTTCCTAGTGGAGAAGTTTCATTCATGTCATTTCTTCTGCTTGGACTCCCCTGCCCTATGGAATAAATACATAAAAATCTCTTAATCTTCTCATAAACCTCATCCCCTCATCATGGAAGTATTTTATTACCCCTTTACTTAGACTGATTTCCCCTTATCAGTCCTTTGAACTTCTCTTAAGTAAAACAGCACTTTTTTAAAAGTTCAGGTGTGGTGTTTAATGCCTCGTAACCTGTAACACAGAATATGTGTTTCATGAGAACAGAGGCCTATCCTTTTACTCTTGTATTTCCCACGTCTTGTATTAAGTGCTTATCAAATATTTTTTAACTCTTGTGTCAGACCCAGTGCTGGGCACCACTGGGACGTTTGGCTGTTGAGTCTTGCTTTTAAGTTAGTCCTTCAGATGTTAATGACAGTTTTTCTACCTGCTCATTCTTTCCACCTTGAGTTTCTGTTGTACTTTATCTGTTAATTCTGTTTAAAGTAGTGCCAACTCCAGCAAATTTGGTACTAAATTTGGTACTAAAAGTAACCCCTTGTCCCCATACCATTTTGTGTAGTCCAGTCTTCTAGCTGTGGTTTTAGTCACATAGTTGTGACCATCCGATTTTTTGTTTTGCTGCTACGTATGCAACTTAAACTATTTGTATCATTATAAAGTAGTGTGCCTCATTCTAGAATTGATAATATATATAAATTATAAAGAAATAGTTACAGATAAATCTTGCTAATATTTTGGAATGTTTAGCTTTTACTTAGTGTCATATTTATACAGTTGATGTCATAGAATGTATTCTGATTTTATGCATACTTAACAGATTGGGCAATAGCTAATGTAAGTAGCTGGTTTATTATTTTTTTCCTCTTTAAAATCTCAATTACTTGTTGCTTCTTGTTAATGTGAATGGACACTGAGTTGCTTGTATGCAACTCTGCTTTTGTAGCAAGGAGACTATTGTAGTATCTCCTGTTTGTGAGTTTTCTTAATACCATGTCCATTGTTGAAACACTGTGTGAGGTGAGGGTTGTGTGTTTATATCTCTTCTCTAATAAAATTGGAGTAGCACTATAATTCTTAATATGACTATTATCTTTTAAAGATGAATTCACATATTATAACTCTTGTCTCTCTTCTGTATTAGGAAATGGAAAGGTCAGTAGTTGCACAGCTGCCGAAGGTAGTTTCACGTCTCTCACTGGACTTCTGGAAGTTGAACCTCTACACTTTACTTGTGTGTCAACTAGTGATGGAACCAGAATAGAAAGGGATGATGCAAGTACGTTTACTGGTATATACCATCTTTTTTTATATACACTCTTTTATTGTATATTATATGCTGTAATAAATATAAAGTGACATGTAAGTACTTAAATACCAGCTTATAGTACATGTAAGTTCCATTAGTGTCATGTTAAGTAGAAACTTATAAATAGGAGGGACATTTTGGGGAAAAATCATTAGTAGTTTCATATTTTTTTCTAAGTCTGTTCATAGGTTTTTTTTCCCTACCCTCTGGTGCACTTATTTTAAATCTTTTTTTTTTTATGTGTGTGTATTTTTAGAAGCCTTTTAATTTATAAAATATTGAACATAATGAAAGTAGAGGAAAGAATACAATAGACTATATTTCCATTGCTCAGCTTCAGTAATCATCAATTGATGACCAGTCTTGTGCGTAGTTTTAGCATCATAATGTTTTATTTCTTGCATTTAAAGTTAAAAGTATATTTGGTGCAGTGTCTTTGAGAAGGGTGAGATGAATATAGAGGGAATACTATTTTTCCATCATGTTTAAAGCAACTTTGGATATATGAACCAATATTTGAGTATGTTGAATAAGTGGTGGTGTTGATGTTTTAAATGGATAATCAGTGGGAAATCTTATTTTGTATACCTGTCTTTAACATTTCCACAGAAAGTAAGAAAAGTTTACTGGAGAAGTCATGAGAAATTTAATCTTGCCCTTGGCTTCAGAATGGCAAAAAGTCATAAAAAGAACAGTTCTTCATTCGAGTGCCTTTTTATTCAGAATCATATCTTCCAATTGTGGGAGTGACCACTGAATGAAATTCATGGCTTATGTAGTTATGAGGAGAGTTTCAACTTAAAATGAAATTCAAATCTAATATTTCTTTAATGTGGAGATGCCAAAAGGATCAAAATATATTTGTGTTTGCTTTCTTGGATTATTCTAGTCATTTTTGTTGAAACATATGTTTATACTAGAATAGACATACTATGATAAAAAATTGAATTTTCAGAGAACTCTTTAGTTATAAGTTAGACTCTTTCTTGGGACTGTCGTAAAAATAAGGATCTAAGATTTTTATTTTAAGAAAATTTGTGTTTGAATAAGTAATACTTTCAGAAGGTATAAAATTAAAAACATAAAAAATCAGGTTTGAAAACGATAAGTATTCCTTCACATTCCCCACCCATATCCTATCCTGCAAAGGAAACAATGGAACCAATTTTTTTGTGTTTCCAAAGGTAGTCTATGCCTGTACAAGCAGTCACCTCTGTATTCCACCCAAACTGAAATCACCACCAGCAGAGGGATTTTTATTAAACATTAGAGCAAACTCTTAACTAGTGATCATAAGGTGCTGGAAGATGACTGCGGTCTCTCAACTTGTTTAGTTTTTATTTTTATTTTTTTTGAAACATGTTAATTGTGCAATGTAATGCCCAATAAAGAAAAGTGCAGAAAACAGTTGTATAGCCCAGCAGTTTACCAAAACATAAGCTGTCCACCAAATAAAAAAATATTTCCGGTACTCTAAAAGGTGTGGTGTGTCTTCATGCCCCCTTCTCTTTATTTTTCCCACCCTCTCTCCAAAAGGTCAACGTTGTCCTAACTTTTTGAGTAATCATTTCTTGGTTTTTGCTTCTTTGTATAACCACTTTATGCATTTCTGAGCACTGGTTGAGTAGGGTCTGCATAATATAAAATTGCATTTATATATTTTTGGTTTGTCTTCTGTTCAACGTTATGATTGTTAAATTCATACCGTTGCATATATGTAGATAGTTGGTTCTTTTTCACTGCTGTTTAAGATTCTGTTGTCTGAATAAAATAAAATTTATGTATCCATTTATTTGTATACTGTTGGTTGATATTTGGGTTGTTCCATTGTGGGACTGTTAGTACTAATGGATACATTGTTCTCTTGGATATGAATGTGGAAGTTGATTTGCTGCTTCATAGGGTTGTCATACGTATATTCAACTTTAGTAAGTAACATTGAAGAAATGGACTTCTTCATTTCCAAGCATATGAGCAGTTTCTAGTGATCTTGTTATTGATTCTTATTTAAATTGCTGTGGGATCAAAAGAAATACTCTATCCATCTTGGAAAATATGTTAGGCTTTGTAGTGGGTCAGCTTTTATAAATATTCCATGAATGTTTCACAATAATGTTTACTCAGCACTTGGTGAAGTGTATTCTTTATATCTGTTTGGGCAAGTTTGCTAATTATTTATTGATTACTTCATCTACTTAGCTTTTTCAGCTAATAAAATGTGTTAACTTTTTGTCACTGTGCCTGTGGATTTGTCCATTTTAGTTGCATCAGTTTTTATTTCATTTTGAAACTACCATACGAATTTAGAATGGTTCTATCTTTCTTGTGAATTGAATGTCTTATCTTTACGAATTATGTTTTTATCTTTGATTCTTATTTTTCCTGAAAGTATTTTGTTTGATATTTATATACTTAGCACGAATTTTTGGTTACTATTTGTATAGTATATATTTTTCCTTCTTTTTACTTTTACCTTTTCAGTGTCTCCTTATATTTTAGACATACATTTAAAGGCATCGTGTAGTTTCCTTTTTTAATCTACTCTGATACTTTTCCTTTCAATTGCAATATTTAATCTACATTTAGTGTAATTACTTATATATTTCTGTTTAAATCTACTGTGTTTTTTTATATATTAGATTTCTCATCTTGCCAGATACTTCTTTTCCTCCTTTTTTCTTTGGTGATTATATTTTTATTGGTCTATTTTTCTACTTTTTATTGATTTTAGCATTTATCCTAGAGAATAATATACACATATCTTTGATATCTAGGAGTCCAGTTGCTATTTTTACCATATAGGTCAAATATCTTGAAAATTTTTAACTCACCTTTCCAATTTATGTGGCATTGTGATTTTATACCTTAATTTTAGGTGTATTTTGATTTCCCTAATAATTATTATAATAGTTTTTATATTCAATATTCATTTGGATTTATCTCATAATTCCATTTCATTTTGCTTTATTCCTTTCTTTGCTTTTGTGCTTTTATCTGGTATAATTTTGTTTGTATCTGAAAGCTGTCCTCTAAGATCTCTTTATTTATACTTGTCTACTGATGAATTAACTTAGTTTTTTGGGAAAATTTTCAAATATTCTTTGAATAATTAGATGAGCAAACCACTTAGCCATTATCCAGATTCCAATAGTATTGATATTTTCCCACATTTCTTTTATCTTTTTTCTTTGCTGAAGTACCTCAAAACAAATACTAGATATTGTATCACTTTTACCTCTGTATGCATAACACATAATTGCCTTAAACAATATGAATATTCTTTTTAACTACTGATGATTTTTCATAAATGTCCAAATTAATTATGAATATGATGCATTTCATCAAGTAAATTGGCATAATATGGTATCTAATTTTCAATATATAATTAAATTTATCTGAATATCACAGTAACATTTTATATTTGATTTATTTGGATAAAGAGGTGTTATTTTCATTCTTGAAGTATATTTTCACAGTATAGAGTTCTAAGTTAGCTATTATTTCTTCTAGTGATTTAAAGATAATCTTTGCTTGTTTTTTACCTTACACACAATTTTTGTTAGACATCGCATGTCAGTCTTATGATTCCTCTTTTAAGGTCATTGTCAGTACTAAAGCTATTTATGAGATTCATTCATATTCTCTCTATCCTGCTTGTGATTCACAGGCCTTACTTGATAACCTTCCATCAGTTATAGAAAAATCTGAGCCATTAGTTGTTCAAACATTGCTTCTGCCCTATTTTCTATCTTCTCTTTGTGTCTCCAATTTCATATATGTGACACCTCATCACTATAACTGGTATAATTTTCAATTTTTTAATCTCTCCTTTTACTATGGGTATTGCCTTCTAATTCGTCTTAGTTTACTAATTATCTCTTTTGCTATGTAATCATTTATGGGAAAAAACCCTACCCCCTTTTCTCTACTGCAGCGTTTGTTGCTTTTGTTAAAAGTTATGTGTCTGCTATTTGTGTGGATCTGTTTCTCTTTCATTGGTTAGTTTCTCTAGCCTTACGCCAATACCTCATTGTCTTAATTATTGTAACTTTCTATCAAGTCTTTAAATCTGTTAGTATAAGCTTATCAACTTTGGTTCTCTTTCTTTTTTGGTACATTTACAACATTGATATAAAATTTTCACAATGGTAGGTAGTCATCACCATTGTCTTAATTCCAGAACATTTCCATCACTCCTAAAAGAAACTCCATAGCCATTAGTAGTCTCTTTCTCTTCCCCTGCCTGTCGTCCCATCGCCACCCTGGCAATCATTAATCCATTGTGTGTCTCTATGGAAATTTCATATAAATGTGTAATCAAATAATATCTGGACTTTTTGTCTGGCTTCTTTCACTTAGTATAATGTTTTCATGTTCCATCCATTTAGCATTTATCAGTACAGCATTGGTTTTTATGGCCAAATAATATTTCATTGTGTGGACATACTGCTTTTTAAAAAATATGGATATACCACATTTTGTTTATCTACTCAACAGTTAATGAACATTTGAGCTGTGTCCCCTTGGCTTTTAAGAAAAATACTGCTGTGAACATTTTTGTTTAAATTTTTGTGTGAATGTATGTTTTTAGTTTTCTTGGGTATATACCTAGGATTGGATTCTTTTTATTAAAGATAGTCTTTTGAAAAGATTCTGAGTCTTCTATATTTCCATTTTCCCCCAGCTTTATTGAGCTATATTTGACATAACATTGAGCAAGTTCAAGGCACACAATGTGTTGTTTTGACACATTTATATATTGTAAAATGATTACAACCAGAACATTAACTAATACCTCCATCCGGGCACATAATTACCATTTCCTTTTCGTGGTGAGAACATTTAATACCTACTTTCTTAGTAACTTTCAAGTGTATGATACAGTATTATTAGCTGTAAACACCATGCTGTACCTTGATCTCTGTATTCCCATTTAAATTTTAGAATCAGCTTGTCAATTCATATACAAAAAACATTATTTTTTAATTTTGGATTTGAATATAAATTAGCTTGGGGGAAATCTTAATACTGTGCCTTGCAGACTGTTAACATGATATATTCTTTAGTATATGTGCGTCTTCAGTTTCTCTTGGTGATGTTTTATAGTTTTCAGTGTAGATGCTTTGTACATCCTTTTTAGATTTTACCTACCTATTTGACTTCTTTATGCTATTATAAGTGATAGTTTTCTTAATTGTATTTCCATTCTTTTGTTGCTAGTGTAGTAAACATATAATTGATTTGTGTATATTGACCTTATATCTGATGACATTGCTGTGTTAATTTGCTAATTCTAATAGTATGTAGATTCTTAGGAATTTTTTTATATATATAATCATGTCATCTGTTAATAAAGGGAGTCTAGTTTCTTGTTTTTCTGATTGTGTATCTTTTTTCATTTTAATGCTTCCTAGGACGTCCTGCATGATATAATAGAAATGGTGATAATAGTCAGCTTTGTTTTGTTCTCACCTCTATGTTTTATATGTAGTTTTCAAGGCCCTTAATATAAAAATAGTGTAGGGTATTGAAAACTCAGACGGTGTAGAAGAATTCAAAATTAGGTTTGTGGTAGCATGATGACTTTTTTTCCTTGGATTGTTTATAGTGACAATTTTCCCATAAATATTATTTGGGCATTAGATTTTAAAGTCAATAAAGGACTAAAGTACATATAATTAATATTGAAAATAGCTTAAATTTCCTCTGCAGTACAACATAAATGTTTCATTAAGTCTAATAATTTTCCCCCTGGAGTTGCGATTAATAGCTTTTGGCTTTGGCGGAACAATAGATGGAGCAGATGGATTTCATTTTGGGTCACATAGCTTATGTGAAATATGATTGCTCTTTCTTTGAACAAGCTTATATAGTTGAATTTGTGTAAGTTCAATGAGGTATGCAGTATGGCTGTACTGTAATATATGGTTTTTTGTTTTTTTCTTTAAGTTGAGGGAATTTTTAATTGTAAGTGGTTATGCACAGTTTTGTTGTTAATGCTATCTTGTTGAATGCAACTTAATTTTTTTATAGTTTATTTCAATCCTGGCATAATCTAGCCATTAAGATAGCCTGTCAGATTACCTGTTTTTTATTTCTCTTTTCAAGTATTTGAGCAAATTACTTCTTTCAACTTTAAATTCATTATCTATAAAATGCATAACCATAATACCTACCTATGTGCCAGTACAAAGATTAAATGAGTTGCTGTAAGTTCCATTTTTAGTACTGTGCTTCACATGGCTTTGGTTTCATACTGTCCTTAGTTCTACCATGTTTCTCCCAAAATAAGACCTAACTTGAAAATAAGTCCTAGCATGATTTTTCAGGATGCTTGTAAAGTAAGCCCTACCCCAAACATAAGCCCCAGTTAATATTGTCAGCCAGACATGACTGTTTGAATAAATGTAGATTTTTGTACATGAATAAATGAATAAATGTAGATTGTTAGAGCAAAAATTAATGTAAGACCTGGTCTTATTTTCGGGGAAACAAAATGATCCTACTTTTACCACTCTCAGCTCTCCAGGGTAACTTCTCAGAGCCATTCTTTACTTAATCAACTAAAACACAGCATCATAGTGTCTGCCCCTCAGGGTTGTTCATCTGTTGAATGTAGTAATTAAAGTAGTGTCATGTGATAATGCACACTAAACATTTGCTTACAGTAGTGGTTATCTTTCCCCCCGTATAACTTTCTAGTGAAGCTTGTTATAGTGTTAATACTGTTGTTAGACTTAGCCTCTATCTACTTCTAGTTTTGTATTGACCCGTTTGATTGAGTTGTGAAATAGTTTTCATCTCAGCCTTTTCCAGAATGTTTTCCACAAATATTGGTAAATATTTAATAATGGGAGAAGAGTTCTTTTATGATGTAAGTTTGAATAACATTGAAAAGGAAAATCAAAGGAATTTTTTAACTTGTAGGATTTTATAGACCTTTAATGATAATGTTCATGGGTAAGCATTATGTGCTGGAGTTATTTGTGCGTGGGACACACTTCTAGGAAACTGCTTTACATATTCTACGTGGGCCAGCCTCTCTGTTTAGCTATGCTTTCAAATGAGGAAATAAGTGTTACCAGGCTTTTAAAATGATGTTCTTATAATTAAAGATTTTTTTTTTAGCTTTTTGAGGGTGGGAGAAGGAAGTGTTGCTTGTAAGAAATCTTCGTAAAGCAAATTCAGTTATTTCTTATGCTCAAATTGTATGATAAGATTATTCTCATTTTGTATTTTTATTTTAGTTATATTAAATGAAAAGTCTATGCTGAAAATATTTTTAAACTTAAAAGTATACTAATTTTTCTTTGCTATACAAGTCATTTCTGGATCCCTTTAACTTGAATACTATTATTATCAATATACTTTTACTGTTAAGATTCTCTTATTTATACTCTAGATTCATATCTTTCAAAGTGAAAATTAACTTTAGTTTTAGTGTCAAAATAGTATAGTACTTTGACTGTTTTTCTCTGTGTACCTTTTCTTTATCCTGTGTTTTTCTCCCCCATATGCCAGTGAGTTCCTTCGGGGTTACTCCTGCAGTAGGTGGACTATCATCTGGGACAGTTGGGGAAGCTTCGACAGCCCTGAGTTCAGCAGCCCAGGTAGCTTTGCAGTCTCTCTCTCATGCAATGGCTTCAGCCGAGCAACAGCTACAGGTGCTGCAAGAGAAACAGCAGCAGCTTTTGAAGCTTCAGCAACAGGTTGGAGACTATTTGGCTCTTTGTTCATGCTGTCTCTAAACTTCAAAAGCTGAAAAAGTACTGTAAAAATGATCATTATTTTCGTAAAGGAAAGTAGGTTGATCGATCTGAGCTAATCATTTTCTACAAAAATTGAGGTAACGTCTTTGTGATATATTTAAATATTTAAAAATTATATAAATGTATTTTATTTGATATATAACTTAGGGAATATAATTGACAATTCTTTTGCAATCTTCAAGTAAAATCCATTCTTACTGTGTTTACACACTCTTGGTCAAACATTACAGTTACCAGTTAATTATTGTCATTGATTGAATAACCTAAAACAACATTTTAAAGACCTGTTTAATGTGAATTAAAATTTAGTAATAATGATAAGTTTTGGAGATTTCATTGTGGTCAATGCAATTGATACAATTCCAGGTGACAAATTGTATCAGGTTAGGAAACATGAGAGTGCACTTCCTGTTATTACTTTGTTTTAAAGAGAACTTTGTTTTTTTATTTACATTTAATTGTTCTGCTTCCTTTGCACCTTTGCTTTGAGACAGTCCTAGTTCCTAAATACTCAGGAAATTTTATATCAAATATTTAATGAAGTATGTATAGCAAAGAAATAACCCATTCGTGTTGTCACTTTGTATTTAATTTCATTTTTATTTAACTAGGATCCAGTTAATCATGCTTATCTTCATAATATATACCTGTGTAGTTCCCCACAATTTAGCTAGGCAGGGTTAGCCTATATTTGTTGCTTTTACTTCTTTTACAGAAAGCAAAGCTGGAAGCCAAGTTACATCAGACAACAGCTGCAGCAGCTGCAGCCGCGTCAGCCGCGTCAGCAGCATCAGCAGTAGGTCCTGTTCACAACTCTGTGCCTTCCAACCCAGTGGCAGCCCCTGGATTCTTCATTCATCCATCTGACGTTATTCCACCCACTCCAAAAACAACACCACTTTTTATGACTCCACCACTCACACCACCCAATGAAGCAGTGTCCGTTGTGATTAATGCTGAACTTGCACAACTTTTCCCAGGCTCAGTTATTGATCCCCCAACAGTCAATCTTGCTGCACATAACAAAAATTCCAACAAGTCCAGAATGGTAAATTATTACTTTTAAATAGGCTTTTGCTTAGCTATTTAAAAATAATTTGTAGTACACGCTAACTTTAGAAGGAAAAATTTTATTATACCAACTTGATAGATAAAATTCGATTATTTTCTTTTGTAAAATACTAGAGAATGTTCATTCGGAAATGAGACTTGTTAATTTGATTTCTAGTTTTTATAGAGCAAAGAGTAATATCAATGTAGAGTTATACTTTTTTCTTTTCTAGAATCCACTTGGTTCTGGTCTAGCCCTTGCAATTTCTCATGCTTCACATTTTCTTCAACCTCCACCTCACCAGTCCATTATTATAGAGCGAATGCATTCAGGTAATCTTTGACTTCTTTAAAATATTTTTTGTGCCTAGTCTGTTGGCCCTTTGAAAACTTAATATTCTGTAGTTTGATTTCTCTTTGCAATTAAATCACATTTGCTCTTGGGTAAGTACATTTTACTAAGTATAAGCACTATAGGAGGCTCAAGATATGTGCTCACCAAGTACAGGGAAGAATGCTGCGAGTAGGTTCACTAATTGTGTCCAAACAATGGATTTGATCTGCATATGAATCTTGCTTGTTGAACTATGATTAACAGAAATACTTGCCTCTACTATAGCTGGTCAATTACCATTACACTAGAAATTAAGCTTAAGAAGTAGTAGTATTCTTAAGATGAGCATTCTGGTATTGGAACTGTTTCTTGAGAATGGCAGACAGAATTAACTGCTAATTATAACTGAGTAAATTTAATAACACTTCATGGTGTCTGAATAATTCAGTTCACCTAAGCTAGTACCCTGCATATATGCTAGACACGTATGATTGGGATAGGTGCTTTGCATTAGAGCATGTTTACTGATAAGCTATTGGTAGTTGTTACCTTAGCCCTACTAACTGAACAGCAGCAGAATTCAACAGAATCCTTAGACATGTTTTATAGGAGGAGGTACATGAATATAGTGCTTATTGTATCACGTCTCATTATATAAACAGTTGAACCGTATTTGCTTTATTACAGTGGACTGTTTCATTTTTGGAAGAGAGAGTTTCTTTTAAAAAGTTGTAGTGGTATTTTCTACCCAAGTAATAATTCATTTGTAACAACATTAGTATTTATAACATTTAAAGTGAAATTTGTTATGCTCTCTTACGAACTATGAGTAGTTATTTATACTCTGATTTTTTTTTTTTTAATTTATGGAGTTGACTGTAGCACATCAGCCCTCTAAGGAGGAGAATTATATTATTTGTTGCTTAATAGCCTTTCTGTTCAGGAAAGTATTGGTAACTGCCTGTTTTCTTTTAAACTAGCCCCCATCAAGAATAGCGGTAGTTCTGGAAGTTTCACTTTGTTGGGTTCCTTCACTGTAAATTGTAGAAGATAAGGTTACTAGCTACCCCTCACCCTAACCCGGTAAAAAAGAAAAAGAATTAAGATATTATTAATGATTCTGTTTACTGTTTCACTAATTGAACTTATTCCTGAAATGTGTGTGAAATGAGAGGTGCAAATTTGCTCTCTCTTCCATTCCTCTCAGGTCGTTCTTGCATTTCCTTAGTTTGAGCTGCTTAACCATGCTGAGTGTGATTTAGTGCTTACACAGAAAAGACTCACTACCTCTTTAGTGTGGCCCTTAAGAGTAAGCCACCTGCTTTATCCGGTTCTGAGCTGAGGAGACAGCAATGTGTCAGTACTGGGGGAAAACATTGAGATAAGCTGTATCTGTCTTTGGAGGACCTCCCTAGGGGATTTTTTAGTGCTAGAATGACTACATGTTATTTTAGCCTTATGCTTTTACTTTACATATGAACGCCAATGTAAAATGGAGCTCCATGAGAAGTGAAATAAGGCTTAAGAAAACTAAAATCAAATAACACATTTTGGTATTCATGTGTCTAGTTGTGCAATTAAAAAAAAAAAAGACCATGTGGCTGAAAGAAGAGTAGATAGGTATTTTTTAGAATTAATCTATATACTATTTTTGCTGATTTATTTTTTTCTGCTAATGTTTTAAGTTTATACACACACACACACACACACACACAGTTGATTGTCTTTATAGTAACAAAGTTACGATTGTATATGTTTTACTTAAGTCTTGGAGTTCAAGCTAACATAGATTGAAGTTTCAGAAATTTTAAGATGAGTGTTCCTAAATTTTTCAGTATATCTTTTGGTTAACTGATTATGGTATTTTGGTCAACTGTTGCTTTCCCTCTCATTAGGAGCAAGGAGGTTTGTCACCTTGGATTTTGGCAGACCAATACTGTTAACAGATGTATTGATTCCCACTTGTGGAGACTTGGCCTCTCTGTCAATTGACATTTGGACATTAGGAGAAGAGGTGGATGGGAGGCGATTGGTAGTGGCAACTGATATAAGCACCCATTCACTAATTCTTCATGACTTGATACCACCTCCTGTGTGCAGATTCATGAAGGTAAAGAACTGCAGGAAAATGAATTGATCTGCTTTCCATGTTTCTGACAAGTTGTGAAAAATATTCAGACTCATAATTTAAAAAGTATAACTATATCTTTTTAAATACATCACTGAGACTTTTATTGTTGCAGATGGGTGTGTATGTATGTTTATAATTTTTCATTTTAGATCACTGTCATTGGACGTTACGGAAGTACAAATGCCAGAGCCAAAATCCCCTTGGGCTTTTACTATGGTCATACTTACATCTTGCCTTGGGAGAGTGAACTGAAGTTAATGCACGATCCTCTAAGGGGAGAGGGAGAATCTGCAAACCAGCCTGAAATTGACCAGCATTTAGCAATGATGATTGCTCTACAGGAGGATATACAGTGCAGGTTGGTAGAAAATTGCAGTATATTTTAATCTTATTGAAACACTTTATTTTTTATAATGTCTTGCATATATTTGTCAAGAAATGTCTTTTCACAAATGTATAGAAAAGAACAGAAGGAAGTAGTACACTAGCATGTTACAATAATATTTAATACATTAATATATTGTGACTAAATAATTGGTTTTTTAAATATAGTACTTACCAAATGATAAATTCTTTTTAGTTTTTGTGTTAATATGTTTTAGAAATTTAATTTTTAGAGTATATCTGTACATGTACATCAAAGAACATTACAGGAATTGTTTTATTTTTTTACTTATAGATATAACTTAGCTTGTCATCGACTGGAAACTCTCTTGCAAAGTATTGATCTTCCTCCCCTGAACAGTGCTAACAATGCACAGTACTTCTTGCGAAAGCCAGACAAGGCAGTTGAGGAAGACAGTAGAGTTTTTTCCTCCTATCAGGATTGTATTCAGCTACAACTTCAACTAAATTTGGCTCATAATGCAGTGCAGAGGCTCAAAGTAGCTCTAGGTGCAAGTAGGAAGTTGTTGAATGAAACATCAGATCCAAAAGACTTAATTCAGACGTCTTCCACAGAGCAGTTACGTACTATCATCAGATACTTATTGGACACCTTGCTCAGCCTTCTTCACTCTTCCAATGGTTTGTATTTGCCTTAAATGTTTTAAAGACTGGGATTATATTTCATGTGATCTTGTTGCGTATTTTGTTGTTGTGTTGATATTTCCTGGGTAGTGTTAATTTTGATAGCCTTTCTAATGTGGTTAGGTTAGCTCATTTTTCCCCCATATTTTTGTTTTTCATAAGTGAATATTTTATTGTTTTCCTTGAGTTTCTGCTGTTGATATGCCACATCATTGTGTTACTTGCAAATAATAAATATTGTTTGAAAGTGCAACAGTGAAAACTGTTAATAATTACTAACCTAATATAGAGTTGTCATTTTCTAGCCAGTATTATACGTGTGCACACAAATACAGATACTCATACAGCTATCTGATATACCCAACTGCACATACAAGAAATATAATGGATTTAAGTTCTAACTCTTCTCTTCCTCAAGTATTTAGCAATTAACATTCAGTATGCGAGGAGTAAGGAAATGAATAGCAAAGTAAATGGAATGTAATTGTGTACTGATAGCTGGTAAAGAAGAAAACATACCTAGGCATGCTGATTTTGATATTACAGCATATACTTAAATAGGAAATTTTACTGTTTTCTTTCTTGTAATAGGACACTCTGTTCCTGCAGTTTTGCAGAGCACATTTCACGCCCAGGCCTGTGAAGAGCTTTTTAAACACTTGTGCATCAGTGGAACCCCAAAGATACGATTACATACTGGACTTCTACTTGTTCAACTCTGTGGTGGTGAAAGATGGTGGGGTCAGTTTCTCTCTAATGTTCTTCAGGAATTGTACAATTCTGAGCAGCTTCTCATCTTTCCACAGGATAGGTAAGTCAGAAAATATTGATCTTAGTTGTTATTAATGATTTATACTTAATCACAGTCAATGTTCAGATTTTGAAATCTGTATATGTATACTGAAGGTAGAAAAATGAAGCATGTCTTTTCAGAGTTTGGGGAATGTCCAATGAAGGGCATATTGAAGTAGATCAGTAGGCACGATACAACTGGACTACATTCTTTAGTTTCCTAATTGAATCTGTGGAATTTATAGAGCTCTGTTTACAAGTATTTTGTATCAGATCATGTTATTTTATGTGTTAAATGTATTTTTTTGAGGCTGTGATAAAGTTCTCTCTACCTGATTTTTGTGGATAAAGAAATACAACCAATAGCTCCAAAAAGAGCTAATTTTAACATCATACCTCCAGATATCTTGCTAAGAACCAAATATTCTCTCATGACTCTTATTAAATTTCAATGTAAATTATTTCTTTCCTCATTAACTTATTTAAAAACATTTTATTTATTTTGAATAAATTTATTTTCTCATAATTGTGGATGTTACAAATTAGAAATAAAGTGTTAGCAAGATTGGTTTCTCTTCTTGACTTGTAGGTAGTTGTCTTCCCTTTGTGTCTTCACATGACTTTCCCACTGTCTTTTCTTTTTTCAATTACAGTTGACATTCAGTATTTTATATTAGCTTCAGGTGTACAGCATAGGGGTTAGACATTTATGCAATTTATGAAATGATCATCCCAATTAGTCTATTATCCACCTGGCTCTATAAACAGTTAATGCAATATTATTGACTATATTTCCTGTGCTGTACTTTACATCCATCCCCGTGACTACTTTGTTTTAAATTTTTTTTTTTAAGTCTTTATTGGGGAATTGGGGGAGGGGAACAGCGTTGGGGAATCAGGGAAGGGGAACAGACAAGTTGCTGTCCTTTTGTTCTTCAGTCTAGTTGTGGAGGACGTTGCTTCAGTGGCCCATGTTGGTATTATCATTGTGTTCTTCCGGTGAGGAAGTCACTCGCCCGCCACTGGATGGCGGCTCACAGCAGCTCATGCCGGCTGCTGGCCGCTCAGGTCAGCTGCCAGCCACTCACGGTAACTTACAGCAGCCCACTGCAGCTTTACTGCAGCCTACGCCGTTGCCGGCAACTCATGGCAGCCCACACTCCAGGTCAAGCTGTTGTTCACCATCTTAGTTGTAGAGGGCGCAGCATCACTGGCCCTCATGTGGGATCTGAACCGGGGACCTTCTGCTCAGAGCTGGCGTCCCAACCCAACTCTTAACCAACGTGCCACTTGGCTGGCCCCCCTTGACTATTTTGTAACTGTTGGGTTGTCGGAAAAGTCATGACACATTTTTGCAATGAAAAACAGAGAAAAAAATACGTCATGACTTTTCCGACAACCCAATATCAATTTTTACTTCTTAGTTCACACAGCCCCCTACATTCATCCCAGGTGGCAATCATCTGTTCTCTGTATCTATGAGTCTTTTTCTGTTTTGTTTATTTTGTTCTTTTGATTCCACATACAAGTGAGATCACATGGTATTTATCTTTCTCTGTATGAATTATTTCACTTAGCATAATGTCCTCCAGGTCCATCCATGTTATTGCAAATGGTAAGATTTCTATTTTTATGGCTGAGTAATATTACATTGTATACACGTACCACTTCCTCATCTAGTTGTCTACTGATGGACACTTACGTTACTTCCATGTCTTGGCTATTGTAAATAAGGCTGCAGTGAACATACGGCTGCATATATGTTTTCGAATTAGTGTTTTGGATTTCTTTGGATAAGTTACTCAAAAGTAGAATTGCTGGGACATAATGTAGTTCTATTTTTAATTTTTTGAGAACCCGCTAGATTGTTTTCCAAGGTGGCTGCACCAATTTGCAATCCCACCAATAATGCATGAAGGTTCCCTTTTCTCCACATCCTTGCCAACACTAGGTTTTTGATTTATTGATGCTAGCCATTCCAACAGGTGTGCATTGATACCTCATTGTGGTTTTAATTTGCACTTTTCTGATGATTAGTAATGTTGAGCACCTTTTCATTTGTCTGTTGGCCATCTGTGTGTCCTCTGGAGAAATGTCTGTTCAGGTCCTCTTCCCATTTTTTAATTGGATTGCTTTATTGTTGTTGTTGTTGGTTTTTTTTTTTGCATTTTAACTCCTTATTGGATGTGTCACTGGCGAATATCCTCACCGGTTCAGTAGGTTGTCTTTTTGTTTTGATGATGGTTTCCTTTGCCATGCAAAATCTTTTTAGTTTGGTATAGTCCCGTTTGTTAATTTTTTTGTTTGTTTTGTTTGCCTATCCTGAGGAGATATATCAGAAAAAATATTACTGAAACTTATTACTGTATCACAGTTTTTTGCCTGTATTTGCTTCTAGGAGATTTATGGTTTCAGGTGTTATATGTAACTTTAAACCATTTTGAGCTTATTCTTGTATATGGTGTAAGAAGGTGGTCTAGTTTCATTTTTCTGCATATTTTTTGTCCAGTTTTCGCAACACCATTTATTGAACAGATTGTTTTTACCCCATTGTATATTCTTGCCTCCTTTGTCATAGGTTAATTGACCATATAGGCATGAATTTATTTCTGGGCTCTCTCTTCTGTTCCATTGGTCTGTGTGTCTGTTTTTATGCCAGTATCATGCTGTTTTGATCACGATAATCTTGTCTTACAGCTTTATATTAGGTAGTGTGATACCTCCAACTTCGTTCTTTCTCAAAATTGCTGTGGCTATTCGAGATTTTTTATGTTTCCATATAAAATTTAAGATTATTTGTTCTAGTTCTGTGAAAAACACCATTGGAATTTTGAAAGGGATTGCTTTGAATCTATAGATTGCTTTGGGTAGTATGCACATTTTAATGATGTTGATTCTTCCTATGTTTGAGCATGGTATATGCTTATGTTTATTTGTATCATCAGTTTTGTT
Source organism: Hipposideros armiger (assembly GCF_001890085.2). Taxonomy (NCBI): domain Eukaryota; kingdom Metazoa; phylum Chordata; class Mammalia; order Chiroptera; family Hipposideridae; genus Hipposideros; species Hipposideros armiger. Next base: position 702,405 of record NW_017731557.1, read on the forward strand.
CTTCAATATCTTATAATTTTCTGAGTACACGTCTTTTACCACCTTGGTTAAATTTATTCGTAGGTATTTTTTTTTTCTGATGCAATTGTAAATGGGATTATTTTCTTAATTTCTCTGATAGTTTATTATTGGTATATAAAAACTGGTTTCTGAATATTAATTTTATATCCTGCTACTTTAATGAATTCATTTATCAGTTCTAATAGGTTTTTGGTGGACTCTGGTATATTTATGATACGAATGTTGGTATGCTTGATGTTGTCCCAGAGGTCCCTGAAACTATCCTCATTTTTAATTTTTTTGTTTTGGATTCTTTTTCTTTTTGCTGTTCCAATTGGGTGTTTTCTGGTACCTTATCTTTCAAATTGCTGATTCAGTCTTCTGCTTCACCTAACCTGATATTGATGCTTCTATGTGTTCTTCATTTCAGTTATTGTATTTTTCATTTCTGAATTGTTCTTTTTTATGATTTGTATGTCCCTTTTTTTTTTTTATGCTTGCTATCTCTTTGTTGAAGCTCTTACCAAATTAGTTCCTTGAGCATCCTTATACCACTGTTTTGAACTCTTTGTCTGGTAGATGGCTTGATTCCATTTCATTTAGTTCTTTTTCTGGAGTTTTCTCCTGTTCTTTCATTTGGGACATGTTTCTTTGTCACCTCATTTTGGCTGCCTCTTTGTTTTTGTTTTTATATATTAGTTGGATTTGCTACATCTCCCAGTCCTGGCAGGGTGATCTTATATAGTAGGTGTCCTGTGGGACCCAGTGGTTGTAGTCTCCCTCATCACCTGAGCCGGTGCTCCAGGAGTGTCCCTTGTTTGGGTCGTGTGTGCCCTCCTCTTGTAGTTGACCCTTGCTTGCTGTTTTGTCAGTGGATGGGATTAGCCCTCAGTCTAACTGACTTGTTGTAGAATTAGCCACAACCGTAGCATATGAGCTGCTGTGGAAGGGCTGATCCCCTAGAACGGGATTTGCCCCAGTGGGCTCTCATGTCTTCTGAGACCACCTCTTGGGTGTACAGCTTGTGGGGCTATTGAGTGGTGCTCTGTTGTGGTCTGAAGCCAGCCATCAAGTGTGTTGGTTCTGGGGACTCTTGGAAGGGGCTCCCATGAAGGCCAAGGACAGCTGATCCACAGTTGGTTCCTGCCTGTGCTGGATCCGGGGCTGCATGGAAGAGGGCATGCTGCAAACCTAGGCTGGCTGCCACCAGTACCATGCCTGGGGTAGCTCAGAAGGCCCAGGGCATCCCAAGGTTGCCTTTGCCTACCACCTGCCTGTAAGGATCACCCACTGAAAGAGCCTTGTGCAGTACATGAATTGAGTGAGGCTGGGTCTTAGTGAGTCACTGGGGTGGGTCGAGTGGTGTTCACTAGGCTCTTGCAGTTTCAGATTTGGTGTCAGTATGAGCCCAGGATCACTCAGCAAAAGGCACAGAGCACATTGAGGCTGGTCGCCGACTGCCTGGTGCCTACAAATCTCCAAGAATTGTCAATTAAAGACTGTAGTGCAGGCTAACACTGGCTGCCCACTATAGAAAGCCTCCAGTGGTGCGTTAGGTGTGGCAGGGTCACATGAAGTCCCCAAGGTTGAGTGAGCAGAGTTCACCAGGCCAATGCAAATTCAGATTTGGCCATGTGAGGGGAGGGCTCAACACAGGGGCAATGGCACCTATCCCTCCAGCCTCTGTCTTGAAGCCACACAATTTAGTCTCTCGCTGTATGTCTCTAGTGCAGCGGTTCTCAACCTTTCACAGGGGTGGCCTAAGACCATCGGAAAACACATATTTTCGATGGTCTTCGGAACCGAGACACCACCCCTCTATCCGTCTCCAGGCCTACATGCAGATACGTCCACATACGAGTACCCGGCGACCCCTGTGAAAGGGGTTGTTCGACCCCCAAAGGGGTCGTGACCCACAGGTTGAGAACCACTGCTCTAGTGCTTCCTGAGTCGCCATCCCTTTTCCTGGGGCCCAGGGTGAGTGCCTGGGAGTGAGAGAGTCTGCATAGGCCCTTTAAGAGGATGCATGGGTTTCCAGCAGACCTCTGTCTTACCCGGATGGATGGAATCCCTGCTGATTTTCACAGCCAGATGTTGTGGGGGCTCCTCTTCCTGAGACTGTTGCTCCAGGCTGGGGAACCTTGTGTGGGGCTGGGACCCCTTGCTCCTTAGGGGACATCTCTGCAGCTGAGATATCCCCCTTGATTCTCAACTGCTACATGTGGATGTGGGGCTAACCTGTTCCTGCGTCTCTGCCTCTCCTACGAGTCTTGAGGTGGCTGCTGCTTTATATCCTTAGTTATAGGACTTCTTTCTGTTCAGCTAGTCTCAGATGGTTCTCCAGATGATTGTTGTATAATTTAGTTGTAATTTTAATGTGGTCATGGCAGGAGGTAAGCACAGCATTTGCCTACCCCGCTATCTTGACCAGAACCCAGTGTAAATTATTTTTCAAATAAATTATTAAATTGATTCATAATAAGTATTTTATTTATATCTTTTCTGTTTTTTTTTTTTAGGGTCTTCATGTTACTTTCCTGCATTGGTCAAAGATCACTTAGTAATAGTGGAGTATTAGAAAGTTTACTTAATCTGTTGGATAATTTGTTGTCACCTCTTCAGCCACAGTTACCCATGCATCGGAGGACAGAAGGTATCGTTTAAAGAGTTACCTTTAGAAGAAACATCAGATTCTTGTAAATACTACCTTTATTAAATGGCTAGTCTGAAATACTTTTAAAAATATTTATTAAACAATTTGTTACTGGTTTTATGATGTAAACTTTTAAGGATGATCAGCCTTCATGTGATTGACTGTCATATAGTTATAGTTTTTTAAATGTTACCTTTTCATTGTTTGAATTTTGAACTTGGAAGTTGTTGTAATATGTTTCTTTTATACTGTGTTAATTAAAATAAAAATCTCTTACTTAAGTTTAAGCTTTAAGGTACTATTCCTGTTCTGGTCATTGTTAGTCAGTTCATTTAGGCAAAAAAATTGTTATTGGAATGAAATCCTTAGAACATTGTGTAAGACTATGTGATTATAAATTGAGAGTTAGATTTTTTGTTTCAGTCACCCGTGAGTCTAAGAATAGCATCTCATACCTTGTTTTCTAGTTTATAAGTTATCTGTTGGATTATCCTACACTTAAGAATCTATTTTCATGCCATGCAGCATTGGTCTTCCATTAGATTCAATGTGTTACTTGATTCATGACCCTACGTTCCAGTTTTGAGGCTTATTATAAATATTAGTGTTAGTAATGATATGGTGTATTTTGGTTTTATAAAATGTTTTATCTAATAATTATTTTATCAGACTTCATTAGGACTTCCAGAGTCACCTGATTATTCTCTCTCTCCCCACTCCTCCCCTGTCTAGGAGTACTAGATATTCCTATGATCAGTTGGGTTGTCATGCTGGTGTCCAGGTTGTTGGATTATGTGTCAACTGTTGAAGATGAAGCAGCAGCTGCAAAGAAACCTTTGAATGGTAAAGACAGGGAGAGGTTTCTGACAGGTATCAAAAGTTCATAATAATCTGTTGGTGGGGATTTTGAGAGACTCACAGTTGTCCAGAACTGGCTGCTGGCCTGGAGATTCCAGCTGTATGTAATTTATGTAAAATATGAACTGACTTTCCCGGGGATCTGTCGAAGGATAGAATTTATTTTTGAAGGACTTTATGGGGAAGCCCCTCTCTGAAATGACGAGTTTCTAAATACAATCATGTCTTTCATGAGATTTCCCCCCATGCTCATTTAAATACTTTATAATAATAGCATACATTTAACTGAAGTTATGAAAAGGAAATCTCTGAAGAGTTCCTGGAGTTTTATGTTATTCTGGTATATTGTTTCATTCCATTTACCGTTATAAAATAGTTCTACTCATTAATTATAAATGGCTTTTATCCTTAGATACAGAAATCCCCAGATTTTGTTTGAGTTATAATCTTTCTCCATAAACTAGAGGCACAGAAAAATTTAAAAATTAAAGTAAATCAAACTGCAAGCCAAGTTGTTTTCTTCTCTCCCAAGTTAGTAAGACTTTTTTCATACAGGATTCGAAATAGCTACATCTAATATGTAAATACAACCAATAAGTACTATAAAATTTGGAATTTTAAATATTGTCAGGATCCTAGTATAAAAAAGATCCCTTGAGATGTTTTATAGTATATCAGTTGTTTATGGTGTACATTATACTTGGGAAGAGGATGGGGAATTCTTTTCATGTACAGGGAGTTTGTCTTAAATTTATTTTTTTAACAAATACTATATGTCACTGGTCAGTTTACTCAGTTTTAGAATATAGAGCTAAGACATACAATTAAATACAACTACAATGTAAAGTTGGAATATAACAGTATTGGAGGCCTTAGTTTTTATTTCTATCATTCAGATACTATGGAAAACCATTTGTGGAAGACACTTTTTTTTAGGGTTTGAAGAATTTGACCTGACTTTGCAAATAGGTAGTAGAGAAAAAAAAATGTGTTTAGGTTAAGCAGACATGAACTAATAACTGGAGATTGGAAAATCTCCAATTATTAAGCCTGAATTGAGTAAAAAATGACATTTAAAGAATAGCCTAGGTACATTCCAAAAGAGAATAAGTAGAGCAACACAGTATGGTTTTTCAGTAGTTTTTAACTATTGAATAGTTTTGAACTATTCAGCCTTACTTTTTAAGTCATTAAGTCAAATTATTGAGTATCACTTTTTTGGGTACCTACACAAAAGCACATGAGTTTGAAATACAGGCAATATTGAGCATTTGTTAGAACTGAGGGACATCATCAAAATTGTATTGTACAAAAATTAAACTTAAACAACTGTGGAGAAAGATGGCTGTTATCTTAAAGGAAAGATTGGAGACAGAACTCTGGTCTTACCAATTAGGATCAAGGTTAGCCTTCCTAGGGTCAAATCTTACCAATTTTTTTACAATAGTTTTCTTTAGAACTACTTTGTCATAATTGACACATTTATAATTTTGTGTTTACTGCATATTAAAGGTACTTTAAAATCATATATGACAGAATTAATAATGACACTTTTCCTTGCCCTATAGGTAACCAGTGGAGTTTTATTAACAATAATCTGCACACTCAGAATATAAATAGGTCTTCTAAAGGCAGCAGCAGCCTTGATAGATTATATTCCAGGAAAATCAGAAAGCAGCTAGTTCATCATAAACAGGTAATTTTTAATGCTTTTTAAATTTTAATGTTTGAGAACATTGCTTTGGAGGTTGCATGAGATAGACTTGCCATCAGAACTTAGGTATGACATTTTATGAGCTCCTTAGGGACACTTTTGAGACTGAGTTTCCTTATTTGTTAAAAGACAACAATATGTAGTTCACAGAGTTTTGGTGCTGTCCTTTAAACTGACTACCTCCTTACATCTCTATTGCTACCAATCTAACTGAGCCATCATTGTCCTTTGTCTAGTCAAAGTCCTCTCTGCCTTTGTTTTTTCTCAATCCAATCCATTGTTCATGCTGCTCCTAGGGAGTTGTTTTTGAATACAAACTCAAATCACATCACTCCTCCTCTAAATTCTTAGTGGCTTCCAATTGACCTTTGGATGAAGGTCAGACTCCTTAATATGGCTTTATGTTAGATGTATCTACCCCTTTGTCTGACTTTCAGGTTTGAATTTTGGTCTAGCCACATTGAATTTGAGTTGCTGAACCACCTACACCAAATTTCTCATCCAGGATTTTTGCGTGTGCTATGTTTTGTTTTGTTTTCTCTCAACCACATACTTTACTCTTTTGCTTGGATAACCTAATTTATTTTTCTGGCATTAGTTCATATTCAGTTCCTCAAAACGCTCTTCCCTGGTTTCTAAACTATGGTAGTTTAGAAACCCCATGCAATATACTTCTTGCGTATCCTATAATTTTCCTTTCATTATATTCATCATAATTTGTTGTAGGGATTCCCCCCCCCATTTTTTCGTTTTGTTTGTTTGTTTGTTTGTTAACATGAGATTTGTGCATTTCACTATGAGTAAATGGTTTCTTAAAGTATTAGCAATCATGCAGAGTAAGTGCTCTTTTATGCTTGCCTTGTTTTGCTCAAAATGATATTTTTGAGATTCATCCATATTATTGAGTGTGTTTGTGGTTCTTTTTTTTTTTCTGAGCACTATTCCATTATTTGAATGTTCCAAATTCTGTTTATTCATTTTCCTGTTGATGAACCCTTTAGTTTTTGGTTTATTCTTTAATTCTTTGTTTTTGAAATATAAACAGATATACATATATGTTCCTCTCATCTCCAATGTGCAAACGAATGCTGTATACACACACACGCTCACTCTTTCTTCCACAGAAGGTCATATATTAGGGTGTGATTTTATTGCAGAACATGTGTGGATTCTTCTGGACGGCCGCTCACTGCGGCTGCTGGCCGCTCACGCTGGCTGCTGGCTGCTGGCTACCCACTGCCACATGGCACAGGGGCTGCAGCCTACGCCATCGCCATCGCCGGCTACTCAGGGCAGCCCAGCTCCAGGTTGAGCTATTGTTCAGCATCTTAGCTGTGGAGGGCAGTGTCACTGGCTCTCATATGTGGAATCTGAACCGGGGCCCTCTGGCGTCCCAAGCCAGTTCTTAACCATCGCGCCACTTGGCCGGCCCTCAATTATTTCTTATAGCTGCATATGAATTTACTATTATCTCAATAAAAATTTTAATAAAAAACATAAGCATACCAAAAAATGTACTACTCTTAAGGGAGATGCTCAGAAAAGCAAAGCTAAGAGTATTGTGCAGTAAAATATTTTCCCCATATATTTAAAAATAATTCTTTCCTTCTGTTAAAAAACATGTCAGTCTCATTAGAGGTTTACGTAAGAAAAATTTGTAGTTATTTCCCTTCTCCCATGTGGTAAGGAATTGATTAATTTTAAATATAACATGGAAAGATCTTGATATTGGGATTTAGAAATTTTTTTTTGTTTTACACAGCAACACAGTTAAAACTAGATCTTTCAAGGAATTTCAGTCATCCCTCCGTATCCATGGGGGATTTGTTCCAGGACCCTGCAGATACCAAAATCTGCACACTCAAATCCCTTAGCTAAAATGGCATATTATTTATTTATAATCTACATACATCCTCCTGTACATTCCAAATGATGTCTAAATTACTTATAATACCTAATACAGTATAAATGCTATGTAAATAAGTTCTTATATTGTTTAGGGAATAATGACAAAAGTAAAAAGTCTATACATGTTTAGTACAGAGGCAAACGTGATAGTTGGACCTAACTACATAGCACATGTCAGCCAGAAAGTAAAATTTGAATCTGAGCTTGGGGAACCAGCATTAGGGAGGGCCAACTCTTCTTATTCTTTAGTTTGATGTATGAATTCTGTGAGTATAATAATTTACTTTGTTGTTTTTAATATTGTTGGCTATAAGATTTATTTATTTATTTTTAAGCAACTTAACCTACTAAAAGCAAAACAGAAGGCTTTGGTGGAACAGATGGAAAAAGAAAAAATACAAAGTAACAAAGGATCATCTTATAAACTTCTGGTAGAGCAAGCAAAACTAAAGCAGGCTACTTCAAAGGTATGATTTTTACTTTAATTATCATAGAACAGTCACTTTCCCTTTTAGTATTATTTGAGTAGTTAAGTGTCTTTAATAATGATCAGGAAGCTTAAGTATATGTTCTCCTGCTTATCAACAGAAAAATCTGAACACTTTTTGGGGAAGGGGTATCTGTTAACTCAAGGAAATACATGATAAATGTGGACTTAAAGTATTTCTCTGCAGATGCTCCTTGCCTTACGATGGGGTTACATCCTGATAAACCAATCATGAATTGAAAATATTAAGTCGAAAATTCATTTAATACACCTAAACTACCAAATATCATAGTTTAACCTAGCCTACCTTCAATGTGCTTAGAACAGAACATCCAATAAAATGCTGGCAACAGAGCACACTGTAGAGTATGGGTAGTTTACGTGATGGCATGCCTGACAGAGCTGTAGTTCACTGCCCCTGTCCAGCAGCATGAGGGTGTGTGGTACTGCATGTTGCTGGCCTGGGTAAAGCTCAGTGCTTATTGCTTTCGCATCATTGTAAAGTGGAAAAATTGTAAGTTGAACCATCATTAAGTTGGGGACCATGTGTAGTGTGTCTTTCCTTGAAAGTGGCTTGTGTTCCAGTAAATTGAAGATAAAAGACTCAAGGAAATGTACAGGTAGTTTTTTGTTGTTGTTGTTGTTGTTTTTTAAATGTTCTTTTTTTTAGCTGAGACATCCTGGCAGCTGTTGGCAGCTTAGCTTGGGCTGGGAATTGAACCGGCGAACCTGTTGCTCAGAGCTCACGCTCTTGAACGAGCTCTTAGCCAGCTGAGCCACTCAGCCGGCCCAGAAATGTGCAGTTTTCCTAGTCTGTCCTTTCTAAGTTAAAATTAAGTGCAATGATTTGTAGATAAAATAAAAAAAAAATAACTTGGTGGTATGTATTTTTAAATTTAGTTACATAAATATAACACTTATTTGTAGCAACCAAATTTATGATTGTGTTTCTGTAAATATTATAGTTATTCCCTCAGATTTTGAAATAACTTGAACTAATACTCAGTACTTGAAGTTATATAGGTTACTTTGCCATCCACCTTTTATGAGTTATGTTTAGGATGTTTTGGTAATGTTTATGAGGTTGGATTTGACCTAATGTAGCCATCCTGTAGAATTTTACCTTTCTGTAATTGTGTCATATATCCTATACCTTACTCTAAAATAGAAAATTAGGTACGATTGGTCAGTAGAGCCTTTAATAATCTTACTTTTTGAAGCTTACGGTTTACCTAAAAATTTTGTTCTTTAGAAATGGTAAGTTTTCTGAGTATTTTCATCCCATAAATAAATTTGTACTGGAAGAATTTTCGTTCAATAAATATTGATTTAAATATTGTACATTTCTGTATGTAGCACTTTAAGGATTTAATTCGGTTACGTCGGACAGCAGAATGGTCCCGTTCTAATTTAGACACAGAAGTTACAACAACAAAAGAAAGTCCAGAGATAGAACCACTTCCATTTACCTTGGCCCATGAACGTTGTATTTCAGTAGTCCAGAAACTTGTCCTGTTTCTCCTCTCCATGGATTTTACGTGTCATGCAGATCTCTTATTATTTGTTTGTAAGGTAGGTAAACTAATAGGCATAATTTATAATTAGAGATTTATAGTTAAAAAAAAGAATTAGAACGAATGCAGTCTTGAATTGATTTTGGATTAAGAGAATAGTACTTTTATTGGTTTTCCTTTTACATAGTTTAGCTTTATTGTGCCTTGAAAGATTTAAAAAATATTTTATCACTTATTTCTCAGGAGACCTGATTTATATTTTATTCTAGTTAAACTAGATTAATGTAGATTTGAAATGTATGTAATTTGGGTATGTCTGTTTTGAATTTACCTTTTTTCTATTAATTAAAATAGGCAATAAACAAATGTCAAATGATTGTAATTAAGGGGTTTTAATGCTCTGAAGGTTTTCCTGTAGCATATTCATTGTTTATAGAAATTATTTTTCACTATTCAACCCAGATTTTTAAGCAGACTTTAATATTTGACTCATGAAATTACATTTCTTTTGCATTCCATGTCGGTCAATTGTTTTGACACCAAAAAGATATTTCAATAATGAAAACTACTCCAACGCTTTGTTTTTGGAGAAAACATATGTAATTGCTATTTAAGTGTATGATTTTATAAAATGTATTACAGGTTCTTGCACGCATTGCGAATGCCACGAGGCCAACTATACATCTGTGTGAGATTGTGAATGAACCCCAACTGGAAAGACTGCTATTACTTTTGGTTGGAACTGACTTCAATAGAGGAGATATATCTTGGGGTGGTGCTTGGGCTCAATATTCCTTAACTTGTATGCTTCAGGATATTTTAGCAGGTTTGTCAGGATTTATTTTTCATAGGGTATGTCAAAATTAGCTTGTCATTGCTTGACTATGTAATCTTTAAAGGAAACTAACCCCAAACATATAAAAGGTCTCGTTAATGTTATAGAAGGAGCACCCCTTTTAGAAGTATTTTTGTATTTAATTATGTTGTCAGTTGTGATAAATGTAAGTCTTTATGGAGGAGTTAGGTTGTTAAAGTGCAGGGATATTGGAGTATTGGGCGTCATCATTAACACCAGCAGTGGGTTGCTTACTACCGTATTTGCC
>NW_017731557.1:712810-717390 GCF_001890085.2 Hipposideros armiger
GGCCACTATGGCACGGGCAAGCACTATGGGCAGTCTATCTGAAGTGTACCTGGCGTATAAGACGACCCCCCACTTGGAGGCATATTTTTCAGCGCCAAAAAATCGTCTTATACGCCGGCAAATACGGTAGTTCTTTTTGTGGCTTTGAGAAAGAAGGCACTCTCTGAGCCTCCGTCTTTTCATAAATAAAAAATTATTATATGTTGTAAAATAAGGATAATAAAAGTACCCTCCTTATGAAGCTGTTTTGAAGAATAAGGGAGTTAACATATATAAAGTGGTTATAATAATTCCTTGTTCACATTACACATTTTGTGTTTTTTACTAGTTATTTGCCTTTAGCATTTGAAGGTAATACAATGAGTATAATGCATTTCCTTAGGTAGGTGAGGTTTCATTTGCCTCAGAATCTTTTATATTTGGAAGAACATATATGCTGTCATTCTCTAAACTGGAGGAAAAAATACGCTTTAATGTGTTTTGGACGTCTATTTAGAAATTAGGAAAGCAGTTAGAACTGTCTCATTATATACAGGAGAACTGCTGGCTCCAGTAGCTGCAGAAGCCATGGAGGAAGGAACAGTGAGCGATGATGTAGGTGCCACAGCTGCCGACTCGGATGACTGCCTTCAACAGTCTTCAGTTCAATTGCTAGAAACTATAGACGAACCTTTGACACAGGATATAACGGGTACATTCTTTGAATTATGTTTTATTTAAAATATCCTTTAGCTGTTTTTTTAACTGAAAATGTTTCAAAATTAAGAATGTTTGTGAAGTATAAAATTAATTTAAAATTTTTTCTATTAAGTCTTTGGCCTTAGTAACCATATCAGTTATTTTCCTGATAAATATGTTTTGCTTTGATTCTCTGAATGTTCATTATAATAAAATGCTATCCTTTCATAATGTCCTGATTACTTTGATATTGTCTGCTTTGGATATGTTGAGGAAATTACAACCCAGAAAACTGTTAAAGATACTCAAAAGTGAAGAAAACAAGTTTAAAGCCTCTTGTTCTTAAAGAGTCATTTTTTGGGGTGTATTTTCCCCTTTTTTTCTTCCTTTTTCTTTCCTGTCCTTAAAAAAGTATGTGTGTATCTTAGTCTGCACAATCCTTTGTGCCATGCTCTGTACTTTTCAAGACTCTATTTAAGTTACTACTCTGTATATGCCAGATGCTGTGGTCATTTCAACCATGTGTCATTTCCTTAATCTTATATTCTCATGATTTTTATTCTTTCTACCTGATATTCCCTTTATCTGCAATAGACTTGCTCCTCTTGTTTGCATGTTGAACTCCTTTCCTAAGATTCATATAAAACATGCTCTTCTCCAGGAAGCTTTTTCCATTATCACCCTTGGTGTTGGAGACTGCCATCAGGGCTGCCTTACACGCTGTCTCTTATAGCATTTACTATGATGTAGCTGGCTTAATGTTCATAGTGTACTGTCACCTCTGAACCTCTGTTAATTTCTTGGAGGGTGGAAATTTGTTTTATTAATCTTTGTATACTCAAACCCTAATACAGGCTGGCATTTGCTAGGCATCTTATTAATTATATGTTGAATAAGAGGGTGGGAAGGATGAGAGAGTAAGAGTTGTAAGGTGTAGAAGTTAGGTAAGAATTTGGAGACATATGAGTGCAAAATAATTTCTAATTCATAATAGAAAAAATAAGGTGAATGGATAGTCTTGTAACTTAAATCTTCTTTGCTTTTCACTTTAATACTGGGTATCATTTCCTGAAATATTGGAGGTAATACAATTAATACTATTCATAGTTTATGCAACGTGATTCAACAAGGGTTAATCCCATAATTTTTCCACTAGGAAATGAAATATTATTGCATTGGTGTTTTTAATTGTGTGTTATAGAGTGATACATTTGCATACTTACTAATGCCTAATTGTCAGGTATAAAAATTTGGAGATATTTATATCGGTAGAAACATATGTTACATACAAGTACCGTAACCTTTTCTGTAATCAAAAGCAGTATATTGGTTAAATTATACATTGTGTACTCTACCAGTAAAATCACATTCAATTATTTGAAGGTGCACCTCCCCTTTCCTCTTTGGAAAAAGATAAAGAAATTGATCTTGAGCTACTTCAAGATCTAATGGAAGTTGACATTGATCCTTTAGATATTGATTTGGAAAAAGATCCTCTTGCAGCCAAAGTTTTTAAGGTATGATACACTAGAGAATTCTTTGCAAATAAAATCTTTCATCTTAAACTTTTGGTATATTCGTTACTTAAAAGAGGAAAGTGTACATATTTATTATCAAATGTAACCCATTATTTAATATACTCAAAATACGTTAAATTGCTATAGGTACTATAGTATATACCAAATGAATAATATAAGGAAAACTTGTACCAGTTTGTTAATATAGGCACTAATATCTTACATAAGAACCACTAATAAGCATGGGGAAGTATATACACTGTTGGATTATGAACATTTCAAGCAGCAATTAAGCTGATACAAGATGAGTTCATTGCAGATTCCAATTCTGTATAAGCCTCAACTTTTTCTAAAGGAGATACACCCCTAATACTTTATGTTGGTTATTTTTGTGTGTAAGAGATTTTATTAAGGATGTTAGTTATCTTTAAGATTCTAAATAAATAAGCAATTTTTAGACTTTGGTATAAAATGAAGAGAGTATTATGGAACCATTCCTATAGATCATTAAGATTATAAGTATCTTTTGGGGGAATTTAAAGGGTGGGGAGAATATTTATTTTGTAAGCCTGTTTGAGTTTAGATAATGTAAATAATAATGCCACTCTTGGTGAAGAGACAAAAATAAACCACGGTTGTTTTCCGTTTTTTTTTAAGCCAATAAGCAGTACGTGGTATGACTACTGGGGTGCTGATTACGGCACTTACAATTACAACCCTTACATTGGCGGTCTTGGAATTCCTGTAGCAAAGCCACCAGCAAATACAGAGAAGAATGGATCACAGACAGTTAGTGTTTCAGTGTCTCAGGGTAAGTGTGTGTTTATATTGTAAGATATATGCTGTTTTTAAAACAAGCCCTAAATGTATGCTTTTTCTCTCTAGAATTTGAGCCTGAGCCTATTATGCTGAGTGAATTTAATATCACAGGTGTGCCTCGAGAATGGTCGTTAGAGCTGTATGTTTCTCTCTGTCAGTTTGGTGGAGCTTCCATTTATGATCCAAATTTTGTTTCTCAAAATAACTCCTTTTAAAATATATTCATGAATTGTGTGAGTTTGCCAGTGATTTTAATTAATTGTGCTTAAAAATTTTTGTTTGTTTGTTAATAACCAACTTGTATTTTATTTGTAAACAGAATGAAACCACATTGAATATTATGTTTGCACTCTTCTAGTTTCATACAATATATCAGGATTTTAAAAGTAAAGTCTTAAAGTTTGAAATAATCATTTATTTACCAGAAAGTTGCAAGTTCAATACAGAGAACATTTGTTATCTTGACCCATTTGGGAATAAGTTGCTTATCTGTTATTTTTGTTTTGTTTAATTTATTTTACAAAGCAGGGCATTCTAAATACACACATTAGAAAGCCATTTCATCAAAAACAGGAAATTAACATTAGTACTAACAGCCAGATCCCATTCAGGTTTCAGCAGCTGTGTCTAAATGTCTTTTATGCAGAAAGATCCAGTGCAAAATCATGTGTTGCACTTAGTTGTTATATCTCTTCAGTTTTATTCAGCCTCAGTTTATTCATACACAGTTCTCAGAGTTAACTTCCATGACCTTGATGCTTTTGAAGATTAAAGGCCAGTTATTTTGTATAATGTCCCTCCCTTTGGGTTTGTATGCTATTTCCTCTTGATTGTGAAGTAGCACAAAAACATAATGTTCAGTTTTTCTTACTGCACTCCTTTACATGGTTCATGATTTTAATTTATCCCTGTACTGTGGTTTTAGGTTTATTTACTTGATTAGGAGGTATCAGCCAGCTCTCTCTGTAGTTACTCTTATTTGTAAAAGAAGTTTTTTGGGGTGTGGTGGCAGAGTGGTACTTGGAAACTATTCTTTTAAAAATAAAACATTTATTCATTTAGTTCGAATAGACCCATGGTTTCCTGTTTTAGTCAGTGGGTTATAATTATTATCATTATTTATTTGTTAGTTTTTATTGAGGTAAAATATAAATAACAAAATTGACCATTTTAGCCATTTTTAAGTGTACAACTCCATGGGATTAAGTACATTCCCAGGGTTGTAATTATTTATTTTGATGTTCAAATTGTCCCAGCTTTGACCAGTGGGATTTTTTTTTTTTTTAAGATTTTTATTGGGGAATTGGGGGAAGGGGAACAGACAAGTTGCTTTCCCCTTGCTCCTCAGTCCAGCCGTGGAGGATGTCGCCTCACTGGCCCAAGTTGGCACCATCATTGTGCTTTTCCCGGGCGAGGCAGATCAGTCGCCGGCTTCCAGACGGCCGCTCACTGCGGCTGCTGGCTACCTACGGTAGCCCATGGCAACCCACTGCCACAGGGGCTGCAGCCTACGCTGTCGCCTGCGACTCATGGCAGCCCAGCTCCAGGTTGAGCTGTTGTTCAGCA
>NW_017731557.1:717470-720358 GCF_001890085.2 Hipposideros armiger
TTAACCATCGCGCCACTCGGCCGGCCCAGTGGGATATTTTTTAAGCTGGTCTCTCCACTTTTTGACATGTCCTCATCTTTCTTTGAGCACTTCCTTGTTTTCTGGACCAACAAGTTGACTCAAGCTCATCATTTACTTTCCCTTCCCCGGATTGGGAATTAGCTACTTCACTAAGGAGAAGGTATTTCAAAACCTCTTAGTGGAGAAGTGTGATTAAGAAACCAAAATCTGGGTGCTAGATGTACTTACTGCTATTTTGATGGCCCTCCCCTCTCGGTAGACAGAGAGAGTGTGTGTGTGTGTGTGTGTATGTGTGTGTGTGTGTGTGTGTGTGTGTGTGTGTATCTACACACAGTTGCGTTTATATTCATTTCTATATCTGTCGGTGTAGATGCCATGAGTTCACATCAATATATTAGTTAATCTAACTGTAATCTAACTCCATAGGCTTCATTTTAGTTTGCTACATCTGCATAGTTGTATCTTTTTTTCTCTGACAGCGAGGAACCTGGTTCTCATTATTTTTATTTATTTATTTCCATTATCATTACTTTTTTGATCCACATCTCTAGATATTCACTCTCCCACCTCGCGCTTCCTTTGCACAGATGGAGTTACCTGGTGTGGCTCTGATACCTCATGTCAGGTTGTTCTTACACAAGGACACATTCCTTACCCTGTTTTGGGTTTGGATGTCAGCATTTTATTGTAGGAAGTAGAATGAGTAAAAATAATCATATAGCTTTTTTATCTCTTAATTGCTTTTGGTAGCCCTAGATGCTCGCCTTGAAGTTGGACTTGAACAGCAAGCAGAACTTATGTTGAAAATGATGTCTACCCTGGAAGCAGATTCCATTTTACAGGCATTAACGAATACATCTCCTACATGTAAGTAAAATCATTCTTAGAGTATTGCAATAAATAACCTATCTCTTGATTATTTTTAGGTGTACTCAGCAAGGACAGATTTTTAAATTTTATAGTGTGAGTTTGAGTGGCCTGAGTATATAGCACCTCTCTTTTACTAAGTTAGTAGTAGCAAGTTGAGAAATAAGACAAAAGATTAACAAACTGGGAGAGTGGAGGGGAATGAAATACCTCCATGTAGTGCTCTTAACCTTTTCACTGGGTTAATTGATTTCAAGTTTGTTCTGCAAAATGTGTCAAAAATCCACAGAAAATAATTATAGTATTTATATTTTTAAGTAAATACAGTTAAGGTGCTACATTTTGTTAAAATAAATGATTACTTTGAGGTATAAAAATTTCCTTTTATTAGTCATTCTTGAAAAGCACAAAAATATAGAAAAATGTACGTCCACTTTCCTAAACTTCCTTTGTGGAACACTGAGCTCATGGGGTAATGTCGAACACCGCAGGCAGCGGCATGGAAATATCATTTGACTGTAGATGAATGTTGCTGTGAAAATGTTAAATTCAATCTAAAAACCCGAGTCATGTGTTTGTTATTATGGTGTGATGAAATTCCTAGGGAAGGCTGTGTAGCTAGCTGCCTTCAAGTTCATTGTGTTATATCCAAATTTCTGATAAAGTAAGTTTCTTTAAATAATTAACATCTTTATTTTCCTTAGAGACTTGGCTAGAAGACCTAGGTAAGGATGACAGCTCAGTGGGCCTAATTGAAGTGCAGAATTGAAAAGATTTTCTACCTAATTATTTACAGCAAAGACAAACTTTTTATAGTAAAGGACCAGGCACTAAGTATTCTAGGCTTTCCTGGCCATGTGGTGTGAGTTACAACTACACCGCTCTGATTTTGTAGCAGTGCAGAAGCCATAGGCAATATGTAAACGAAGGAGCATGGCTGTTCCAGAAACCGTGTTGCAGAATCCAGTGGCCTGCCAGGTTTGGGCACCAGGTCATGCTTTGCTGACCCTTTATGTGTAGTGCTAACACCTGGGTAGACCTGTCAGGTGAGCACAGTTGAGATAGCAGCCTGCCTCTCAAAGACGAACATTGAGGAGTGGTGCTGAGAAGATGGGGATATTTTTACTTTCCATAGGCCTATGAAACAGTTCACCTTCTCTGGGGCATGGTGATTAACAGGGTAGAGATCCTAGTTAGGACCTAGGAAAAGCATCTTGTCCTTGTTCACAACCCATTTCAGTAGAGAAATTGGGATTTTTAGATCTTCCTATGTTAAATCGAACTCTTTCAGTTTGTAATCTTTATTTCTTGCCTTAGGAGATATAGAAAAAAGGAGAAAAATAGAAGAAATGGTCTAGTGTTGTATAATTTTAGTTTGGTGCACTAATATTGCATGTTATCTCCTGTGTAATACGGGAATCCCATTTGTTGGGTCAGCCTGTCCATGACCACAGACAGCTCAGTACTGCCCAAAGTAGCCCTTTTCTTTGTTAGCCATTTAAAAAAAAATCTTTTATTAAAAGAACCTTTTGTAATTTGTATATGCTTTCCTTAATATATCCTGTCATGATTATTGTCCTGTACAGAACTTGGTCCACCCTTTTAATACAACTTTCTAAATATATTTCCCCCGTTTAATATAATAACTTTCTAAATATATGAAAAACTATTCTTCGAGTCCTTATATTTCTCTTGCTCTCCATGAATTATACTTAATTAGTTTGGTGTGTGACCTGGGCATGAGGATTTTTTAATGCTTCCCAGGTAACTTAATGTACAATCAGGGTTAAAAATCAGTGGACTAGAATCTGGATTATTCTAAAATTACCTTCTTAAGAATTAGTCAGGATTCTTCTTTTTCTCCCTTTTATTTCTCTCTTATTAATTAGGAAAATAGTGAAAATAAAAATGGCTAGAAAGTAAGGTCCCTTTCTCTTGGTGGGTAAGTCCTGTGCATTTGGGAGCTTCTCTCTGTCAGTTTGGTGGAGCTTCCATTTATG
>NW_017731557.1:720748-741813 GCF_001890085.2 Hipposideros armiger
CCCTCATATGTGGGATCCGAACCGGGGCCCTCTGGCATCCCAAGCGAGTTCTTAACCATCGCGCCACTCGGCCGGCCCCAAATAATGAACCATTTTAAAGAATGTAATTTTAATTTTTATAAAAATTATCTTCACTTACCTATATTTCCTAATAGCTAGTTAATATTTCTGTTGCTGCTTTGTGTATAAAATCATGATTGTGTTTAATTTTTAGTATCACAGTCTCCTGCTGGAACAGATGATTCACTTCTGGGAGGTTTGCAAGCAGCTAATCAATCCAACCAGCTTATTATACAGTCGTCATCTGTCCCAATGTTAAATGTTTGTTTCAACAAACTTTTTTCCATGCTTCAAGTCCATCATGTTCAGGTATGACTTCAGGAGAAATGGTCTATTTTTAGACATTATTGCCAGTCTAATAAAAGATGAAAATAACTGGGGAGACCATACCTCAACCTGACAGGGATGATTTCTTTATCATACTCAGATGGAAACGTATTGGAGATGACTTTGATAAGTTATCTCAGCTCCTCAGTGATAGGTCATATATAATTTTTATGATTTTAAGCTTTACTGCTTTAGAACTAGCTACAGTTGACCCTTGAAGAACTCAGAGGTTAAGGATGCTGACTCTCTGCACAGTTGAAATTCGCATGAAACTATTGACTACCCAAAAACTTAACTAATTGCCTGCTGTTGACCAGAAGCCTTACTGATAACATAGTCGATATTAACACATATTTTGTATATTATGTGTATTAAATACTATATTCTTACAATAAAGTAAGCTAAAGAAAAGAGTGTTATTAAGAAAATCATAAAGAAGAGAAAATACATTTTCAGTCCTATATATATTTATTGAAAAATATCCCTGTATAACTGGACCTGTGCAGTTCAAACCCATGAATCACCTCTTTTAAGTTTGACAAACATTTATATTAGATGAAGCCAAATTTAACTGCATTAAAATTTCTAATTTATCAAGAATTTTAAGATGTGTTTGCTTGTCAGCCGAATTGAAGTAATGAGAAGCATTCAATAGAAAAGTTATTTGGTTGTAATCATAAGGATTCATACATATGATTTTCTTTAAATAATATTTCATAATAGGTACATTTTTTTCCTGTCAATTTTTATTTTTCAGTTGGAATCACTTCTCCAATTGTGGCTCACATTGAGCCTGAATTCTAGTTCATCTGGAAACAAAGAGAATGGAGCAGACATTTTTTTATATAATGCTAATCGAATACCTGTCATTTCATTAAATCAAGGTAAGATTTATTTGAAGGAAAATTAATTTGGCATAAAAAATAAGCTAAAAAGATAATGGCTAGGTTAATATACTTACTAATGTTTGTTGTAAGGGTTATATAATGTTTTTAGTGAAAAAAATTTTTTTTAATACACTGACTTAATAATTAGCAGGAAAGAACAGAAAACCCTTATTTTGTGGTCTGTATTATGTGATGACTTATGTGTGTAACTACAATTGACAATGTTTTGTTAACCTTTACATTGTATTCCCTTAAAGTATTGTCTTGTTCGTAGGCTGTTTTGTTGCAATTAGTGTTTTTTAAAAAATGAACATTTGCTTCTAGGGGAATTGTAAATTCAAGAGGATGTTAATTTCCTGTAGAAGTTGTTTTGGTTCCTTTCTTTCTTGGCAAATGCAAGAATGTGGGAATAATGAGACTAGAACATCCTCAAAGGAGTAGAATTAGCCTTCAGGTCTGGCTACAGGAATCTATTTTAGTTATATTGTAAGAAAAATGAAAATTATTTATTTCTGGTGCTTTCTCCTTAGACAGGGGCATCCAGTATCTTGCATGGCTCTCACATGGCTTGTCTTCTACTCTAAATGACAGCCACACTGGCTCATGATCTCACTTACATCGAATTGTTTCCCTAAGAACCAGCCTAGGTTTCATCTGTCAGTTTCCATCTGTTCCACTGCATGAATAATTATTATAATAAATTTTGCTCCCATTGCTATTTTTAACTTTGTTATTATGACAAACATTAAACAGCAGTAGATAGAAAAGTAAATTATTCCTTACTATCATCAGATATCTGGTCAGTATTCAAATTTCTAATTGTCTCAACTCTTACAAAATTAGAGTCCATATAAGGTCTACACATTGTAGTATGTTTCTTAAATCCCTTTTAATCTGTACAGGTTCCCTCCATGTCTTTTTTATCATAAGCCTTGCAAAGTCATTTGTCAAAGAAGTTTGGTTGTCTGCTTTCCAGTAATCCCAGGGGCCTGATATTTAGTGATTATATCTCCATGATGTCTTGTATTTCTTATAAATTGGTAGTTGTTATAAATTAGAATAAACTGGAGTTTAATCTGATTTGAGGTTTTTGTTTTTTTTTAAGGCAATGTCATTTGTTGTCGCTCTCTCTATGATAACTACCAGGCTTAATGATAGACTCATTAACAGTTCACTAGATGTTTCAAAATGAAGATAGTCTAATTCTGTTATTCCTTATTTATTAGCTGATATATTTCCATAAATAGAAGGATCCTTTTTATGCTATTATCTGGGCCCTGCAAGTGACCTAATTACTGTTTTCCTTTGTGCTTTTGTTGTGAAGTTACATTGGTTTTGATTGGTCTACCCCATCCCTGGTTTTTTCCAATATGTCCTATTATTTTTAATTTGGGATTTTGCAGAATATGAGAATTTTTATTAAAACACAAATTGTTTTGCAGTAGAAATGCCTGTAGTTTGGAAAGGAAAACATTTATAATGATAACACATTAATTTATGTGTCATGGGCTGAGCTTTAAACTTAGCCATGAAACGTTATTAACTGTTAATGCTTTTGTTATATTTAATGGGCAGTGCTTTTCATTTGTGTGTTTTAAGGACATTAGGTAATGAGTTGATTTAAAGAAATAATGACATTTTTAAATTCATTGTTTTTAATTTTTAGTAAACATTTGTTTTTTCTGAGTAAAAATTTCCCCCCCCTCCTTTTTTTCTCTACATAGCATCAATAACTAGCTTTCTCACAGTATTAGCCTGGTATCCCAATACTTTGCTTCGGACATGGTGCCTTGTGCTTCATAGTCTGACTCTCATGACAAACATGCAGCTTAATCGTAAGTTCGAAAAATTTATTCTTTTAACTCTGTTTATTCTTTTAAATCTCTGAAATATACCTTATTATTCTTGCTATCAGATAATTTAAAAAGTTTTTTCTAAGAAGTGATAAAGTGAAAATGTTTGAATTTCTTATTTGAATGTCTCTTCTGAATTTGGTTTTATAGATTGTATCCTTTGTCTTATATATATTATTTCTTAATTTGATAATATAAATTCATATCTACCATTATAAGTTCAAATCATATTTTTACCTTCTAAAAACTTAATAGTTATTAAAATAAAATTGATTACCTTTAGAGTACAAAGTCAAATATTTAATACTAATCTATGTTTTAGGTTGGTTATTCTTTTTAAAAGTAGCTTTGCATTTAAAAATGAGTATTCATTATAATATTCATGAGCATATATAACTAGATTCCTTGGATTTTGTTTTTCACATCTAAAACCTATATTCCCTGAACATAATGACTTTTTCTCTTTCTAATGTCCTGTTAAGTTTTAAGTTGTGTTCTGTCCTCAGCCCATCCCCATTTTTCCCATTTAAGGTAAGATAGTAAAATAATTTCTGAACCTTCTCAGAAAGGAATTTTTAGTGCTTTCTGTATCCCAAAGTCATGACAACACTCTCCTACATTATTGCTCCTACGTTATCTTTGATAGTGCTTATTGTCATGTTTAGGTCTAGTTTTTATCTGGCATTCTTGAGGTTGTTGTGAGTTAGGGATTAAAGTTCATATTAGAGAGCAAGGACTAGACATTTCTGAATTGAAATCGTCATTCCATTTGTAGGTTATATAACATGTGGGTGATTTTATCCCCATTCTGTTTG
The DNA here is from genome assembly GCF_001890085.2 of Hipposideros armiger. Taxonomy (NCBI): domain Eukaryota; kingdom Metazoa; phylum Chordata; class Mammalia; order Chiroptera; family Hipposideridae; genus Hipposideros; species Hipposideros armiger. Next base: position 724,691 of record NW_017731557.1, read on the forward strand.
GACTTAATTTCATTAAATAGAAAGCTCTGTGACATTGATGAAGATATTAATTTAAATCATTGCTTAGCATCAAAATTCCATTTTTTTTTTTAAAGATTTTTATTGGGGAATTGGGGAAAGGGGTACAGATAAGTTGCTGTCCTTCTGTTCTTCAGTCTAGTTGTGGAGGACGTTGCTTCACTGGTCCAAGTTGGCACCATCATTGTGCTCTTCCCAGGCAAGGCAGATCAGTCGCCGGCTTCTAGACCGCTGCTCATGGTGGCTGCTGGCCACTCACACTGTCTGCTGGCTACACACAGTAGCCCATGGCAACCCATTGCAGCAGGGGCTGCAGCCTGCCGTCGCCAGCGACTCACGGCAGTCCAGCTCCAGGTTGAGCTGTTGTTCAGTGTCTTAGCTGTAGAGGACAGTGTCACTGGCCCTCATATGTGGGATCCGAACCGGGGCCCTCTGGCGTCCCAAGCCAGCTGTTAACCAACGCGCCACTTGGCTGACCCAAAATTCCATTTTTTAATTTAGAATATATCTTCCATATATACATTCAAAAGCATTATTAGATAATACTGAAGATAGATTTAATTCAAAGGATATTTTATTCAGTTCAGAAAACTGGTGTGTTGCCTGTTATCACTTCACAGTGTGCAACCTTGGTCAACTCACATCCAAAAATGTATACTTTTTGCTTTAATTTATCTTAGAAAACTGGGTTAAAATTTACTTGAAGAGTAGACCTCTGACTGTTTCAGGAAGGGGGAGATAATTACTAAGAATAGGTTCACCAAAAGGACAGTAAGCATTTACTTATTTCATTTCCACTTTTTATGCTGAGTAAGATACACATAAAACTAGGTATTTTTCCCAAGCGAAGTATGATAAAGGCAAGAGATCTGCAATAGATGACAATAGAAAATGAGCCCAACTCAGTCAATACTGAAGAGAGTCAGACCCTTTTAATAAACTGTAACATCTAGGAATATGGAAGTTTTCCTTGAAACAGAAAGTTTTTTTGTTTTTTTTTTAAAGATTTTATTGGGTAATTGAGTGAACAGAACAGCGTTGGGGAATCGGGGAAGGGGAACAGACAAGTTGCTGTCCTTTTGTTCTTCAGTCTAGTTGTGGAGGACGTCGCTTCACTGGCCCATGTTGGTATTATCATTGCGCTCTTCCCGGGTGAGGCAGTCGCTCGCTGGCCATTGGACGGCCGCTCACGGCAGCTCACACCGGCTGCCAGCCACTCATGGTAGCTGTATGGCAGCCCACTGTAGCCCCTCTGCAGCCTACGCTGTCACAGGCGACTCATGGCAGCCCAGCTCCAGGTCGAGCTGCTGTTCACCATCTTAGCTGTAGAGGGCGCAGTGTCACTGGCCCATGTGGGATCCGAACCCCAGGGTACTGCTGCTCAGAGCTGGCATCCCAAGCCAACTCCTAACCAATGAGCCATTTGGCTGGCCTGAAAGATGTTTTAAATACTACACTTGCATCGTTTTAGGGTCCATTTTCTAAAAACATTTTCAAAAATGTTTTATAGCTGGTTCCAGCAGTGCCATTGGAACTCAGGAGAGTACTGCCCATCTGTTGGTTTCAGATCCAAACCTGATTCATGTTTTAGTGAAATTTCTTTCTGGCACCAGTCCACATGGAACAAACCAACACAGTCCACAGGTAATCTGACTTTTGAAAACCAGAGATAGGTCCAGACTATACAGTAAACATGTTTGTAAAAAAAAAAACTTTAATGTATCTAAATATATAAAATTGTATTGCCAAAGTATTAAATGTTGACTTCTATGTATCAGTATATTAAAATCTTTTAAAGTATTTATAATAATTGTAGCGACACTGAAACTGAATTACAATAGGTAGTAAGTTTTCACATGGATTTTTGGCATTGTTTTTCTATTAATAAATATTCTGAGTAAACACTTAACTGAAAGTCAAAGAAGCATTTTGGTAATTTTGAAATTAAAAAAGCTTTTTAAAATAATGTATCATGTTTAATGACCTCTATTATTAGGATTGACGATTTAACATTTATTTTATAATATTAAATATTTTATTTAACAAAAAATTAAGGTGTATCAGAATTTATAAACATTTTTTATAGTTTCATTATCAATATTCTTTAGATCATTTTAATTTCTTGTTGTACCACTTTTTAAAATATTTGTACTTCATTATATTTCTTTTCATACAAAAATATGTTTAGTGTTCATAGTATCTTTTTAATGGAAGTTATTCAAGATTATCTTACAAGGTTGTCATCTCTTAATTCTTAGCTACGTGCTAGGTCTATGTAGTGTTCTAGGTGCTAGGGATACAAGTCTGGTATAAGACCAAGTGTGCTTTCTTGGAGCTTAAATTCTGGTGGATACATTTAGTCAGTACTGTCATACTGAATGTACTTCAATTTTGTAGATCATAATAAAATAAATGAGACAAGGAAAAAAAAGTGAGAAAGAAGGAACTACTTGTAGATTGGACCAGAGTTTTGGTGGGGTCAGAAACAGGTTATTTAGCAATTATTGTACATAAAGATTGCATGAATTTGAAATGTGAAGATTCTTGGGATCACTGGTTCCAACTTCCATTGTTTTACATTGGAGAAAAACATGCATTATCTGCATTGACCTCGATTATACACTAGTTAGTGGTAGAGCTACGTGTCAGGGAACATGCCACTTTGTAAAATAGTGTTTTTTCCTCTTTTTTTCCCCCCCACTTTCAAAGCAGAGTAAGTTATTAAAGATAAACTTTCTTTGTGTATCTTGATTTTATACAGGAAGTTTGGTTACGAATGTTACAATTTATATGCTCTGTATTAACAGTTTTATCTAATCCTACAGTAGTTTGGAGTATTAAATTGCATTTTATTTTTTTCAAAACTCCTCCACTGTTTTATGATCATAGCAAATTGGGATGGAATAAAATAATATGTAGAAGTGTTACAAAACATTCCAAAACTTACCACAGTTACTTAGTTTGATTCTCACTATCATTTCTTTCATTGGTGAGATAGAAGTTTGGGAAAGCAGTTTTTAATGAATTAGTACAGGTTTGTTTTTAGCTTTGGGGTTAATTTTGGGGGGGGGGTTGTTTGTTTCTTTTTTTTCATTCACTTTAACATTTGCTCTGCTAATCATTAGAGGCGTCACCTTTTGTGGATTACTTAACCTCTGAGTTCTTTTATTTTGAAATGGGATAAGGTGGTTTGTGAAAATCAATCATAAGTTCTTTTGTAAGTGTTGTAAAGATATTTCTAGTGTATTTGTGGTTGAATCTTTTTTTATATTGAGTAAAATAAATCTGATATAAGTTGTTTTCAGCTATAAGGAAAAAAATTACTAACAATGGAATATGTAATATTCAATTTAAAATAAACATCAAGACCTAAAAAATTAGTTTCCTGCTATCACTGTTAATATTTTTGTTCTTCATATGAAATTGACAACAATACAGCATTTGATTTAACATGTGATACTTTTTAAATGAATAATTATGTAAATGGTATTAGTAAGCAACTTTCAGTGAAATTTCATTTCTCTTCAGGTTGGTCCAACTGCTACACAAGCTATGCAAGAATTTCTTACCAGATTACAAGTGCATCTTTCTTCAACATGTCCTCAGATATTCAGTGAATTTTTGCTCAAGCTAATTCATATACTTTCAACAGAAAGGTAAATTTCAATGTACACATGTATTCCTAATGTCTTTAAGTATCATATAATATAAGTATATAATATTACATTATATGAATATATAATCCTCCAAATAAACTTTGCCTTATTATTGTTTGGGGGCATATTTGCAACAGATAAACAGAAGGATATTAGGATTAAGGAGGAAGGGTTAATTGGTGTGTTTCCAGATTTATTTCGTTTTATTTCATTATGGCTCTACCAGCTCCTGAACTCTTTCTGCTGTGAAAGGAATACAGTGTGTCAAATCCTTGCTTTCTTTTACTGATTTCATAGATTATTTATTATAAACCTAGGTGAAATTTACTGAAGCTGTTTAAATTGTTCTCGCATACAGATAGAGAATTAAAGCTATCAGTGATTTCATTTGAAACCAATATATGTATGATAAGAAAACCTGAAAAGAGCTTAAAGAAAATGACATACTAATCTCATAGAAATCCTAAATAAGTTTATTAACAAAATCAGGCAATATGTTAAAAGAATAAATTTTTACCATGATGGGTTGGTTCTTAAAATGCATGAATGGTTCAGTATCATATAATATATATCATAGTAATGAATCTTTTTCATCATACATTAAGACATTTCATAAAATCCAGCATTTCTTTCCAATAAAAAATTTTAATGCAGTATAAACAGTGTCATCTTAAAGTTACAAAAAAACTAGGTGATGAAGAAATGAATATGTTTGTTTATTTTAAGAATTCCCATTCATATCGGGAACAAGTTAAAGGTGCTGTCTTATCTTTATTATTTAACTTCATTCTGGAAATGCCAGTGAAGTTAATATTTAAAAAATATGTATATTAGGGAATGGTAAAATCATTTGTAGATTACATGATTCTTTTCTTTAAAAATGAATTTCAAATATCAGAAATTAGACCAAAAGGTATAATTTATAAAATTTAACTTAATGCAATTTATTCATAACATTTTTATAAAACAGCAAAATGCCTTGTACCTAGTACAAAAATTAATGTGCAAAATTTATATGGAGATGTGGTTTCATAGCTGCAGAAAATTGTATGTCTTAGCTACTTTTCTCATTTGTGTCTTCTCCTTTATAAATCTTGGGTCGTGGGGAAAGTCATGATGCATATTTGCATTGGAAAACATAGAAAAATACGTCATGACTTTCCCGACGACCCAATACTTTAAAACTCTGGTGTGGTTGTAGTTCAGCTCTTCTATAGTACATACACAGTGAAGGTTGGGAGCAAGAAGGTGTAGATTCACAAACCACGGGCATTCGTTATGTTATTCATTCATGTGTTTGGAAAATGAACATGAGGATTTTGTGAGATTTTGGATGATATAAATAAAATCAGCTGACAGGCAAAAATCAGTCATCATTTATTTCAACTAGGCTTTTAAAAAAAACTATGAGACCTCTAAACATGCTCATTAGATACAGGCTTTAGTATAGTTCTGTCCTTGTAAAGTGGAAAGGTTTTCATGAAAATTCAGTACACTTAGTCTTAATTTTTTTTACTGTTTTTAGTTTAGTTACATTCGATCTTTTTTAAGTGGTTATTTTGATAGGTTTACATTCCTCCAAAACTAGGTGTTTTTTCAGCTGTTCCAGCCCCTTCTACCCTATACACATCCTGTAAATTTTCTAGCACTTTTTCTTTAATTGTATCCTTAAGGTTCTGCCCCAAGAAGACTCAGTTTTGTATGTTTTTAACAAAGTTTCTGGAATCCGATAAATTAGCCAGCAGTTCTTTTGTTAAAGTAATAATATAGATTGAAAAGAAATATACAGTCAGTATAAAGAGGGCATTCAGTTTTTTGTTTTAAAGATTTTTATTGGGGAATTGGGTGATGGGAACAGCGCTGGGGGATTGAGGGAAGGGGAACAGACAAGTTGCTGTCCTTTTGTTCTTCAGTCTAGTTGTGGAGGACGTTGCTTCACTGGTCCAAGTTGGTACCATCATTGCGTTCTTCCCGGGCGGGGCAAATCAGTCGCCGACTTCTGGACGGCCGCTCACAGCGGCTGCTGGCCGCTCACGCTGGCTGCTGGCCACACACGGTAGCTTATGGCAGCCCACTGCAGCAGGGGCTGCAGCCTATGCCGTTACCGGCGACTCACGGCAGCCCAGCTCCAGTTCGAGCTTTTGTTTAGCTGTAGAGGGCAGTGTCACTGGCCCCCATGTGGGATCCGAACCGGGGCGCTGCTGCTCAGAGCAGACGCTCCCAAGCCGACTTTTAACCAACGTGCCACTTAACCGGCTCTAAATGCTGGATTTTGATTGAGAATATGTAAGGCTGAGTATCTATTTGTGAGGAATTGTAGCCTCTTTGTGATTTTTCTTTGTATACAGTTGTGTGATCAGTGAAAATAGACAGTCTTATTTCTTTCCATTGTGTACGTCCCCCACCCAGTTGTCCTGGTTAGGGCCTCCAATGTGATGTTCACTTGAAAGGGTAAAATTTGCTCTCCTTGTTTTTTTCTCTTACTGGGAAACATTCAGTCTTTCACAAGTAGAAATATTATTAGCTGTACTTTCTTTGCTCTTTTCCCATATAAGCATTTGATAAGATTTGTCTCTTAATTGATCTGTTCAGACCACTTTACATTGAATGTAATTATTGATATAGTGACAAAAATTAATCATTTTGCCAGTTGTCTTTATTTAATCTATTCTTTCTTCCCTTTTAAAACATGTTTTTCTGCCTAGTTTTGGATTACTTTTTTTTTGATGATTTTATTTTCACTGTTGCTTATTATTTATAACTAAAAATTGTTTATTATAGTGATTTCCCTAGCTTTACTAAATACATATTTATTTCATCACAGTCTGCCTTCAAATATTATTATATCTGCTCAGCTCCACACGACTACTCTCACTTCAGAGGCCGTTTGCAAGGCCCAAGTCCCTCAACAACCCACACTTACCTTCGATTTCACTACAAATTCAGGGATTCTCACAAGCCCCTCCTCAGGTTTGATAATCCTATAGGACGACTCACAGAAATCAGGAAAAACACTGTACTTAGGTTCACTGGTTTATTATAAAATATATAACTCAGGAACAGCCAAATGGAATTGATGCATAGGGCAAGCTGTTCGGGGAGGTGGTGAGGGAGGATGCCTGTGAGTGGTTGTGAGCTCTAAGCGTTCTATGTTATCACCCTTGCATACCCTTTGTTTAGCGATTTGTTAAATATTCTAATGGGATTCTTATTACCCATTCCCATATTGCCAGCACCTCTTTTTACGAAATTCTGCCAAGGGAAAGTCAATGCTCATATTCTGTCTGCATGGAGGTGCCTGTGTTTTCATGGATTTCAGGCGTTTTGGTACCCTTTTACCTTAGCGGTCTGATGGGTTCAAGAAAAATTATTTGGCTTTCATTTTGTTAGGTTGGAGTTGATGATCTTTCTAGTTTTCTATATTAGGGAAAAGAATTTCATTTTGATGCAAAAAATTATTTCATTGACTTAACTTTTGAAAATCAAAATCAGTAGGGAATGTTTTAAAGTAGCAACATTTGAGGATATAACAAAAGCAAAGCTCATTTAATTATGAGGAATGCCTTGTGATCTTTAAATATTTTAGTCTATAGTTTCAGAATCACCTCTTTGATTTAGTTGTCCTTTAGTTTTCTATTTGGAAGAGAAGTCATTTTTGATTTTGTATAAAATAAAGGCAAGAACAAGAACGAACTTTGGAAGAAATGGAACCCATTGCTACAAAATGAAATAGTGAATACCAAGAATTTAATTATTGTTTAGCTTTCTTGTATTCTGGTGATTACTTCTTTCAACAGATTTTAAAATGGATTAAGTTTTAATTCTCTCTTTTTTTTGCAGGGGTGCCTTCCAGACAGGCCAAGGACCTCTTGATGCCCAAGTAAAGCTCTTAGAATTTACTCTGGAGCAGAATTTTGAAGTCGTTTCAGTTAGTACTATTTCTGCTGTGATAGAGTCTGTCACCTTCTTAGTACACCACTATATCACTTGCTCTGACAAAGTGATGTCTCGAAGTGGATCAGATAGCTCAGTGGGTGCTCGAGCATGCTTTGGGGGACTCTTTGCCAACCTCATTCGTCCAGGTGATGCAAAAGCAGTTTGTGGAGAAATGACAAGAGATCAACTCATGTTTGATTTGTTAAAACTGGTTAACATTTTAGTACAGCTGCCTCTTTCGGGCAATAGGGAATACAGTGCAAGAGTGTCTGTGACTACCAATACGACAGACAGTGTTTCAGATGAAGAAAAAGTCTCAGGAGGCAAAGATGGTAATGGAAGCGGTAGTAGTATTCAAGGATCACCTGCATATGTCGCTGACTTAGTGTTAGCCAACCAACAGATTATGAGCCAGATTTTGTCTGCTCTGGGCCTCTGTAATAGTAGTGCCATGGCGATGATAATTGGTACGTATTGAGAACATTAATTTTATACTTGTTTCTGGTACTATATCTCTTCTTTTGCAATATATGAATTCATTTTATAGTGTAGAGGTACTTTATAGTAAACTTCTTAGTATGACTGATTTTTATTAGAGAAAAACTTGTATAGATAGAGTGACTTACACCAATAAATGGAATTGAAATATTGAAAAATTTAATGTGAATTTAAAAAATACTGGAAAATGTAAAACGTCAATTAAATTATGAAAAAAATATCAGTATCATAAATCAGGTACCATAATTTAGAGCCATTTATCTCTAACGTTTTAAAGATGAAGAATTTCACATCAAATTTTGGTTTAGGGGACTGGTAAGATTTATTCACGTTTTCTTAAAAAGTGAAATACAAAATTTTATTCAGAGTGTAACAGTTTCTATGACACATATATCAGTGTAAAACTTATGTTGTAGTTTAACCTTTCTACCTATTTGAAAGCTAATACACTGTGTTATTTTTCTGAAATAATTGAACTTCTGTAAATTGTCATAAATTCCATTCCCGATATACTTTTGTGTTTTGGTATTTTTTGTGTGTGTAAGGAAAACAGTCATAACTTTTTTTATTAGATGTTTGGAAGTACAGTCACATAATAATACCAGTTATTTTTCTCTCCATTTCCTTTCTTCTTGCTATATAGCTAATACAGAATTATGTTCCTCGATCATGTAATAAAGCAACTTCCTTTTATTGTTACTAACAGTAGAGATATCTTATATATACAGAGGGCACCAAAAAATGTATACACATTTTAAGAAAGAAAAACTGTTATTAAAATTGTAATAATATATACCAATAGCAAAAGATGAATACAAGTCATGTTTGACTTCTGCAATTACAAGAGGTGCTCAAAGTGGTTACCATCAGCATCCAGACACTTCTGATTACGGCGAACTACTGCTTGAGCAACGTTGAGCAAAGTGTTCACTTGTATACATTTTTTTGACACCCCCGATATATATCTCAGATAACCAAAAAACATACTGTACTGAATGCTATGGTAGATATTTTAATTTCTAGGTATATGTATAGACACACACACACACACACACACACACACACACAGGGCTGTTAATTAATGTACCCATCCTTCAGTGGTTTCAGGAGAAATGGCCTTTAAGCCTATTTTAATTATGATTGATTTTTAAGGATATACTTTTAAAAAAATGTATAATCTTTTTATTTAAACTAGGAGCAAGTGGATTACATCTCACCAAACATGAAAACTTTCATGGTGGGTTAGATGCCATATCAGTTGGGGATGGATTGTTTACCATATTGACAACCCTTAGTAAGAAAGCTTCTACAGTCCACATGATGCTGCAGCCAATTTTAACCTACATGGCCTGTGGATATATGGGCAGACAAGTAAGTTCAATCCAGCAACAGTTGCAGTGATATGAGTTTTTAGTAATGGGAGTAGAGAATTATTGATAGAACAGAGACAAATAGAGTATTTATGTTATATATTGGAAAGTGAACATCAGCAGATGAGAATAGAGATTATTAATAGAAGGTGGAGAATAAAGTGATATTGTAAAAAGGAGCACAGTGATATAAGACTAAAACATTTAATACATTCTTAAATTTTTGATTTTTTTCCTATTGTCCCAGCTACTTCTTTCCTTTTCTCCAAAAATAGCATAGTTGAATACCAAAATATTGTCTGTAGATGTTCATATGAAACAATTATTTTTTCAAGCTTATGTTGCATATGTAGTTTCCTTTCAATTAAAAGGGATTTGGGTAATTTTAAAAGGAATGTTAGAATATTACTGCTTTTTATATTTACTTTATAAAAAATGAACTTTTAAGAATCAATGTGCTTATTTAACTTCTAGTCTATTTACCATTGTTTCAAATGAGGGTTCTAAAACAATTTCAAAGGAATTTTTATTTCAATGTATAATTATCTTTTTTTTTTTTTAAGATTTTTATTGGGGAATTGGGGGGATGGGAACAGTGCTGTGGAATTGGGGAAAGGGAAACAGACAAGATGCTGTCTTTTTGTTCTTCAGTCTAGTTGTGGAGGATGTTGCTTCACTGGCCCAAGTTGGCACCATCATTGCTCTCTTCCCCGGCGAGGCAGATCAGTTACCGTCTTCTGGACGGCCGCTCACAGTGGCTGCTGGCCGCTCACGCTGGCTGCTGACCACTCACGCTGGCTGCTGGCTACACACGGTAGCCCTTGGCAACCCACTGCCACAGGGGCTGCAGCCTATGCCATCGCAGGCGACACAGCCCAGCTCCAGGCTGAGCTGTTGTTCAGCATCTTAGCTGTGGAGGGCAGTGTCACTGGCCCTCATGTGGTATCCAAACCGGGGCCCTCTGGCGTCCCAAGCCAGTTCTTAACCATCGTGCCACTCAGCTGGCCCATAATTACCATTTTTAAAAATATTTATTGCATGTGTATATATTTTTCCATTGGAAGATACACAGATATTTGAGAAATATTAATTTTTAAATGCAATTAGTGTTTAGTAGAAAACAAAATCAATGCACATTAATTTAAGGTAGAAATGATAAAAGTTTAAAAATGTGCTCTGAGTTCAAAGAGGAGAGACTGTGCACTTCCTTTTTGAATTAGGTAAGATTTCTTATGTGTTTTGGCAGTTATTTTGTATTTAGTGGCTTAGGTTAAGGCTGTCATTTAAAGATAATTATAAAAAAATATTACATTCAATATGAAGTTCAGTTGTCCTAATTCATAGGAAATTAATCACTTTTTAAATTACAATATACGTGTTTTTTTTTTAAGGGCTCTCTTGCTACTTGCCAGTTATCTGAACCATTATTGTGGTTCATTTTGAGAGTATTGGATACTAGTGATGCCTTGAAAGCATTCCATGATATGGGTAAGATAAAACTCTTCTCATTTTTGTAGTCTTCTGTCTGTGAAAGTTGACTTGAGTTCAAGCCATCTATTTTAAGATAATTTTCATTTAGTATTCTTTGTAAATTTAGGTGGAGTTCAGCTCATTTGCAACAATATGGTTACTAGTACAAGGGCTATTGTAAACACTGCAAGAAGTATGGTGTCAACTATTATGAAATTTCTTGACTCTGGTCCAAATAAAGCTGTTGACAGTACTTTGAAAACAAGAATACTAGCTTCTGAGCCGGACAATGCAGAAGGGATCCATAACTTTGCACCCTTGGGTAAGAAGAGTTATTAAATCTTACTGGTAGAAATGTATGTAGTTGTCTAGTTTGGAATGAAGCAAAAATAGTTGTAGAAGTAAGTTGATCATGTTATAATATTTTAATTAAAAACAACTGGTTTAAAGGTAGTGGTTTTTGAAACATTGTTCTGATTGGAAGGAAGTTTTTAATAGTTCTTTAGCAATAAAATTTGTTTTTGAGTTTAAATAAAAGTACAATTCAGGGAACTAAATAGCAGATTATGTCAGTATTCACTGTAAATGTTAATTGGTTTTAAAGTACTTGTTCCGTAGTTTGAGTGGTGTTTTCTTTTTAAGAAGCTTCAGATTTAGATACTTTTCCAGTTTGCATGGTTTAATGTTTTTCTTTTCATATTTCTAACTCATTAGCATTGGCAACTTAGAAAAAAGGTGATTATTTTCAAGTTGAAGGCTCTATTTGACATTGTTTTTACTTAAATCGTTTGAGAATTATTGTGCAGTTGTTATTATAGTTTTCATGTGACATGTGAATATAAGTTAGGTAGTAGGTAAAAATGAACATGTCACCTTGCCAGTTGACTGGATGTTCTGGTATTTTGTGAATATTGTGATAAATCATGTTAATTGTATCTAGTATATTCACAGTATCAGATCTTCACATTTTTAACTAAGTTCTAGTGTAATTATGATTTGAATATTTCTTGATGCTTTTTTGGGTTTCTTTTGTTTTATTTAAAATCTCTTCTGTAGGTACGATAACATCTAGCAGTCCTACTGCCCAACCAGCTGAGGTGCTATTGCAGGCCACACCGCCTCATAGAAGAGCTCGCTCTGCAGCTTGGTCCTACATCTTTCTGCCGGAGGAGGCTTGGTGTGACCTTACCATTCACCTTCCTGCAGCAGTGCTTCTTAAAGAGATACATATTCAGCCTCACCTTGCATCTCTTGCAAGTAAGTAATGTTTTTTTGTAAAGAACCATCATGAAAATAAACTTCAATGTAGAAACGTTTAAAAATGAGAAAAATAGGGCTGGCCAAGTGGCACGTTGGTTAAGAGCTGGCTTGGGACGCCAGAGGGCCCCGGTTTGGATCCCATATATGAGGGCCAATGACACTTCCCTCTACAGCTAAGATGCTGAACAACAGCTTGACCTGGAGCTGGGCTGTCGTGAGTAGCCGGCGATGGCGTAGGCTGCAGCTCCTGCTGCAGTGGGTTGCCATGGGCTACCATGTGTAGCCAGCAGCCAGCGTGAGCGGCCAGCAGCCGCAGTGAGTGGCCTTCCAGAAGCCGGCGACTGATCTGCCTCACCCGGGAAGAGTGCAGTGACGGTGCCAACTTGGGCCAGTGAAGCAACGTCCTCCACAACTAGACTGAAGAACAAAAGGACAGCAACTTGTCTGTTCCCCTTCCCCCAATTCCCCAGCGCTGTTTCCATCCCCCCAATTCCCCAATTTAAAAAAAAAAATCTTTAAAAAAAAATGAGAAAAATATTTTGCAAACAGCTTTACACTTAGATGTGATTTCCAGATTGCTTAACTTTGAAGGTTTTAGTACAATATTTAATATTATCACCAAATCATTTCCCATGAAATGAACTGACATGGCTGTTCCCCTCAAATAAATAGAATGTTTGATGAAATCCAAAGAGATATTTTCCAATTAATACTATTTTGCCTTTCCTCTTCCCTGAAATTTATTGAACTATAGCAGTAAGTTGAAGTGAGTTAGTTTATACACCTGTAGATAGCAATCTTAGTTTTTCTAGCCTGGTCCTCAGTACTGGCCGTGTAATGTGAAATGAACATATCTTTATTTGTGTGCACCACTCTCTCCCTCGCATTGTAAAATTATTACATCTGAAAGAATTTTTACATTTTATTTTGAGTATAATATTTTAAATGTTTGTGAATTTTTTGTTTGTGATATTTTGAGTATGTTTCATCTGATGTTTTTTCATTGAATATTTTATTAGAACTTTGCAAAGTGAATAATTCAAAAGAAATTTTTAGAAAACAAATTATATTTTCAGAAGCAGGCACTCTCTCAAGTATTCATAGAGGAATGGGAACTAGTGTGGCATTCATGATGGTCCCCAAATTCTTTCAGTATAAAGATAATAATTTTTACAGAATAACTGAAATTGTTACATTCTTTTTTATGTTCATTGATTGATTCCTATTGCTATCAGTGTCACTCAATAATTGGATGAAGAACTGGGAAATTTTTTGATCTCTGGCGTATATAAAGAATAAATTTTCCACTCATTTGCAAGATTAGACTATTATTACACCTTAAGTTGTGGAATCCACACTTAGAAAAAAACAGATGTAATGAATAAAAATGGCAGGAGGAAAATACACTAACCCACAGTGTTTTAGCAATTCAAAAAATAACTATATTACATTATAAAGTATAAGTTAGTATAAGGCTTAGGGGATAATCCAAGATAAGGAAGAAATTGCCTTCATTTGGACAGAGAAAGAGTGGTTCATGTAAATGGTGCTTTGAAGTATGGCTTGAATTTGCCATACCTACCTCACGGGAATTGATGTAGGAAGAACGTTACAAAGCAGAACACTGTTCTTTATATAAAATCAGTAAGTTAGGTGTTCCCTACTGTAAATGTGCTTAATAAAACATTTTGATTTTATTATTGGTGTCGAGCAGGAATTGAAGATGTATTGTGTTCTATTGGAAATAACATAGTCTTTAATCAACCATGGGCTTGAATATAAAACATGCCATTTGTTCATATGGGAGTTTGGGTTACTTAATTTCTTAGACTCTGTCAACTTGTGTAAAATATAGATATAATACTTACCACAAAGATTATGAAGATTAAATTTTAAAATTGATGTGAGTTGTCTAGTTCTCAGTGTAAAACTGGCACGTATTTGGCATACAATAAAAGTTACTTCCTAATTTTACAATTGAAATTAAATTTAAAATCAAAGTTCAAAGTTTGTTGTAGTTGATAGATATATTTATTATGGGCTTCCATGTTATGTAAGAAAAAAATAATTTTCCCATAACAGTTGCCAGTTATTACTTCATTGGGCCTTCTTAAATATTAGCAGAAAATGATTTTTGAAAAAAATCTTCTGGGTGTTTCCTTCAATTTTGAAAGGGAAATAAAAGATTAGAAGTGAAAGCAATTTCTAAACTCATCTATGTTTAAGATCATTACCATAGGTAGTAGTGAAATGAGTTGGTGCAAAAGCACTTTTAAAAAATTACATTCTTCCCAAATTATTTACAACAGTGAATATGTTAATTGCATTTACCATATTGTTGGTGATAATTCTGAATAAAATAGAAATAATAGAGTACCTATTTGACTTTTTATTGGAGAAAATCAAGTACATGTGGTTTGCATAACTTCAGTTACTCTTTTTTTTAGGTGAATATTAGAATTTTTACACTTGATCTTAATCAAAAGGTTGAGAAGCAATCAGGACTTTTAAAATACAACTGTTATTGTGAATTTCTTGTTTTATGTTGGAAAAATAGGTCCAAAATCAATAATGGTGAGAATTAGTGACAAAGTACGGTTTGGTGTGGAAGTCTTTTTTTTTAATAAGTTCATAATGAGTATAACTGAAAGCTGCTCTTTTATTGGGATTTCTACTAATGTATGAAGTCTGATTTACTTTTTCTTTAGTGATTGTTTGATGTTTTCTTCCTACAGCCTGCCCCTCTTCAGTGTCTGTTGAAGTAAGTGCAGATGGAGTAAATATGCTTCCTTTGTCCACTCCTGTTGTCACAAGTGGTCTCACCTACATAAAAATTCAGCTTGTGAAAGCTGAAGTAGCCTCTGCTGTCTGCCTTAGACTTCATCGTCCACGAGATGCCAGCACATTAGGCCTTTCACAAATTAAGTTACTGGGCCTCACCGCTTTTGGTACCACTTCTTCAGCAACAGTTAATAATCCCTTTCTTCCATCTGAAGATCAGGTATCTAAAACAAGGTATGTTTATTTCTTACTCTTAAAAAAATGTTTTCGGTGAAATTATCCTGTGGTTTCCTTTTTGGAGTTTAGGAAGTTCTTTGTTCCTTAGGTATCTATATAGTATCATAATTTTATTAAGTGTAATAGAGATAATTCTGCAGAAGCAGAACCGTGCGGCTGGTTAAAATTGAGATTTACGTGTGTTTAATCCTTGAGACAATCTATAGTGTGGCTTATTTGGATGTGGGTTCCAGTTCTTTGGATTATAGACTAATATAAGAATATCCAACTGTCTATCACTAGGAGTATATCTGAACCATACTAATTGACCATACAGACCAGGAACCTGGTCTTACATGGTAATTCCTAAATGCCAGGCAGCAGGAGGTTACATTTGAACCATACATACCAAACAAACAAACAAACAAGAACCTGAATATATTCTTTAATTTACATTCTTCTAGTAGATTTTACTGCCTGAAAATTTTATAGACTTGTTTTACTGAAAGTTTTGACTGATAAAAATTTAGGATTTCTTTTTTATTCTGAAGCTGCAAAGAGTTCGCATTTTTGCAAGTCTATAATTCTGTGCAGTTTGCATTTATACATATAAACATGTGCATCTATGAAAACATTTCTGACTAATTAATAAAAAGCACGCAGTTCCTAAATGCTGTTAGCATTTAAGTATTTTTATTTGCTATGTCATAGTCGAAACTTACTGTTTGTTTAATTCTTTATTGACATTACAGTATTGTAAAACTTCATTTTGCATAGATTGATGCTATTTATGAAACACAGCATGATAAACTTTAAGAAGTTTTTGTTTATCCCCAAAATAATTTGAGCTACTTAAATTTACCACATAAGCCACTTTTGTGTTCTATATTTCAGTATTGGATGGTTACGGTTATTACATCACTGCCTTACCCACATAAGTGATCTGGAAGGAATGATGGCAAGTGCAGCTGCACCTACTGCCAATCTGCTACAGACTTGTGCTGCCTTATTGATGTCCCCGTACTGTGGCATGCATTCACCAAACATTGAGGTCGTGCTAGTAAAGATAGGACTACAGTCTACTCGAATTGGCCTGAAGCTTATTGACATTCTACTGAGAAATTGTGCAGCATCAGGCAGTGATCCTACAGGTGACAATTAACTTTGATTATTTTAATTTTTATAGTTGAATGATATAATATTTGTGATTAATTCTGTTTCTGAAATTACATTATGGTTTCATTATTTTTGGAGTTTGTTTTTGTGTCATTGTTAGAATTTACAGAAGAGTTATTTTTAATGACTAGTTTAAAATTAAGTTGAGCAAATCTCCTCATCTCATTTGCTTATTTGGAAAACTTTTTCTTTTGATTCTTTGTTGCAAGATTTGAATAGCCCTTTACTTTTTGGAAGACTGAATGGACTCTCTTCTGACTCTACGATAGATATTCTTTACCAGCTTGGAACCACTCAGGATCCTGGAACAAAAGACAGGTATGTAATGGTCTCATTTTTAAATTAAGGTAACACATACAGTGAATGTTACTTGTAATACTTTCTCCTTAGATCATTTCATAAAAGTTAAGACTTTATTATATTGTATATTTGCCTGTATGTTTTATGTGATGCAATTTCTAGAGATTTTTGTGAGTATTAAACATAAATTTTTATGTGTTTGGACGTAATTTAAGCAAATTTAAATTCAAGTAGAATTCTTATTCAATATTGCTTTTAAGGAATGGAATGAATTAGAATAAAATATTAAAATTAAATTATTTTTCTGTGAAACATTTTTTGATGGGATCTTTCTAAATTGATATTATAACTATACTATCTATCTTACCGTATTTGCCGGCGTATAAGACGATTTTTTGGCCCTGAAAAATATGCCTCCAAGTGGGGGGTCGTCTTATACGCC
>NW_017731557.1:742793-772238 GCF_001890085.2 Hipposideros armiger
GAACAAAAGGACAGCAACTTGTCTGTTCCCCTTCCCCCAATTCCCCAGCGCTGTTCCCTTCCCCCAATTCCCCAATAAAAATCTTTTTTAAAAAATAAGAGCATATTTATAGAGTGGGACTAAATAATCACTGTGCTAGAAATTGTTTCCTGAGTTATGTTGTCCTTTAATATTTTGATTAATTTATATTTAAAATGAAATCATTTGATATTTTATTAATTTCTTGCAGTATTATAGGGGATGATTTACATAGGTCAGATTTGGGGGTATGGAATAGAGAGAGTTCCAGGTAGGGAAGTCACCTGGAAAAAATTGTTAATCACTGATAAAGTACTTTCACTTATTTTAGGCTAGTTGCTCTCATCTTCTCTTGATTAAAAATATTTAAATGATATTTAACAAAGTAAATTTATTTTCAGCATGATAGCTTCAAAATACTAAATAGACTGACTTCTTTTTGATTAAGCTTTTTGTTTTATGTAAGCTGTGTGATGAGTATATATTATATTTAAATATATATTGGAATATTTTTTGAGAAACAGGAATGTGTGCCAAAGTTGAATCATAATGGTTAATAGAGTAAAAAATACATTGAAAAATTAGTGTTAAATATTTTTATAGAATGTTTTTTGAAATCTCATAATTATTCAAGTTTTAATAGTTTTATTTTTATCATAAAAAGAAAATAACACTTAATAAAACTATTTTTCCTGCATTATACTTTTTAAAATGTAAATGTTTCAGAACTAAAATTAATGACAAGATTGTTGGCTTCTATTGACTGAGAAAATGCTACTCTAATTGTCTCATCTCTTTCTCTTTCTCTGACTTGCCTTTATTTCCTATCATATGAAATTTAAAGTTCCTTCTTCTGTCCTTCAGGGTAGAGAGAGGAATTAAGTAGTAGTATGTACCGTCCTATCCTCATTTCTTTACCTGGGAGCAAAGAATCCAGTGGTTTAAAATACAAATTTGAAAGGAAACCAAAGCAAATATAAACAGTGTTTTAAGAACTTGACAATGAATCTTATCCTGTTTTCTTTTTTGTAATAAACTCTAAAGCATTATTGCTTTAAAAATTCTTTTGCTGTCAGTGGTTTCCAGCTCCGGGGAATTGAGGGTAGGGTGGCACTTAGAAAAGTACATATGTTGGGGTTGTATTCTGGTGTCAGAGTGAAGGAAGGTTGGGGGTTGGTACCAGTATATAATAGGTGGGGGACAAAGGCGTGAAGCATGCTGTATTGATTGCATGAGGTTCTGCACAAGGAAAAATGAACCCCAGATAACTGCTCTAGGTGTATGGATTTGTTATAAGATGAGAGAAAATTTAGAAGAGAGGGTGAGTTTGTTAAGCTGTATATCCTGTAATTCTGGATATTTATAAATCTTGTTATAAATGAGGTAAGAATTAATGTTTATTTGTTGAATTATAGTTGTGTTATCTCAAACACTTATTGGTTAAGATTGGTAAGGTTATTAGAAAACTAGAACTACTGTATAATTCTTTTTCCCTCCTATTTTAGATTAAAATTGTCAGGAACAATTAGTATATTATTCTCAATAAATACATTGTTTACATGCAGTGTGAACTTCATCCACATTAGATGTCAGTCGTTGTATAATTGGTTATTTGAATTCATTTTCTTCTTTTAAGAATTCAGGCCTTGTTAAAATGGGTCAGTGATTCTGCGAGAGTGGCTGCTGTCAAGAGAGGTGGCAGGACGAGCTACGTGTGCCCTACCTCTTCAGCCGTAGAGTACGGTCTTCTGATGCCATCTCCTTCTCATTTGCACTGTGTGGCGGCAATTCTGTGGCATAGCTACGAACTGCTTGTGGAGTATGATTTACCAGCACTATTGGACCGAGAGCTCTTTGAGTAAGTACAATTTGTGAAACCCTTTTTTCCCCCCAGCACTAGATCACTTGGGTTTTCACTTGATGAAATAGTGTTTTGTATGCTTATTGGAATAAAGTAATACTTTGAAAGTAGTAGTTAAATATAATCAGTTATAATTTTGGAATGAGATGTTACAAAAATTTAATTTATCCTCATGTTTTCGGATATATTAGAGTCATTGCCTGCTTTTCCCACCTATAATTTGAATTGTGAACATATATGTTCCTACAATTCATAATGTTTATCCTATTAGCAAATATACCCTTCAGATTCTTTATCTTTAATATGCAACTGTGGGGGACAACTATGGTTAGAAATTTTGAAAGACTCAATACTTCAGTTTTTACGATTAGTTGTTTTTACTACTTTGTAGATCGCTGTGATGATTGTTCTTCTGATGAATAGTTATCACTTACCCATGTGTCTTCACCATACTACTCAGCTAAGGCCTTACTGAACTTCTTGCCTGATAACTGCTGTGCCTGTAGCAGAGTATTATATTTATTTCTGAAAAATTCCATGACTCATAAAACCTTGACCTTTTGTCCTCTACTCTGTCATTTTCATATTTGGCCCTACCAGTTGCTGTAATCCATGATTAATTAGTAAAACTCATTAATAGTTTTGGATTTGCAAACATGAATTTAATTTATTATATATTTGATCTAAACATTTCCTTAGTATAATTATTCATTGTTTCTTTATATGACTTTTCTGAGGTCACACAGAATGGTAGAAGCATATTAATATAGATCTCTCGGTTTTCTGTACTCATTTTGTAAGTCTAATCTAGCTTCTAATTTACCTAAATGCACAAATAATGTATGTATATCACAAGCAGTCTTTCTGAAATCTTATAATGTAGTAATATTTATGTTAAATAAACTGTATAATTTTTATCAGAGCATAGATTGATCTCTAATAGAAATATTTGGAGTAGTGAGGTCTTTCTAAAAAAATATGTGTATATGTATGTATGCATTGTTAACATGATACCTTTTCTTTCCCTAGGTTACTTTTTAATTGGTCCATGTCTCTTCCCTGCAACATGGTTTTGAAGAAAGCTGTTGACAGTCTGCTTTGCTCAATGTGTCACATACACCCAAGTTATTTTTCTTTGCTCATGGGCTGGATGGGAATTACCCCTCCTCCAATGCAGTGTCACCACAGACTGTCTATGACAGATGATAGCAAAAAGCAGGATCTCAGTTCATCTTTAACAGATGACTCTAAAAATGCACAAGCACCTCTTGCACTAACGGAATCACATTTGGCAACCCTGGCTTCCTCTTCTCAATCTCCAGAAGCTATCAAACAATTATTGGACTCAGGTCTGCCTTCTCTTCTTGTGCGAAGTCTGGCTAGTTTCTGCTTTAGCCACATTTCTTACTCAGAAAGCATTGCTCAGTCAAGAGATGCTTCCCAGGACAAACTCAGGCGCCATCATGTTTCACAGCAATGTAGTAGGATGCCTGTCACAGCAGACCTGGTTGCTCCTATTCTTCGGTTTTTGACAGAAGTTGGCAATAGCCATATTATGAAAGACTGGCTCGGTGGATCTGAAGTCAATCCACTATGGACAGCACTTCTGTTTTTATTGTGTCACTCTGGGTCCACTTCTGGCGGACATTTAGGTGCACAACAGACCAGTGCAAGATCAGCTTCTCTTTCTTCAGCTACTACAACAGGATTGACCACTCAACAGAGGACAGCAATTGAGAATGCAACTGTTGCATTCTTTCTGCAATGCATTTCATGCCACCCTAATAATCAAAAGCTGATGGCACAGGTAAAGCAGAAAAACTGGCTTATGACTTGGGTGTCTTGTTATTTTAATATGTTGTCAAATAGCAATAGTGAAATTAGTTTAAGAAAGGGGCATGTGTGAAGGCCAGGTGATGGTAAAGTTTAGAGTGGGTACGTTTAAGGATCTGAATTTAAACCATAATTAAAATATAGTACTGACACCTCCCTACGCCCTTCAGCTGTCACTCAAATCAGAATAGATATTCTGATGATATAATGAGCAAATTAACCGAGATTCTAGCTATAGACCATACAGTACTCCTTTTTAAAAACTCCCCCAAATAAAAACACACAACAACACTTCAGCTGCTAGAAGAGGATGGACCACTTGATGGTGGTCACTGAGTGCCTCATCTATATTGAGGCTTTGCGTTATGTTGTAACCAGAGTGCTGCAAGTGTTGGTTTGGTTCTAATGAAGCAGACACTAGAATAGGTTATAGATGGGAGACTACTGACAAATCACATTAAAAATGTCAAAGATGATTTTACTGTATTAAGTCTGTGGGTCTATAAAAATCTTGAAAGGTAGAATTATTTCACGAATAATTATAGTTGCTTTTTGCCAGATTCTGATCCTTTCTAGTGTTGTTTCTAGCTTCAACAAGTTGTTTAACATATAAAGTGGGGTTACTAATACTTGCTTCACGATTTTTTGGAGAAGATTAAAATTGTAATGTATACAAAGTACCTAGCATAGATTCTGTCTGAGACATGGTAGACATGAATAAATATCAGCTGCTTTTGTTACCTCCTTACTTGTTAATGCTTATTCAGATCAAACTTTATTAATATCTAAAAAGATAGCTATCATAATTTTCAAAAAATACTGAATGACTTTATTAATACTTCACTGCCTTATGTAATTAATATTGGGGAACTATATCTGCTTAATGTGCCTAATTAAAAGGAAATGCTTAAATTACTAGTTTTAACCAAGGCTATGAATATGGGTATTTGAAAATTTGGTTTATGCCTTTGAAACTTAGCATGAAACTCTGTGTCCCATTGCTTTCATAATTTTTATTGTATTGTAACCACGTTGATACTGACTAATGTTAAAAGTAAGTTGGTGTTGCTACATATTTATAAAAACCTGGTTGTAGTAATTTCTCTTATCCACAGAAATTTTTGTTGCACTGTTAACTTCTACTTCTGTATTCATATATTTTAAGAGAAATAATGTATTCTTTAATTGTGACTTGATGTATTCAGATATATTTATTAATTCACATTCTTAATTTCCTCTTTATTCTATAAAGTACAAAGCTGCAAATAAATACTGCATTTAACTTTTGAATCTCTTGCCTTGCCAGGTTCTCTGTGAACTATTTCAGACATCTCCTCAAAGAGGGAGCCTTGCAACATCGGGGAACATTTCAGGGTTTATACGTAGATTATTTTTACAGTTGATGCTAGAGGATGAGAAAGTGACAATGTTTCTTCAGTCTCCCTGTCCAGTGAGTTTTTAACAGTTAAATTAAATCTGTAATGATTAGCTGTGTGTAAAGATATTTTATAATTTCACATCAGAGTTTGTAGTTATCTCTACGGTCTAATTTCTAATATAGCAAACTGAAACTGAACATCTCTTATACTTCATTATGAGACTTAAAAATCTCTTCTGGATAACCCTGCCTGCGTAGAATAACCTAATTATACCTTTCCTTGAATATTATCATTTGATTTGGGGGGAAATGGCATTATATTAGGTACAACAGTGCTAAAGCAAAGTTGACCAACAGATCACAAGGCAAATGTGCCACATTTAAAGAAACAGGCAAGAAGCCTTTTATATTTTGTATGCATGATTGGTTTTTTTATTCTTTTATGCTTTTGAAGTTTTTTGTAATGATATGTATTTCAAAAAATCATGTTTTGATTTCTTTTGAATTAATTTTCAGCTGTACAAAGGTAGAATCAATGCTACTAGCCATGTCATCCAACATCCGATGTATGGAGCAGGCCACAAGTTCCGTACACTTCATCTGCCAGTCTCAACAACATTATCAGAAGTTCTTGACAGAGTGTCAGGCAAGTCAGATTTAAGTAGTAATTTTTCTTTAACCTTATGTTAGATGTACATGGAATTTTATTACTTTTGTAACTATTTTATTACATCTATTCACTCATTTAATGGCTAGAAAAGCTCAGGATATCTTCACATTTTGAATCATGAGTAAGTAGCTGATGAAGACAAAGTGTACAATGTATGCCAGCACCTGTAGGTTTTTTGGTGTAATGGGTGTAATGTGTAATTATGACAGAGTGGGTAGTTGGAAATGTCGACAAGCTGTGGGAGGAAGCCCAACATTAATGTGATTTTCTTACAATAAACCCTCTGGCTGTTTTATAGTAGATGAGTTCCAGGGTATTAGGTTGGATGATATGATTTTAGGTAATAAACATTTACTAAATCTAGGGAATAAATGAGTGGTCAAAAGATGAAAATAAGTAGGTAGAATTTATTGGTAACCTAATTGTTTATAATCGTCAGTGAAGAAAGCAGAGAGAATTTTTCCCCTAGCTTTCTTGCCTATATTTCAAAAACTCTCAAATGATTCCTTTAAACCACATAATGGTTATTAATGTATTAAAAAACATAAAGTGTTGTGTTTTTTTTTTTTTTTAGCTGAGCCATCCTGCCACCTGTTGGTAGCTCAGCGGCAGCTCAGCTCGGGTTGGGCATCGAACCGCTGTTGCTCAGAGCTTGCACTCTTGAGCGAGCTCTTAACCAACTGAGTCACTCGGCCGGCCCAAAAAACATAAAGTTTTTGATGGCAAAATGCAAATCGACTGTGGTTTGTTTGAGTTTATTGCCTCTCAGAAATCCTAATCAGTGAATAAATTTGAGTAGCTGCTATTTGTCCTCGGGATGTAAAAGTGAGCCAGGCACATATTCTTTCCTTCAAAGTATTTATGATCTAATGTATGTTGTCAGATTACAAAATAAGCTGGAAATTTAACTGCACTTCAACGTAAATATGTTTATATCTGTGTGTATTAGAACCGAAGGAAGTTAGAATTTTCTCAAAAAAGCTGGAGATGTCTATTTATTAGTTGTAAATACAAATCTAAGTTTAGAATAAAAGACTAGGTTGAACAGATTTGGGAGTTGTTACCATATGCAAACAGTAAGTTAAACTGTGAAAGGATATGATCACCCTGAGATGATAAGAAATGATTCTTTTCCATTTTTATTCACTGTATTTAATACAAGTGTGCATAAAGCTGTAATTCTTACCTTTTTACAAGTTACACAATAAAATGGCAGAATACTACATAAATGTATAAAGAACTTTATTTTAAAATGTCCACCATATCTGTTGCAGTGCTTTTCTGAAAATAGGATTTTACAAACATTTTTCTAACAAAGCCCTAAAATTGTCTCTTTTATATGATATAGAAAAAAATGAAAAAGTAATTATATGAAGGAAGGAAGTAGAGAAGAATACTGAAATTCAGTCATTCAGTCGTTGAGATTTCATACCTTTAAGTTGATAATGGAAAAGGGTAGATGTTATATTACAAAGTAACTGGAAGTTTAACAGTTTTGTTTATCTTGGCTATAAATGAAAGCTATTTTCTAAAATGTCATATTATTTAGAATATTTTACAGATAAATTCTCTTTATTACCTAAAATTTTTAAAAAATAAACTGATTGCTTTGGAAGAACACTACATCCCAGTAGAAAGTCCAACAAAGAGTTGTCTTGAGCAAATAGCAAAAAAAAAAAAAAATGCTGAAGTTAACTTTTATTTACCGATATTTTGGTCCTGTAAAAGTGTGTTAATGATCTGTAGCTAATATATTTTATGATATATTTACATGTGTGTATATATTTTATCAACGTGTATAAAAACAAGTAATCAAAAATTATTTAATAAGTAATTTTACCCACTTCCTATAGCTTTTGAGAATATTGCTTTCAAATAGTAAAGGTTATGGGTCAGTATTTTTGCTTTTACAAATTTCTATCATTGGTGTTAAGCAACTGAGTACTATGTGCTTTGCAGTTTTCTCCATGTTTCTTATGATTTAACTTTGTGGACTTTGTTGAATCTGTGGGATCGCACCAGATTTGAAAATATTTTGACCTTGTTTTCTCAAGTATTTTCTCTCTCCCCATGTCTCTGCTTTCTTTTGGTGATTCCAATTCTACATTTACTAGGCCTTTTGAAATTGTGTCACATCTCATTGAAGCTTTGTTCCATTTTTTTCCCCCCATGGTTTTGCACTCTATTTTAAAATTTGGATAATTTATGTCATACTGTTACCTTTCCACCCTGGCACTTGTGTGCCCTGCAGACTGCAGCCAGCCTTTGTCTTCCTGGACTCCCAGCTCTTATCTGCACCTTAGGTGACCCCTGGTTGTGCTGAGCTGTGGCCTCGGAAACTCTCTAGGCAATAATAAACCTCATTTGATTCCATTCATCCAGTTATCACTGTCCTGCCTTCCTAATGCCTAGTGTCTAAAAGCTGTTATTTCATATATTTTCTTAATTTCTAGTTATTTCAGATAGGAGAGTAAATTTGGCTTATGTTCTTTTATCCTGGCCAGAACAGAAATCCAAACCAGAACAATTTTAAACAGAAAGTTGATAAAACTTTTTCTTAGTGATATCTTTTATTATTTGAATGGCATTTATTGTGGTAACACCAAATAAATTCTTGTCACCTAATGATCTTTACATGTTTTCCTACCTAATTATGCTGTGAATTAATTTTGTGAGTTTTTAGTTACTTAAATATTTCACTCTGACTTGTGTAACTATTTTTGCCATTTTGGGTTACTTGGTTTTTGTGAGAAAGTAAAATGTATTGTTTGCATCAGTGTACTTATTATTTATGGTGTTCACAAAATTTTTAAAATTTCATAAAAGCAGAAACTGTCTAAAGGCAATCTTCAGTTAGGAAGAAAAAATTGAAATCACTGGGACATTTTCCAGTACTTAAAGCTGTAAAATAGAGGATATAATACAAAAGATGCTGTTTTATCATATCATTTCAACGTTTTAATTTTATAATAAATCATTGGATCACAATTGTGTTAAGTTAGAATAGTAAAAAGAAAATTTGTATCAACCATATCCACTTAGTGAAAACCATTCCTAATAACAGAAAAGTTCATCTAGCATTTTGGATTTCTTAATGGCTAAATCAGATCACTATGTGGTCTCCATTTTTTTTTTTTATGATTTTCAAAAATATGCCATATTCCAAAGTAATGAAAGAAAATGTTAATTCATCGAGTAATAAATATCTTTGAAAGTCTTTAGATTTCATTTCTAAAGTACTACTAAAACATATTACTTAGTTGTAAGATTCCTAACTAAATAAAAGTATCAGAACAAGAAATCTCTGTTTCTGAAATTTGTTTCTTTATACTCCCATTTGTAGAATAAGTGAAAGTCTAATGTAATGCTTTAGAATGGATTCTGAACTTGAATCCCATATTTGTCCTTTATACATTATCAGTAACCTTGCTAAGGCTGTTTCCTTATTTTGAAAATAATCTTCATATACATGTTGTGAGGAACAAATTAGATTTAGGTGGCAAGCAGATTGAACTATGCCTAAAATAAACGAAATTTCATGGTAATGATTTTCATTTCCTCCAGAGTTGGTACTATTGTAATATGTAGTATTTTCCAGAGATTGGATTTTAAGTATCCTAATTTAAGAACAGTGGTGATTCCCTTTCATTGATACCAGCAGCATTGAACATCAGAGTTTGTCTCATAATATTTCTTCTGAATCCATTTACATTGCCTACATATAGTGATAATATGATTTTGTATAATCTTCCCAAGATGTTTATTGCTTCCCTTCTTAATGATTTTGAAAAGCAATGTATTTTACATAATATATTCTTACAGATACACCAAGTATTACTGCTAAATTAATTAGTGAACAAAAAGATGACAAAGAAAAGAAAAACCACGAAGAGAAAGAAAAAGTTAAGGCAGACAATGGATTTCAGGACAATTACAGTGTTGTTGTTGCTTCAGGTATGCTTTCTGTTTTCTATAATCTTGATTTTGCTTTGTTTTCTATAAAATACAACAATGTGAATTTACAGGAACTTTCTGTAATAACAAGTATTAATTTAGAAAGCTAATTTATAATGATGTCTTAATATTAGATATAAAACTATTATACCAGAAATTTGTTACTCTTTGGCAGTGAAGCTATTAAACTTATTTTGTGTCCAAAGTGTACTATATTTCATCAGATCTTGAACTTGTGTGAATTGTTTAGATATTGCATTTCAACTTGACACTGTATGGAGAATTAATACTCTCACAAATCCACTAAGTTTCAAGGAATTTTGTATAAGCTCCCTGTTTTAAAAAAGCAAAATGAAAAAGTATTCACTAGTTTTCATTTTTGAGTGTTCATTACATAAAATTGGAAGTAAAAATAATTAAAAGAAAATTGGTTGAAAAATGAGTTTTTACTATTAGGTGCAGGAAGGAGATAAAGTGGCCAAGATAATTGGTAATTTTGGAGGCTCTATTCCTTGATGTAAGTGCTATGATTTTATTTCAGAAGAGGAAAGCTCAGCCTACATTACCTTACTCCTCCAATGGTAGACCTGTATTTGTTTAGTCTGTTCTATCTCAGAGAAGAATTAGGAATGCAGGATTTCCTACACATTTTGCACAAAACTACTTTCTAGTAAATAGACAGTCGTGTGTATCTCATAGATTGTAGTAGTTAGCAATATTTTTTACTTTTGTAGAAAATAGTTACAAAGAGAGCGAGCTCTGAGCAACAGGGTCGCCAGTTCAATTACCGGCCCGAGCTGAGCTGCCAACAGGTGGCAGGATGGCTCAGCTAAAAAAAAAAAAAGAAAGAAAATAGTTACAGATGCGGCCTAAATAATTTGTGGAATGTCATGAAGGACAAACAGAATCAGGAAATCAGATATTAATCAGAAGAAATATTTTGGTGTTAGGAATGTGATGTTTTATTAAAATATCATAGAAATACACTTTCACTTTATTAGTGTGTTGGCTATATAGAATCTTACTGATTTTTTACTTTTAGGGCTGAAATCCCAATCTAAACGTGCTGTGTCAGCTACACCACCTCGCCCACCATCCAGGAGGGGGAGGACAATGCCTGATAAAATAGGAAGTGCTGGCTCAGGAGCAGAGACTGCCAACAAAATAATTACTGTCCCAGTGTTTCACCTGTTCCACAAACTCTTGGCAGGTAATGTGCACAGTGATAAAACATCTAAGAAATTATTATAATCTTACAACTATGTAAATCAGATGTGTAATCATGTGCTGTTGATGAGATAAATGAGTTACTGACTTTGTCCATGCAGTTATAAGAGAAGTGAGAACCAAACATGGAGTAGTCTATTACATATCCTTTTTAACACTGTAATGTTGCATATTTATGCTTTACTAGCTTTCTAAATTTTGCTGTGAATTTACCATAAAATTATCAATAAAATTAATGTTTTACACAGTTCATAACAAGTTATATAGAAAGCATGATGAGGCAAATTTTAAATACAGTAACCAGTTCTAACCGTAGAACTCTTAGATGTTTCACTGATGGTTAAGCAGTATTTTTTCTGCAGCTGGAACATATTCTTTGACCAATATACTTTCCATTAGTCAAGGTGTTACCCATTTTATCTCCATTTTTGTACTGTATTATAATCTGATTTCCAACTAACTTTGAATGGGTTTTCTTTCTTGGCTTTACATTGATTTAAATCTAACAGAGGTCAGCAAACTATATCAGCGGTTCTCAACCTGTGGGTTGCAACCCCTTTGGGGGTCGAACGACCCTTTCACAGGGGTCGCCTAAGACCATCGGAAAACAAAAAGATATTTACATTACGATTCATCACAGTAGCAAAATTACAGTTATAGAGTAGCAACGAAAATAATTTTGTGGTTGGGGGTCACTAAAACATGAGGAACTGTATTAGGGGTTGCGGCATTAGGAAGGTTGAGAACCGCTGCTATAGCTGGTGGATTGGATGCCTCTTTATAAAACAATCTTTGGTTCAAATACAGCTGTGCCCATTTATTTATGTATTGTCCATCGCTGTTTTCGTGCTACAGTGATAGAGTGAGTAGTTGCATCAGAGACTGTAAGGCCTCCATACCTTGAAATATTATTTGGCCTTTTGTGAAAAAGATTTGCCAGCCCCAGGTTTATAGGAATGTCTGTTTCTTTGTTTCTGTTTGCTGTGGCTCAGATCTTGGTGAGACTTGGTTAGTGACTAACTTCTACAGACACTATTATTCAACGTATCCGAAAGATTTAATTTTTGTAAACTAGCCATGGGATGATTTTAAATTGTTTTAAATTTGGTGTCAGAATATAAACTCCTACCTATAGTTCAGTTAAACCATTAAGTAATTGAGTAAGTTGAATCAAATAAATGTCTCCCTCTTGGATTCCAGGTTTAATTTAATTCTGTCATTTTTAGGCCAGCCATTGCCAGCTGAAATGACCCTTGCCCAGCTTTTAACTCTCCTATATGACCGAAAACTTCCTCAGGGTTACCGCTCAATAGATCTGACTGTTAAATTGGGATCAAGAGTTATCACAGACCCAAGTCTGTCAAAAACAGATTCTTTTAAAAGACTACACCCTGAAAAAGGTATGTATATGATATTCCTTTAGAATTACAGTCTGGAATCCGAGGAGGTAGGAATTTCTATAGCTGATGACTTAATTTACCTCTGTTTTTCTTACATTAACTTAAGGTAAAGATATTTTACTTTATGACTGAGTTATTTGTAGTTATAAAACAATTGTCATTATTTCCATTAGAAATTAATCTTAATTCCTCTTCTCACTTATGAGCACATGTGCTTTAATTTCTGCATTATTTTTCCATGTGCCATGTGAAGTGTTTATCATTTTATAATCAAAGTGAGAACCTTAATTCAGAATTTTCAATTTACTGATAATTTATATTGAGTGGTATTTGTGCTCATAAACATTTCCCCCTCAAACAGAACTGGGATCGTATATTTTCTTACATTCAATTTTTACTTATATTTTCCATTACCTATTTCTAAACGTGCATTTTTATTGCCTATGTTTTATATAGATATAACAGAATAGATCTGTTCCCCAGTTGTTGAAGTGTTCTGATTGTTTCCAATTTTCACTACTATAAATGCCATTTAAGCAATGATTTTCAGGTTGCATATGGTACCATCTTACCTTCAATTTTTCTCGTGATTAAATTTCAGTACTTAATTATTAGCTTTTGTTTTCTTTAGAAAATTTTAGTACATTTCTTTTACCCAAAGTTTCAGCAGGATTATTTGTCTTTCTTAATGTTTATATGGTCTGGTTATGTGTGAATATACTAACTTTTTTGTTTGTGATTCAAAGTTAAACCAACATGATATAATTTTTAGTTTTCAGTAAGAAGTGTTTGTCATTATTCAGTTTTTTCTAATTGGATTCTTTAGAGTATAGCATGTGTATATATTAACATTTTCTGTGAGTCTCTGAGGACCTATTTTTAGATAGAATGTAATGTACAGCCATGCTCCAAAGGACAATGCTTCCCAAACTTCAATATCCTTATAAATTGCACAATATTGTTAAAATGCGGATTCTTTTTTAAAAAAATGAGTTTATTGGGGAATTGGGAGAGGGGAACAGATAAGTTGCTGTCCTTTTTGTTCTGCAGTCCAGTTGTGGAGACATTGCTTCACTGGCCAATGTTGGTATTATCATTGCGTCTTCCTGGCTGAGGCAGTCACTTGCCGGGCCCTGGATGGCTGCTCAAGGCGACTCATGGCAGCTCATGAAAGCAAGCGCCAGCTGCCAGCCAGCCCCACTGCAACCTATGCCATTGCCGGCGATTCAGGGCAGCCCAGCTCCAGGTCGAGCTGTTGTTCACCATTCTAGCAGTAGAGGGCACAGCATCGCTGGCCCGTATGTGGGATCCGAACCGGGGCCCTGCTGCTCAGAGCTGGTGTCCCAAGCCAACTCATAACCAACGCACCACTCTCACCCAGCCCTAAAATGCAGATTCTTGTTCAGTAGGTCTCAGGTGAGACCTGAGATTCTACATTTCAAAAGGTCTCAGGGAATGCTAGTGCTACTGGTTCATGGACCATAGGTTGAGTGGTGAGATGATAGTAGGCACCATCAAAAGTCATTTAATTTAAACATTTTTGTAGCATCTGGCCTTCATACAGCTATTGAGTTGTTGGAAAAGTCATGGCGCATGTTTGCGACAGATGGCACTAGTTTAGTTTTGGAAGTACTAGCGTCATTTGCAGCTATGTTATTGGTATGTCATTTGACAGCTGACAGTTCTAGCTTCATTCTAAAAAAAAATGGAGCGATTTGATTGAGTTTTGGAGATTTTACAACAAGTTGGAGATGGAAGACAAACTGCATTTTTGCCGTATTTTACTGTTTTACTTTCATAAAGGGAAGAACACGCATCAAGCTTATGAAACGTTGCATAAAGTTTACGGTGACAGTGCTCTACAAGAATGTCAGTGCCAAAAATGATTCATGAAATTTCGTGCTGGTGATTTTTATCTCAACGACGCTCCTCAGTCAGGGAGGCCCACCGAGGTTGATGACGACAAAATAAAGGCATCAATCGAGTCAAACCCACATTACACGACACGAGAGATTGCAGAAATATTGAACATCCATCATTTAAGCGTTCACGACCACCCGAAGAAGCTGGGATACGTAAGCAAGCTCGATATTTGGGTTCCACATGAACTCAAAGAAGTTCATTTGACAGCCCATATAAACATCTGCAATATGCTCATTAAACGTGAGGAAAAACGATCGTTTTTTGAAGCGACTGATAACTGGTGATGAGAAGTGGATTGTTTACAACAATGTGGTGCACAAACGGTCATCAATGTGATGATTCACCTCAAACGACATCGAACGCAGATATTCATTAGAGGAAGGTTATGCTCTCAGTGTGGTGGGATTTTAAAGGTGTCGTGTTTTTCAAGCTCCTACCAAGGAACCAATCAATCAATTTGAATGTGTACTGTTGGCAGTTGGACAGTTTGAACGAATCCATCATCCAGGAACGTCCAGAGCTTGTTAATTGTAAAGGAGTTGTGTTCCATCGCGACAACGCGAGACCACACACAAGTTTGATCACCTGTCTAAAGTTATCGGAGCTTGGATGGGATGTGTTGCCACACCCACTGTGCTCACCTGACTTTGCGCCATCAGACTTCCACTTGTTTCGCTCTCTTCAAAACTCTTGCATCGTATAACGTTCAATTCCGGTGAGGCTGTAAATCAGCACCTTGTTCAGTTTTTCGCAAATAAAGACAGGTCCTTCTATGAACGAGGAATTATGAAGCTCACTGCAAGATGGCAAAAGGTTATTGAACAAAATGGGCAATATATCATTGATCTTTGTTCTTTATATAAATAAATGACCTTTGAAAAACATAGACAAAATATGTCATGACTTTTCTGACAACCCGATATATCTGAATAACTTAAGATATTTGTGCTCTTTTGTTTATTTGAGAGATGACAACAATATCTGCTTTGAAAATGGAAGAGTATTATAAAAAGAGATTCTTATCTATTATTTATAATTTATTGTTCTAGATCATGGAGATTTACTAGGTAGCTGCCCAGAAGATGAGGCTCTCACTCCAAGTGATGAATGTATGGATGGGATACTGGATGAATCTTTACTTGAAACCTGTCCCATTCAGTCACCTTTACAAGTTTTTGCAGGAATGGGTGGACTGGCTCTTATTGCAGAAAGACTGCCTATGCTGTATCCAGAAGTAATTCAACAGGTAAGATAAAATTCATAATTGAATATAGCATTCCATGGCTAAGCCCTTTGTTTGTTTGTTTTTTCTTTTACAATTTTTCCCCCAGTTTATTTGAGAGATATTTTGTTTGCTTTTTAACTTACATTAATCTTTCGGAAGTACCCTTTCACTTACAGTCTTTGAGGATTGTATAAATCTCTCAAAGATCCACCTGTACAGAGCTTTGTGTGAATTAATAGGCACTGAAGAAACATTGAAGACTGAGCACATTTGCCAAACTCATTACACTGTAACATTTACTTTGATTTTATGGTTGTTACACTATAATATTTTTGTTCTATGCTTCTTTAGGTATGATATTAACTTTGGATATTACTGCAAATGGGAGAGTAAAATAGTAGTGTATACTTCTACCGAATATGCTATGTCTTCTGCTCAACTTTCTTTTCCTCTTTTAGGTGCCATTTCTGTTTTAGGTAGTTTAGAAAACCCTACTTTAACCTGTTCACCTACTCACTAATGTAACTGTTGTTGATGTGTGTACATTCAGTTTTCTTTTGTTAATGAGGGGAAGTGTGTTGCGTGGAGAGTTGTAAATACAAAGCTCTGTACGTGTCTTGAATAAGGTAGGGCAATTATTCTCTCTGATTTCATGTATTTATTTTATATGTGCCTGCGTTAGCTTCCAAGGGCTATTGTAACAAATTACCACAAACTGGTGTCTGATAAAAACAGGCATTTTTCTGTTATAGTTCAGGAGGCTGTAAATCCAAAATCACGTGTCAACAGAGACATGTTCCTTGCGATGGCTGTAGAGCAGAGTTCTTTCTTACCTCTTCTTACCTTGTGATGGTTGCTGCCAGTGAATGGAATTCATTGGCTTACAGCTGCATCACTCCAATTTCTGCCTATGTTTTCACATGTTCATTTTTCTTGTTTGTGTCTGTATCTCTCTCTCCTTATCAGAATACCAGTCATTGGATTTAGTCTACCAGTCTAAATATATAATACCATATATATAAATACCAGTCTACCCTAATCCAGTAGGAGATCATTTTAACTTGATTACATCTATTGGGTTGTCAGAAAAGGCATGACGTACTTTTTCTGTTTTTTGTTGCAAAGATGCATCATGACTTTTCTGACAACCCAATACAAAGACCCTATTTTCAATTAGGGTCACATTCTCAATCCTGGACTTATTGGAAAAATTCTAGGATTAGGACAGGGAATATGTAAGATCAGCTAAGATACAGACATGTGCTTTAAGGGGTCCCACTAACCAAGTCTAATTCTATTTGGGCATATTAAAATAATATAATAATAGATTATAATCTACACAATAAATAGACAATCCATATAAATAAATAAGTGAATGAATAGATGGGGAAGAAGAGGATGTTTTTAGTTATAGCTCAGTTTCAAATAATAAATGTAGAA
Organism: Hipposideros armiger; assembly: GCF_001890085.2. Lineage (NCBI taxonomy): Eukaryota > Metazoa > Chordata > Mammalia > Chiroptera > Hipposideridae > Hipposideros > Hipposideros armiger. Next base: position 759,723 of record NW_017731557.1, read on the forward strand.
GGAATGATAGAATTAAAAGGTCATCATTTGGGACCCACTGTAGTAATTAGTGTTTTGGGCAAGAATTATAAAAATGCTAGTTCTAATGGATCAAAGTTTGATGAGAAACAAAATTTTTACATCGTCTCAAAAAAATCTGTCTACAGATACTTAACTGATTACAAAGGAAAAAATGGTAACTTTGAAGTAGAGATACTGGCAGATACCACCATACTCATGATATCATGTAACTCCTATGTTTGGGAGCTCTTTAAAAAAAAAAAGTCTCTTTATTGATCTTTATATTCCTATATTTTAAAGAGATAATTTGAAGTCAGGTAATTAATTTGAACCTGATATGAAACATGCATATGGCCAAACAAGTTTTTTTTTCTTCTTTAGGTGAGCGCCCCAGTTGTAACATCTACCGCTCAGGAAAAGCCAAAGGATAGTGATCAGTTTGAATGGGTGACCATTGAACAATCAGGGGAATTAGTTTATGAAGCACCAGAAACCATTGCGGCTGAACCTCCACCTATCAAATCAGCAGTACAGACCATGTCTCCCATACCTGCCCATTCTTTGGCTGCTTTTGGATTATTTCTTCGTCTTCCGGGCTATGCTGAAGTGCTACTGAAAGAGAGAAAACATGCCCAGTGCCTTCTTCGATTGGTATTGGGAGTGACAGATGATGGAGAAGGAAGTAAGTGTTCAGTGTTATTAATGAAACTTTACATAGGTGGGTTGTATAAAAGTTATTCAGATAATTGCCTATCATTCATCATGATTTCTTTCTTTCATAGTTCAGTTATTAGATGATTTGTTGTTGGCAACTTAGTTCCAATAATAGACATAATAAATCTTAAAGAATCTTCATTTTCATGTCTTCATTCATTCAGAAGCTATTTACTAAGTGTCTACCAAACTGCTGGGCTTCCCTGAAGTTATTTAAAAGTGAAACAGGTATTTGGATCCTCAAGTAGCCAGTGTCCTCCAGCAATAGCAATGAGGAATGTCTACGAGTATAAACATACGGAGTTCCAAAGATACAAAAGCCTTGAGAGAGGTGTAACATGATGGAGGCTTGTAGGTGGCGAGGGGATTTCCTTAATACCCAGTGGTGTGAATAAAGTGGCATAGCAGTTTTCAGGGGGGCATGAAGGGTAGAGTCGACTGAGGTTGAGATGAATTAATTCAGAAAGAAGGAATGGTTTGAGCGCTGTTTGTATGCTTAGAATATATAAGAAGTGATAAGTTGGCAGAAGAATATTTGCATAAAAAGCAGCACTGAGAGCTCATTGTAAAAGCTGATACTGGTAACATCATGGAAAAGTTTATGAAGAACTTCAGATTTTATTCTGAAGAGCAATGAAGATCTATTAAAACATAGTAAGTGGTGGTGATGTGATGAGAATCTTTTTTAAGAAAATGAATCTGGTAGCAATATTTAAATTAGAACAGAATGAGGAAAATAACAATAAAATATTACATGATAATGTATTTAATGATCTAATCATAATATAGAATAATAGAAAACAAGGATGATTTTTTCAGTTGGGTTGGAGATTTTATTTAATAAAAGGAAACAAAAATCACACTTATTGTAGTCTACTTTATTTGGTTTAACCTCAAATTCTTCAGTTAATCTATTTGAAAATTAATATTTTTTTGTTAAAGTCACATGGTTTTGATTAGAGGTGATAGCTTTCACAAGCCATTTAGAAAAAGAATACGCTATTAGACCCTGTACCACAAAGTATATTTCATCTAATAAAATTATGAATTTATTTGTGGGTCCTGTAATTTGAATTGAATATTCAAAATACATTCTTTTTCTATTGTATTTTGATATTGATGGAATTCTTAAAAAATGTTGATAGTGTTTTAAATGTTTTTGTAATATTTTTAATTAAATTACAGCTTCTACATACTAAATAGTTCTGGTTGTTTGGTTTCATATGTAAATTTTATATACTTCAGTAGATCAGGAATTTCTAATTACTCGATCTGATTTTTTAAGTAGATAGAGGGGTAAGAACCATTGTATTTTAGGACTCTGTTATGAGGCAGCAGATGTAACCCTAAATAGAAACGAAAGAATTGCCTTTGTGCCATTTCATTCTATTTTTAGTGAATGTCTATTATAAAGAATAATTTTGCTAATTCCTTTCTGCAGTGATTATCTCATCCACAAATTCATGTGGCAATAGTTTTTTTGTTTTGTTTTGTTTTGTTTTTGCATTTAACATTCCTTTCTAGCTAGAATGTAGTAGAAAGCTGTATTGCAAACAAAACAAAGCAGTTTCACTCTTTCATTATCGCTTCATGATTGAAACTACTCCCAAGACAAGCAGTTATTTTCATACTATTGTAAAACACTTTAAATGCTTCTTTTTAAATTGTTAGCTTTAGTTTAAAATCTGGTTTATAATACATTTGACATAGTCGGTAACTGTTTATTATCATGTGAATATATTTCAGCTTACTTTTGGAGTTTATACGTATGATGTCTTACAGAGCTTTTCCAGACACTATTTATTGTTAAATTTTAAGAGGTTACTATTATATTTGCGTATTTAGGTTGTTTTCTAATATATGATATAATTTTCTAATACATTATCATTATTAATTTGTGGTCCTGTATATTGTTCCTCATTGTCTTTTCAAATATTTTTAATTTTGAGTTCCTCCTCTTTTTGATCTAGGTCATATTCTGCAATCCCCTTCAGCCAACGTGCTTCCGACGCTTCCTTTCCATGTTCTTCGAAGCTTGTTTAGCACTACACCTTTGACAACTGATGATGGTGTGCTTCTAAGGCGGATGGCATTGGAAATTGGAGCACTGCACCTCATTCTTGTCTGTCTCTCTGCTCTGAGCCACCATGCCCCACGAGTTCCAAACTCAAGCCTCAATCAAGCAGAGGTAAGTTCAGGTTTAATTCTTTAGATTATGAAAAACTAAGTGCAGGGCTGGCCGAGTGGCTCAGTTGGTTACGAGCTTGCCAAAAGTTTGAACTCTGAGGAACAGCGGTTCAAGTCCCGGCCCGAGCTGAGCAGCCGCTGAGCTGCCAACAGGTGGCAGGATGGCTCAGCTAAAAAAAAAAAAACTTAAAAAAAAAAACTAAGTGCAGAAATTAGTTTTTTCTGAAATAATTAATATTTCAGAGACTTATATGTTTCTTTTTTGCCCTGAGAGCAAAGAATATTTTAAAAAGAAACTGAACTAATTGTTCTCTATTAGTTAACCATAAGTTAAACCATAAGTTAACCTGTCTACTTGAAAAACAAAAAAGATTTAATAGCTTATCAGGCTTTCCCATTTACCAGGATATGCTGAATTTACACTGTCATTCCTCTTTCTTTCCTTTCTTGAACTTTAGAGAATCATAATTTTGAATGGTAGGATCTAGCCAGTATAGTAAGACAAGAGAAAAAAGAACAACAAAAATAACCCTGATTATTTCAAGATTATGTTATATTTATAGAAAAATCCAAAATAGTTAATGGTATAAGTGAGTTTAATGAGGACACAGTATACAGGTACAATAAGTAAAAATAATTTTTTTATTCCAGCAACAGCATAAACTGAGCTTATTAAAGATATCTTTTAGAATAGCAGGAAAAATAAAGAATATGAAAAATCTGAAAAAAATATGTGCAAGACCTCTTCATAAAAAAATGTGAAATTTTTAAAAAGAAACGCTTATTATATAACTTTTTTTCATCAAAATCACTACTAAGAATGAAAATGAAAGTCACAGACTGGTACACTGTGTTTGTATCTATCTGGTAAAGAACTTTTATCCAGAATATTCAGAGAACTTCAAAAATTCCGAAAGAAAAAGGCAGAAAACAATAGGAAAATATGTGCAAGGTTGGAATGGGCAATTCACAAAGGAGGCTTTCAAAATATCCAACTAATGTGGAAAGGCGATCTGTTTCATTGGTTACCAGAAAAGTACAAATGAAAATTAATATTCTACAACTACCTACACATCAAAATGTGTAAAATTTTAAAAACAACACAAATATTGTCCCATCATCATTTGTAATAATGCAAAGATACTTGAATGGATGAAATAAATAAGTTAAAAATAATAGAATGGATAAATAAATTGTAGTCTACTGTGTAGTGTAATGCAATATTGTAAGGTGATGAAAACAGATACACCCAACTGTGCATAACAGCATTGATGAATTTCACAAGTACAACTAAAATGCCAGACATAAAGGAATATATACAGCATGAATGCACTTATATAATGTTCAAAAATTACACAAAATGAAACTGTATTGATGAGGGCTTCACACTTAGGTGGTAAAATTATAAATAAGAATATGGAAATAGTGACTATAAAAATCAGGGTTATAATTAACTTTGTAGAGGAATTACGGTGTGACGAATTAGAGATGGAATGAGGGAAATTTTTTGATTGCAACCATCTAATTCTTGACCTGCAAGGTTAAATAAGTACCTGCAATTAATTGAAGTTGATCTATTTGTTTTGTGTTCTTTTTGTACTTATATTTCACATTTAGAAATTTTTTAAAAAGCTGTTTTTATCAATAACCTTAATTCTAATGGTAAATGTTTATATGGTAATAAAATTTTCATGATTTAGTTTAACAGTTTATCTTATAAATGTGAAAGATGGAATTCTCAGTCTTAGAGCCATAGAACTATATTGCAAATGAATTTATGAAAGTATTGTTTATATGTAATATTATTCCTCAGAAAATATTCCCATTAAAGGAAACACAAAGCACTAATATTACTTGCAAGTTACCCTGTAAACTAATAATTGCTAATGTTTTGAGTGTACATAGTATGTTTGTTTTTTATTTTTTAGTTTCAGGTGTACAAAACAATGTAATAGACATTTACAATGATAGTATGTTAAATTTAATGGAAGTTCTTTAAAAGAGTTGTTGTTACAGAGTTAATTGTACAATCTACAAACCTTTACAGAGTTTGAGGTTATTTCTAAAAACTCTGTCTACACCATTTACATTTTTAATATGTTCTCTATTCCCCAAAAAAAGATTTTTCTACACTGCACATTCTGAACAAGAAAGAAATTATTACCCCTTCTTGAAACAGAAACAATCTTGCTTACTATGATTGAAAACATATGACACCATCACAGAATTCTCCTGATATCCATACTTTTACTAGATTCATCTTAAAAGATCAGGCTCATATCCCTATTGCTTTACTGTTTTCTCACTCTAATTTTGAATCATTGACTCTTTAGGCCCTAAGGTGCCCCATCTTTTCTTGATAAATATTTTAAAATTTTTATTTGTTTTTAAATACAAGCATTTGTTCCCCATTTTCCCTAATCCTAGCCCTCGGCAACTATCATTCTGTATTTTGTGTTTTCCTACTCTGGATATTTCATATAAATGGAATTGTACAATGTTACCTTTTGTGCCTGTCTTTGACTTAGCATAATGCTTTAGAGGTTCATCTGCATAGCCTGTATCTGTACTTCATATGGGTGAACAATATTCCATTGCATTTATATGGCAGTTTGTTTATCCATTTACCTATTGACATGTATTTGAGTATTAGTTTTTACTTCTTTGGGTATATACCTATCTAGGAGTGGGTTTGCTGGGTCACAGTGTAATCCTTTGTTTATTTTTTTGAGGAAGCTTGAAACTCTTTTTCCCATAGAAGCTGAACTATTTATATTTTTACTGATAAATATTTTTGAGGATTAATAAAACCAAATAGTAAAAAATTTTTTTTGGGTTTTTTTTTAAGCCTCAGGTATCAAGTTCTCATAACCCTACATCAACAGAAGAACAGCAGCTGTATTGGGCCAAAGGGACTGGCTTTGGAACAGGCTCTACAGCCTCTGGATGGGATGTGGAGCAAGCCTTAACTAAACAGAGGCTGGAAGAAGAACATGTTACCTGTCTCCTGCAGGTATATTTGTGAAGTTGATATTGTCAATGATACTAGATAAATTATTTTTTGTGTTTGTATTAACTTTTAAGTATTGATGACTATCCAGGTCATCTTCAGCTACTTATAAAAAGCCCATTATGCTCTCTGCTGTCTATACATTTATGATATCACTGGACGAAAACTGCTCTTCCCTATTCGTAACTCTTAAATTTCTTCCCTCTTAATTAGCTTCTTCACTGGGAAGAAAGTGACAAGGATGAAATTATTCAATAACTGGAAAATCTACTTTCTTCTAGTCATCTTCTCATCTAAAGAGCTGAATCTGGACTATTAAAAAATTATTTATATCTTTGTTTCTTACACTGTTCTATGACTTTTCTAGAATCATGCAAGTTGAACTAGTATAGAAAGTCCCACAGAAATAAGAAAGGGAGGTGCTTAAAGATTAGCTTTAGCCTTCTGATCAACTAAATTATTAAAATTGGTCAAGTCTTTAAGCATTTATTTTCAGCAGTTCTAGAGTGATAGGCTCGTTTTAGTGTAAAAATCTAAGATTCCTTCACTCCCAAAATGTAAACTAAACTTATTCAATAGAACAAATAATATCAGAGTTGCCACTAAGGTTTTAAATTTGTGTTTGTACATGGATTGCTTCTATATGTCTAGTCATATAGTGTCCCTCACCATGGAGAACACAGCACATCTTTCCTTCTCTTTTGAAAGTCTAAAGAAAAAATGCCTTATTTTTAAAGCATATAGTACAAGACATAGATTGAGCTGAAAATATATATTTTTGGTATTAAGACTGAATATCTAACAAAATATGGGCTTTTGAAGTATGTGAAGCTTAAATCCAACAATTTTTTTTAGGTTCTTGCAAGTTATATAAATCCTGCGAGTGGTGCGGTGAATGGAGACGCTCAGTCATCTCATGAGAGCAGAGGACAGAACAGCAATGCTCTTCCTTCTGTACTTCTAGAGCTTCTTAGTCAGTCCTGCCTCATCCCAGCCATGTCCTCTTATCTACGAAATGACTCAGGTAAATCACACCGTAATTAGTCCTCAGAAACATCTTTGTGGATGAATACTCTTGTTTACTTATTTTATCATTATCAGTGTAAATAATAAGGTTCAGTTTAAATATTTGATACTGTTCTCTCCCCATAGATGTAGGTATAGGTTTGATCAACTTATTTCTTCAAAAGTATTCTAGAAATACTTGTTTTTTGGAGTCCCTAATTTAATACAATGTAGTCATCTGCTCTAGGACACAGAATAAAATAAAAGACATCTCTTAGTGTTCTTACTTAGGTTTAGCACATTGGATTAACATGAAATCAGTAACATAACATAGCTCTGTTGGCCAACTATATGTAACAAACTTAGTAATTTTTAAACTATAATTAAAAAATTTTTTTCTTCAAAGAACTTAATTCAATAAGTATAATTAACAGAGTTGTTAGAAAAATTATAAAGCAGTAAATCTGAAGCCATAGCTTCAAGGTAGGTAACTGTACACAAGTGAATTACACATTTGCATTAGGATATTTTATCTCCAATATTCTTAAAAGCAGTGATAACCTTTACGAGACCGACGCCTTACCACTTGGCCACCGTGCCTGCTGCAGTGATAACCTTTAAAGAGAAAAAGTAGTTACTTTCATGAAAGAGTTCGTAAGCTAGGAAAATCCTTGTATAAAGGATGTTTTCATTTTAATTTTTCTCAATAAACTGACTTTAATTTGTTATAGCTATGTTATTCTGACAGCTATAATGTAAACAAGGATCGTTTTTTTTTTCTCTAGCCACTGTCACTTACGTTTATGCTATTTAATAAACCTGCAGTACCCGACTGGCCACTAGATGGAGATCCTTTCTTTGTTGGACATAACTTCAAAAAATGTATGAATGTGAGAGTTAAGAGGTTGAATGTTAGAGTTCCTTACGCTCACTTCATCTCGCTTCCAGTTTTGAAAATGACATTTTCTTATTTTCAGAAAACAGCAGCACTGAGCACATTAAATTACTTGCCATTAATTTAGTGAAGCATGCTAAAAATGCTTCACCCGATTGTTATAAAAATCTGTATCTTGGGGTCGCCGGTTAGCTCAGTTGGTTAGAGCACAGTGCTCATAACACCAAGGTTGCTGGTTCGATCCCCATATGGGCCACTGAGTTGCACCCTCCACAACTAGATTGAAACAACTACTTGACTTGAAGCTTGATGGGTCCTGGAAAAACACACTGCTCCCCAATAAAAAATAAATAAAAATCTGTATCTTTTGAGTGCTAGTTTCATAATATGGAGGTAAATATAAATATCATTTCGGAGTAGAAAGGAAAATTAGAGTTATCCAGTTCTGTCCCTTTTAATTTATAGATTCGGAAAGAACAAATGAGAAAAATGCAATTCAGAGAAATTTATTCATTTGGCCAAGTTTAACTGAATAGCAGTAACATAACCATTGTTAAACTTACATATTTTCAAATTCAAAAGTGAGATATAAATGGATTTTGTTAATGTGGAAAAGAGAAAAGAATAAACATATAGAGGAATGTAGAAAGAAAGAATAAACACGAGACTTTTTAAAAAAGATTTTATTGGGGAATTAGGAGGAGGGGAACAGACAGGTAGACAAGTTGCTGTTTTTTGTCCTTCAGTCTAGTTGTGGAGGATGTCACTTCACTGTCCCGTGTTGGTATGATCATTGTGCTCTTCCTGAGTGAGGCAATCGGTCGCTGGTCATTGGTCGGCAGCTCACGGCGGCTCACCGCAGCTCTCGCTGGCTGCCAGCCACTCATGTAGCTCTCGGCAGCCCACTGCAGCCCCGTTGCTGGCGACTCACAGCAGTCCAGCTCCAGGTCGAGCTATTGTTCATCATCTTAGCTCTAGAGGGCGAACGTCATTGGCCCTCAATGTGGGATCCGAACTGCAGTCCTGCTGCTCAGAGCTGGCGCTCCCAAGCCAGCTCTTAACCAGCTGAGCCACTCGGCCGGCCCGACACAAGAATTTTTTTATTGGAAACATTATAAATTATTAATTTGGCTGCTTGTCTTAGCTAATTGATGGTATATACTAGTGTAATATATAGTCTCATTTTTAAAGTATTGGTTTTGTATTTCCATAATTAGCTATAGTGAGACAAAACCCATTGCAAGATTTGTTATACCATCTGATTATCCTCACAGTGGATTTTGTGTGTCTGAAGTACTTATTATATCTCACCTTTTGTTAAATTCCTTACAAACTTGGGATTTCAGTTTAATTTCATGAGTATACTATTTGAGAATAAAGTTAATTTTGTTGTTATGGCAAGTGTCTTAATTTAAATATGATAACATTCTTTAAATCCAAAAGTTTTTACTAAAAAGTTACATCAAAGTAAATGTACAGTTGGAAACCTACCCGTCTTTTTAGGCCTCAGGGCACCAAGAGAGCTTTTGTTCTTTGAGGGTTTAGAAATTGTATTAGTGCTGTTATGTGAAATGATACTGGTTTGATACCAGTAGCAAATATATAATTTTATTATTTATGAAAATAGTTATTTTGCTTGATAACATATCAAGAAACAATTATTTGAGAAACAAATAATTGGAAATTATTGAGGTGTCATAACACATAGTACTTAACTTTATATCCCTATTTGTAGTTTTGATAATAATTTGAAACTTTTGAGTTGTATTGTAATATGCCATTTTTTTACATTGTTATAAACAATGTTAGAAATGGGTGAAAATTTGAAGATTGTTTTCTGAGTAGAATTGCATGCCACTTTGTTTTTAGTTTTAAACTGTTACAAGGGCCGGCCGAGTGGCTCAGTTGGTTAAGAGCTCGCTCAAGAGTTTGAGCTCTGAGCAACAGCGGTTCGATGCCCTGCCTGAGCTGAGCTGCTGCTGACCTGCCAACAGGTGGCAGGATGGCTCAGCTAAATAAATAAATAAAATAAAATAAACTGTTACAGTATAGCCCCAGTTTTCTTGAAAGTTAGCTGAGTACAAATAAAACTTGGACCATTTGCCTTATTTAATGTATGTATTTCTACATATGATTCAGAAACAAGATACTGTCAGGTCCTATGTGCTATTTCTTTCCTGGTAAGAGAGTGCATAGTGCTAAAATTTTGAGTATATTAGTGGCCACTCAGAGTGTCTGGTGCATAGGTGCTCATCAACAAATATTAGTTCCTTTTATCTCGAATTCTCAGATTTGTAAAGGGCATCCTATGTGGAAATATCTTTGGTGTAGAATAATACATCACTCTTATCTGTTGAGTAATTATACTGGTAAGTTTTATAAGGGAGGAGAGAGGTTGCTTAAATTAAAATTATATGTTACCAATTGATTTGATTTGCATAGATTTGTAAGGGTAAAATATCTGCAACACTTCAGAGATACCTCCCTTGATTATCCCAAATAGAGTGGTTCTTCTCTCCCTATTAGTTGTTGGTGTACCTAATGTTGATATTTTCACTTCTTACATTGTAGCCCAGTTACACAATAAGGTTTTTAAATAAAATTCCACCTAACCAACCTGCAATATTAACCATAACTGTCCATTTCTTCTATAAACAACTCAACTTGTGCCATATGTATTGAAGATATATGTATATTTCTTTTCCAACTAATTAAATTGTAAGCCTATGAATAGTTGTTTGTTTTCAGATTTACTTAATGCCGGTTGTATTTCCATTACATAATTAAATATTACACAAACTAGCTGTTTATATGATAAATCAGTGGAATGCCTTATAAAAGACTCCATAAAAAAGGGTTTGGTTAAAACAGTCATTTGAATTGGGTTTACATGAGAAACTCTAAAAGACTGCATGTGTGTGTACACGCACACATAGACACACATTTTTTTTTCTCTCAGTGGACTACCCTTCTACTTCCAGTAGAGCAAGTGTGTAAAAAAAAAACTTAATTTTAATCCTTTGCCAGAAATCTTTGACTCTTTGATGTGGGCTTCCATGTACTTCATTCTTTTGGGCTAGTGGTTGACTTAACTGCCCACTTGAGCCAAGGTTAAGCATATCTAGGGTTGACAGGAATCCCTAAAGCAATTTGCTGGCTAAGGCTCCCTTGAGGAATATACTGTATTTCCCCATGTATAAGATGCACGCTTTTTAAAAAAATTTGGGGTCTAAAAACTGGGTGCATCTTATACAGTGGTTGTATGAGCGCAAAAACAAGCGGGGAAAAAGCGGGAAATGCAAGTAAAAAAAATCTACAACCACTGTATAAGACATTGTAGTTCCCCAGTTTTTAGACCCCAAATTTTTCAAAAAAGGGTGCGTTTTATACATGGGGAAATACGGTAAATTCAATAAGTTAAATAATGGAAAAATTGAGAGGGAGATGAAAAATTTTATATGAATTATTAGATACGGAAGTGATTTTTATCAAAGTATTTGTATAAAACTCATTGATGTTTCCCTTATAGCACTTATATGTGGTAGAATTACTGCTGATTACATATTAAATTCATAGCTGTGTAGTAAAACAACTTCTGACTAACATTTTATTAATGGACAAATATTCTTCACTATATATGCTCACTTAAGATATACTTTCAGCTATCTCATTTTCAAAGATCTTAGTTGAAGAACCATATTTTGGTTTTTTTTGAAATGGATAGGTATCAAAGAGTAATTTATTTGTATAGTTAATATTAGTGAGAGTTCAAGATTATTTTAGGTGAAAAATTTGGTATTTATCTACTTAATGTTTATTTCAGCCCCGTTTTTAAAAAAAAACTATTTTGTTCATGTATAATTTCTACAACTATTTATTTGCTAGAGGAAAAAATATATAAAATTAGGAAGGATTATAACTGTAAGAGTCAAATTAATAGGCCAATACTAAAAAATTAAACTCTTTCAAATAAATTAGTTTACCAGGCAAATTTTTTTTATTACAGGATTATCTTTTAATGTATGCACATTAACCACATAGGGGTATTGATTTCAAATAATTGTGTATTGAGTTTTTAATATTTAACTACTTGAAAGGATTTATAATTTACAGAGAAGTAATTTAACACCTCTGATTGTTTTGTTTTCATAGGATGATTACTGTATTTCAAGTTAGGCAAAGTAAGAATGGATAAATTTTTTAATAAAAAAATACTTGAATAATGAATTTATTTAATAGATTCACACTAGTTTTTTAGTTCACTCAAATTAATGTTCCGTAAACAAATAATAATATTTTATTAGATTGAGTTGAGGTTTTTATCCATTAAGTGGGCCTCTCCTATTCTGTGTTACGGAAGTTCATCAGAGAAGTCAACACATACTGAAGATTCATCAGAAAGAAAACAAGATGCTTTTTCTATATAGTGTTTATTTTCTATGTAATCTTGTACTTGGAGTTGCTTAACTATTGTACTAAAAATATCATTCTAAGGCATTCATTTCTTTTGAGATTAAATATAAATCCAATGGAAGACAATAATTTTGAAAATATTTCGCTTTTTTTTTTTTTAAAGATTTTACTGGGGAATTTAGAGGAAGGGAACAGTGTTAAGGAATTGGGGAAGGGGAACAGAGAAGCTGGTGTCCTTTTGTTCCTCAGTCTAAGGAGGATGTCGCTTCACTGGCCCATGTTGGTATTATCA
>NW_017731557.1:777468-783077 GCF_001890085.2 Hipposideros armiger
AAAAACATCGTGGTTGTTTCCAGTTTTGGGCAGTTATGATAAAGCTGCTGGAAGCCTTCATGCACAGATTTTTGTTAACCATTTTGTTCCATTGGTTTATGTGTCTATTCTTTTGCCAATGCTACATTGTCTTGATTATTGTAGCTCAATAGTAAGTCTTAAAGTCGGGTAGTATCAGTCCTCTGACTTTCTTCTTCCTCAGTATTGCTCTTCAGTAGAAGAACAACATATATATTTTGCCTTTCCATATACATTTTAGAATTGGTTGGTTGATATCCACTAAATAACTTGCTGGGGTCTTTTGCTGATCTCAAGTTGAAAAAGGCTCAATGAGTATGCATTTATGTCTATGTTTTCATATATTTGAAAATTAAAACTATATTAAGAAAAATAATTGCGAGACTTACTGTGTTCTTTTCCTCATATACAAAGTGATGTTATAAAGCAATGGAAGAAAATAAACATTCCTGAAGAAAAAGGAGCCAATGGTATTTGAATATTTAACTAAAAAGAAAAAAAATCCTTAACTTTATTGGGAGATAATTAACTTACCGTATAATTTACCCACTTAAAGTACACGTTCAATGATTTTTGGCATATTCACACACATGTGCAACCATCACCACAGTCAAATTTAGAACATTTTTATCACTTAAAAAAAACCCATATACCTTTCAGCTATCATCCCTCTATTCTCTCACCACCCCTCCAGCCCTAAGCAACCACTCATCTACTTTTTTTCTATGTAGAGTTGCCCATTGTGAAGATTTCATATAAATGGGATCCTGTAATGTAGTCTTTTGTAACTTAGTATAATGCTTTCCGGGTTCATTGATGTTGTTGCATATATCAGTACTTGGTTCCTTTTTATGACTGAATGCTCCATTCTGTGGATTATGTACTGCATTTGATGAATATTTGAGTTGTGTGCACCTTTTGGCTATTGTGAATAATGCTTCAGTGAATGGGGGCATGTAGTTACCTGTTTTCTTCTCTCTTTAATTCCTTTGGGTATATACCTAGGAGTGGAAATGATGGTTCATGTGGTAATAGGTTATTATTACCTGACTTTCTGATTAAACAGCCATCTTGATGGATATGAGATGGTAGGTATCTCATTGTGGTTTTGATTTGCATTTACCTGATGACTAATACTGTTGAGCATCTTGTAATGTGTTCATGGACTATTTAGATCTTCTTGGAAGAATTATCTGTTCAGATTCTCTGTCCCATGTGTGGAGCCTGGGTAGAAGGAAGCATCTACCTCTCAGCCATACTGACGTGGAACTTAACCATAGTAGCAAGTAGCTACTATGGTGGTAGGATGAGAAATGCTGAAATCTGAACCTCTCCTTGGAAGATGATTCTCCAACTCGAGCTAGGAGAAGGAGCCCTGGTTATACCAGTCCAGAGTGGATTTTCTTTCTTGCCGAGCTGAGAGCAGGATGGAAGCAGGATCTTGGTTCAGATGACACACACTTGCTTTTCTTACTGAGTTTTAGTAGATTTTCTTGAATAAATGTTTTCTGTTCTGTGCTCTTAGGACCGTTTCTATAGACCCTAAGTAATGACTATTTAAAAGAATTTTTATCAGTTTTCTTTTTTCTTTTAAAGATTTTATTGGGGAAGGGGAACAGACAAGTTGTTGTTCTTCAATCTTAGTTGTGGAGGGCGCAGCTAGCTCAGCTCCAAGTCTAGTCGCCATCTAGACACCCATCGGCAGCTTGCAGCCGCTCAACTCAAGGTGCTGTGTTCAATCTTAGTTGCTGGTGGGCATGGCCCACCATCCCATGCGGGAGTCAAACCGACAACCTTGTTGTTAGGAGCACGTGCTCTCATCAGCTGAGCCATCCTGCCATCTGTTGGCAGCTCAGGGGCAGCTCAGCTCGGGCGCAGCTCACTAGCCCATTGGGAACTGAACCGGTGACCCTGTTGCTCAGAGCTCGTGCTCTTAACCAACTGAGCCACTCGGCCGGGCCCAATCAGTTTTCTTGGGGACAAGGTCTACTGTCATGCCAGCAAGTAAAAAAATACATTAAGGCTTCATAAACCTAGTAAAAAATTTTAAGCTTTCTACTTAATTAAATATTCTATATCCTTAGAGTGGGATATTTTGCATCCATTAATTTCTTAAAAGTAAAAATTCAACATACCGGGCCGGCCAAGTGGCGCATTGGTTAAGAACTGGCTTGGGGACGCCAGAGGACCCTGGTTTGGGTCCCACATATGAGGGCCAGTGACACTGCTCTCTACAGCTAAGATGGTGAACGGCAGCTCGACCTGGGGCTGGGCTGCTGTGGGTCGCCAGAGACGGCGTAGGCTGCAGCCCCTGCTGCCATGGGCTGCCATAAGCTACTGCGTATAGCCGGCAGCCAGCGTGAGCGGCCAGCAACCGCCGTGAGCGGCNCTATGGGCAGTCTATCTGAAGTGTACCTGGCGTATAAGACGACCCCCCACTTGGAGGCATATTTTTCAGGGCCAAAAAATTGTCTTATACGCCGGCAAATACGGTACTCTTAGAAAAATGTATGTGGTGTTTTTGCTAATGGTGTCCTGTTTGTATTACCAAGTCTTGTATGTTTTCTGGTAGTAAATCGTTATTGTCCATATTTATTGCTGTGCTTAGAGCATCCCTCTTTCCCTGGTTTCTGTGCTTTAGAGCAAGGCACTCACACTGAAATATGTATCTTAGTCTTCTGGAAATGTACTTTTAAAGGGTGGTCTTAGAAATCATTCTTATTAGAGCAGGGTTTTGTCCTGAATGCATGCGTATGAAAGAGACCATTAGGATGTGGAGTAGGTAGACACAGAAACAATTACCAAGAGGTTGAGTACTGTCCTAGTTATGGCTAACGTGACCAAGATAGGTTCTTATTCTTTTTTTCTTCTTGCTTCCTTACATCTTCTGCGATAGTGATAACAGAAGTACCCATTTTCCCAGACAATCTCTTGGTCTAGAGAAAAAGCAAATGATTGTGAAACAAATCCCTTGGATAGGAACCTTTCACTATACAGAGAATTAGTAAATAAGTTTACTGTATTTTTCTTAATTTTCAGTGTCAGTTCTATTTTAGTCTGTTAGCATGGTGGAAAATTATAGAAAATGTATTTAGTAGAATTTCACATAGTCTATTATCATTCTAACAGTTGGACAGATTAATAGAAAATATAATGAAAAGGCACACATTAGATTCTGTAATTTATATGATTCTATATTCAGTAACTATATATTTAAATTTTTTCTATGTATACCTAAGTTGATGTATTTAATGTGAACTATAGTTTGTTTGATATGTATGTATAATCGTTGCATATGTTAGCCTAAAATATTGAAGTTACTAAATATCAGAGTTTTAAAAACATTAAAAGAGACGTGTTCCTTATTCTACATTGCATCGGGAATAAAGCATTATCAGGGATCCTGCTTTAGTCCACAGTAGTGATGAACGAACCTTTCCTCTTCATGAAGAGCTTCTGTTACACTCAGAAAAGAAGTGGACAAAGCCTGAACACCCTGCATATTGAATAGGCAAATGTTTTCAGTTCTGATAGGATGGACCTCTCCAGTACTAATTCATGGTAAATTTCACTGTGATTCTTTGGTATAAATTGATAGCCTCTGCCAGCAAGAAGCCAAATGGTAAATGTGTTCCATTTTTGTCTTAGAATTATTTTTAGCTGTTATACATGCTGGATCATGTGTTTCATACACAGAAAATACTAATGTTTTTGGTGATGCTTGCTTTTCTGTCTCATGAATCTTTTAAACTATTTTGTTTTCAGTCATTTCAATATTCTTTTTCCCATTGAAATGTTTTATTTTTAAATACAGAAAAGAATTTTATTCTACTTAGTATTAGCTACTACTTGCAAGTTAGAAAATTTCTCTTAAACTGAGTTAATTATAGTAATGCCACAGACCTGTATCTGTAGTTGTTATCTGTAGACAATTCCAAGGTATTTTTCAAGCATTGCATATTTCAGCAACCAGGCACATCTGAGGATCAGAAGGATATGACTTTGCTTGTGTAGCAGTAGCAGTAAGCAATAGCATTGAACATGCACTTGGCACTTGCTGAGTAAAGGAGCTGCAAGATACCCTTGCAGACCAGGTGTTGCATCACAGTTTGTGCCTCTGCTCTTTCTTGGTGAGGCTGGTCACATTTAGTCCTGTAATAACAAGGAAGTGTGCTGTGTGAAAAGGAGCTAAATTTAAAGATACCTAAAGGTTTTCTGATGAAGCTCTTCATAGCAATAAGTAGGATTAAGGAATTCAAGATCAAAACAGTGGGTCTATGTACTTTAACAGGCAGGTTTTCATTAAGAGTTTTTTATAGTTATTGACTCCTTTTGTTCACTGACCACCCATACATGTTAGTTTAAAAATACTGTCTTAGAAACAGAACATGAGTTAGCTCTCCCTTAGTTTTCCAAACTCACTCCTCTGGGGAAATTCAGAAATAAATCCTTTGAAATACACAAATAATCTAACATTAGATATAAATACTTGTCTTCCAGGCTCCAGATGTAAATATACATTTGCAGATACATTAATATCTTGTAGAATTTGATGTTAAAATGAGCACTTTTTTATGTAACCAATTCTCAAGAAAAATGCAGACTTACAAAAACTTATTTTTTAAGTTTAAATGCATATCATAAGAAATGATGCAGTAATGAAGTTTATTTAACGTTCTTTGTAAATAAAACCCATACTTTTATGTGTCACAGAGGACTATTTTCAAACTCCTGGTCCATTGCTTATTCCCCTGTCTCACAGCTTTTGCTTCCATCCTTTCCTGATACAAAGAGAGTATCTTCAGTTTGTGTAATTTAATATCCCAGTTGGCTCTTCCCACTGCCAACTTAATTGAATAAAATAAATACCAATAGAATAAAAGGCAATGTCACCTTTCACTTGTTTTTGAAGACCTTTCATATTTTCTCTATGCCCATTTTTTTCCAGATTAAAAATTTTAAGTTAACCATACATGTGCTTGCAAATTTGCCATCTCATGTCATGAATTACTTATATTCTTGTATAATTTTACCTTTTATAATTTTATATAGTTTTTTTAAATTAATAGACTTTATTTTTTAAAGCAGCTTTAGGTTTACAGAAAATTGAGCAGATAGTACAGAGTTCCCATAGCCCCCTTCTCTTCCACTCACAGTATCCCATTACTCACATCTTGTATTGGTGTGGTACATGTTACAATTGATGAACGAATAGTGAGTGATACATTATTTTTAACTAAAGTCAAAAGTTTACATTAGGGTTCACTCTTTTCATTGTACAGTTTTGTGGGTCTTCACAAATGCATAGTGAAATGCATTTTATCATTACAGTACCATACAGAATAGTTTCACTGCCCTAAGAAATTTCCTGTGCGCTACCTATTCATCCACCCTCCCTTTCTCCCCGTTGAAACCCCTAATAACCCCTGATCTTTTTACTGGCTCCATAGTTTTTCCTTTTCCAGAGTGTCATATGGTTGGAATCATACAGTATGATTCCAACTTTTCAAATCTTCTTTAAGCAGTAGGCATTTAAGTTTCCTCCATGTCTTTTCTGGCTTGAAAATTTTATCATGGAGTAATATTGTATG
>NW_017731557.1:785597-793418 GCF_001890085.2 Hipposideros armiger
TTAACTTTCCCAGGTATTACAGTCTTCATTTGTTTCAGAATTCAAAAACTTTTAAGATGGTGTTCAATAAATAGGTTATTCCTGCCCCTGTCCTATAAAGCAGCCAGTTCAGCTCCCTAGAGATAACCAATAGTAGTAATTTTTAATATTTTCATAGAGATCCTGTGTATATGTGACAAGTAAATACAAATACATATTCTCCTTATCTTTTGGTTGCTGTTTTGTAATGTTGTATTTCTCTGAAATGGTAGTATAATGTACAACCCTGTTTCTATTCCTTGTTTCCCTCACTTCCAAATTACATACTTTGCAATTTGCTCCAGTATAACATAATGCATCTTTATTTTTATGACAGCATAATTTATATTTAGTAATTAAAACAGTTCCATACTGACAAACATAAACTGATTCTTTGCTGTTGTGAAGAATGCTGCAATGACTAATTTTGGTGACTTGATAATTTTATCTATAGGGTTAATCTTTAGAATTATTAGAATTGCTGAGTCAAAGAGCATGTAAGTAGTGTTGAGTGGCTATTTCCTTACACCTTTATAAAAGTTTGACGCCAAGTTCCTTTCTTTTATCTACCTACATATGTATACAAATATAGAAAATTTTTCCTTATACACCCATTGTTTCTTCTGTACCAATTGTGAGACATATTGCAGACATGGTAATCCGGTTGCCCCTAAGTATTTCAGGGTTTATTTTCTAACAGACAAAGGCAGTCTAAACCAAAATCAGAAAATGAACAGTAATCAAAGTCAGAAATTTAACATTGATATAATCTTCTAATCATTTAATCCACAGATACCATTCTTATATCATCTTTTGTCCTGATCATGTCCTCGATAAGCAAAGAAAATAATTGTTTTTTGTCTAAAATTTAATCTAGGATCACGTGTTATATTTTGTAACCTCCTTCATCTCCTTCAATCTGAAACATTCCTGATTTTTGTCTTTTGTGACCAAGACAATTTAATTAAATCTTTAATTATGGAAAAGTCCAAAATATGTAAAGCTAGTGATTGTAGCATAATGAATCCCCATGAGCTCCACCGCCCAGCTTTATCTGGTAAATACATGACCATGATTTGTATTTGTATTCTCACCCAATTCTTTCTAAACACACACGTGTGTGTGTGTGTGTGTGTGTGTGTTATGTACAGCTAGACATATGAACAAACTGGTAATAGGAGAAGATAAAGAGTATGAAAATATTTGGGACTTAAAACAGATTACTGTTTCTACCAAAAATGGAGAGAAGAAAGGCTGGTGTTGGGGCCTCAGAGTTTTTATATAGCTAAGTCCTTATAACTTTTATGTTTGCTGCAATGAATAGGAATTCTACATGGAAATATTTTTCTTTGTGATAGTAGCTATTGAGCCAAAATAGGCTTTGAATGATTTATGAAGATTTTTTTTTTGTTGTTTTTACCCAGAGGATTTCTATCCTTGGGGATTTTATAAGTCAAAATATCAATAAAGATTTTTTTTATTTCTTGTTCCATTGTCCTACTAGATCAGTGGGTCTCAACCTTCCTAATGCCGCGACCCTTTAATACAGTTCCTCATGTTGCGGTGACCCCCAACCATAAAATTATTTTCGTTGCTACACTGTAACTGTAATTTTGCTACTGTTATGAGTCGTAATGTAACTACCTAATATGCAGGATGTATTTTCATTGTTACATATTGAACATAATTAAAGCATAGTGATTAATCACAAAAACAATATGTAATTATATATTGTGAAATATTTATTTCTAATTACAAATAAATGAAATTTTGTCTTGAAGCATGGAGATGGATAGAGGAGCGGTGTTTCGGTTCCTAAGACCATCGAAAATATGTGTTTTCCAATGGTCTTAGGCGACCCCTGTGAAAGGGTCGTTCGACCCCCAACGGGGTTGCGACCCACAGGTTGAGAACCGCTGTACTAGATAGTTTTAAAAAGGCAAGCATTTGACCAGTTAATATCTATAGTTTTCTTACTCTTTAGGTGCATTAATTGTAAAATTTGTAATGTTATGGCAAATTCAGCTGTAATTGTTGTGACACTCTTGGTCTTTTGCATTTTCATACACATATTAGAATCATCTTGTCAGTTTAAACACCCTCTGCCCACCAACAAAAACCTATTAGGAATTTGATCGGAATTGCATTCAATCTATATATCAATTTGAAGAGAATTGACTTCTTAATATTGAATCTTCTAATTATTAACATTGTATCTCCTAATAGAGCTCAGAACCACATACGTTTCATGGTTTGTGTATGGAAACAGAATATAAGGAGTTTGTCTCTCGAATATGGCACTATCCATGAGAATTTTTTGCTGAGTTTGAAACATTCTATATCTGTGCTATCCGCTATGGACTTATATGGCTGTTGGTCACTTGAAATGTGGCTAGTACAATTAAGGAACAGAGTTTTTAATTTTTTTTACATTTTAATTAAATTTAAGTAGTCATATGTGGCCAGTGGTTACCATATTGGACAACTCAGGGAGCATCATGATATAATTAAAAAGCTCCAGAGCTAGATGTACCTAGATGTGTTGTTCTTGCTGTCTTCTACTTAGGTGCTGTGCGACGTACTAATTCTTAGTTTCTCGTACATGCAAGGGTGATAATAATGCTTTCTCCAAAGAATTATACACACAGAGAAATGTCATCATATGGAAAAAAAGGATTGGATGTATACGAGCATATACCAAAGTGATACAGCTGGTGAAGGGGTGGAGAAAGAGAAATAGTCAGAAGAGACTAGCTTCATTAGGAATGTTTTACTATTGTCAGATTAATTAGTTTGGCATTTTAACTCATGTATATAAATTAATATTTGGAAATTCATCTTTTCTAAATATTTCTACTTAGTTCCCCAGCTATAAAAAATAAGTAATATTTGAGTCTGTGTTTGCATGTCATCTTCATATATTTTTTGCAATTTGTTTCACTCAAATATAGATGTAGGAGATAGATCTTTATTTTTAAATGCTACATAGGATAGAATCATTTCGATATGTTATTGTATATTTATCCCTTTAATTTATTGCTCTTAGGTTGCTTCCAACTTTCAGTAGTGAAACAGTATTATATTGAGCATCCTTGTTTATAGGTATATAGTAACAGTGGTATTGCTAAGTCATAGACTATGGACATTTTAAATAATGTAAAATTGGGTATCAATTTGCATATCTACCTGTTTATGTAAGTAGCTTTTCCATATCCTCACAAGTATTAATGTGTTTTATGCCTGTCAATTAGTAACTTTGGGTTTTAACTTAGATTTTCCTGAAAACTGTTGTGTGCTATGTTGTACCATAAAATTATAGTAAGTACTAGCATTACATCCTGGGTTGGAAAAGAAGCTTTAAACATAACCAAGTACTTATAGAAATTTTATATGTGATAAAGATGGAGGATCAAATTTCAAATAAGCGAGGAAATAATTGACAGTCGTGCTTTCCTACCATGGTCCTCTGCATCAGTGGAAGGTGTGAAATGACAGCCTACTTCTCCATCACTCTGAACAGCCTCACTATTTGCCGTCAAACCATTAGAACTAATTTTATTAAACCCTTTATCCTTTTAAATCGGTTGCCACATAAAGTCTAGGATTCCTCATCCCCACCCCCATTCGCCAGTCCCTGTATAGCCTGTGGGCATTGAGGCAATTCCTGCCTCCAGCAGGTACTCCCCCAATTCTCCTTCCCTGTTTCAGCCTTCTGTGCACCATTCACAGTTCTTACTAGCATCTGAAAATTTGTATTCATTTGTCCTTCTCTAGGATGTAAAGTACATGAGGGAAGGGATTTTTGTTTGTTTTCTTCACTGCTGTGTTTCCAGCATGTCCAGCAGGTTTTCAGTGAATGTGTATGAAATAAGTAACATTACAAATATTTATGGAATAACTTACTCAGTTACTGGCATTGGATAAAAGTTGTTAGGTCCTTATGTGATTCACACAAGTAAATTCTAGTTGGAGGAAAGCCACAAAATATCTTTAGAAGCAATATGTGTTCTTAGAGTAGGAATCCATTCTTAGAGGCATGTGGTTTAAGAAAAAAAATTTATTTGACTTGTAGCTGATAAAAGCATAGTCAACTTTTTTTCTAACAAGTTGATTTGTTGAAACATACTGTTGATAAACTGTGGTCATCATTCTGTTTTATCTAAGATAGAGTAGCTTCATCATTTCAATTTAATTTTTAAAATTTATTTCCACTTCATACTAGTAAATGTATTTATTGCCGTAATGTACTATCTGGGCTATTTACTTATTTTTATGTATAATATAACTAGATAGTTATTTAATTACGTTTATTGCTTTCTCCCCAACTCATTTTTTGTTCCCTAAAAGTGCATGCCTATTATTATACTTCATACATTCGTGCTTCATAAAATCTATATTAGTCCATTTACCAGCTAACCAATTGCTCTTAAGCTCAAGTAGAAGCTACATTGCTGTGGACTTACTTTTTTTTTTTTTTCATTGCAAATTTTAAGTGCATTTTATTTATTTATTTATTATTCGTTTCAGGTGTACAGAACAATGCAACAGCTATCCTTTTCACCCCTCACAAAGCAACAGCCCCCCTGGACTTACTTTTGTGTTGCACATGTTCTCACCGTACGCTTTCCCACTTTTCCGTCTTTCAGTTCTCGACATGGCAAGACATGTGCCACTCTACCGAGCTCTGCTGGAGTTGCTCCGAGCCATTGCTTCATGTACGTCCATGGTGCCTCTGTTGCTGCCTCTTTCTGCAGAGAATGGGGAAGAGGAAGAAGAGCAGTCAGAGTGTCAAACTTCGGTTGGCACATTATTAGCCAAAATGAAGACCTGTGTTGATACCTACACCAACCGTTTAAGGTACTATACTTTATAGTTCATTTCTCTTGTCCTTGCCTCTAACAATCTTTTAAAAATAGCTTTGATGTTTTTTTTTAAAGCAATATATGCTAATTAAACACAAATACACACAAACAATGTATAAAACAACAAAGAACAAGTATCCACCAAATCCATATACTCAGAAAGATTTATTCACATTGGCTTATCCAACATCTCCCTGTGTGATCTTACAACTAAAGGTCTGGAATTTTTCTTAAATACTGGCACACTATACGTATTATACAGATAGATGCTAGTTTTAGTAAATATTGAGTTCATCGATACTTTTCATTGTCAGTTAATACATACTTCTAACATTGTTCTTAATGCTTCTAATTGTGCGTTGTATATAGATTCTGTATTTTATGTAAGCATCTATTAGTGGACATTTGAGTTATTTCCAATTTATAATAACCTCAAACACACATCTTTTGGGGCTTGTAGAAATCTCTGCAAAGTAGATTCATAGAAGTAGAATTATTGGGTTTATGGATTACTTCTGTTTCATTTTGATATGTAGTTTATAATTCATGCTATAATCTCTTTTAGAAGTCAGAGGATTCAGTATTTCTTTTTTGGCATTATATTAATCTTCATGGAAAATTGAATTTTTAAATGAATCTTCGATTTCAGTTTATACCTCACTAGATTGAGATGATGAGTTCTGTTATCAAATACTCTTTTAAAATAACCTAGTAAATCTTATTTTTCCACTTAGCAGAATCTGTTCAGTGGTTGTCATCTTTACTTAAAGATGACCTAATTCTGATTTTTAAAGCATTTATACTACCAGTGGAAGTTTATTCCTTTGTCAGCAGTCTTTTGAGTCAATTAATGGCCTTTACCATCATTGTAATATATTCGTTGTACCTATTCTCACTTATTTTTTAATAACCTAAAATTTGAGAAACAGTATACGATGTATGTCAAATAATGGTGCAGAACTAACTGCTCAGTCTTCACCTTTCAGGGAAAAATGAACTTCTTAGATATTCCTGACTCCATTAGTTTATGATACTGTGATTATCACTTTAAAAACTAGTGGCTCACTGCCAGGAAGTGAGAATCCTAAATTAGAGAAGAGATTAAAGAAGAGCCAGTTGGTAGAGCTATAAAAAGCTGTAGGTTCATACTACTCTTTATCAGGGGAGGAAAATGTAAAGGTATATTTTCTTTGATGGTGTGAGATTTTTTTTTTTCCTTTCTGTTGTAGATAAGAGTATAATATTATGTTTAGTCCCATCCTTCATTGTGGCCAAAACATCTTTCTAAGTGGTAACTTAGGCAGCCAACATAATTGTATTAAAAGAGTGCAGTATCATAACTGAACTGAAAGTCTGATGTCCTAACTGAGCTAAGGTCTCATTGAGACACTGCTAATTGAACATACCATTCGCCATTCTGGCCATTTGTGTTTCTTACTCTGATAGGATAAACAGACTTTTGACAAAGCAATAATAGAAAATGTGTAGAGCTTTGTAATTGCCTAGGGGGACTCATGTACCTTATATTTCTGTGTTTTGAGATATGTTATACTAGTTTGTAACTAAAAATTGAAAATTTAGGAAACCTTGAGTGTTTTTCCCCCCAAGAGTATTTCTTAGATGAAAAATTTTATCAAGATTTGGAATGTCGTTATAATTACTTCTTTGGTTAAAAGTAATATCACAAATTTATAGTGTTATAAATGTCCAAATAAGACCATTAAAATAAGAATAACTTTCTTTATACAACATATTTTCTTATGTTATAGTTTCTGTTGGATCCTACAAAAATGTAGTTGTGTTATATTGACTTCTGAGGTAATAGAAGATACTTATTGCAGTAAATGGAATTTTTGCACTCGAGTGCCCTTTTTCATTGCTTCACTTAAGTTGATATATTTCCTGTTCACATAACATATGCAGTATAATTTTTTAAAAGGTAAACTTCACTTCTGTATAAATGTATTATTCACTACAAAAATTTAGTTTCATATAGAGAATAAGTGAGTTTCATTTAATTGGAGCTAATTATTTTTCTACTTGGTTACCTGGAAAAAGTATTCTTCAGATTTCCGTATTTTAGTAAGAAAAAAATGACACTTCAGATTGAGAAATTCTGAACCAACAAAACATGCATGTAAAGATCATAATGACTGTGCATAGAGTTCATTTCGTTTATGTTAGTTTATCTTTACAGTGATTCTGTGCAATAACTATTTTTAATAACATTTTATTGATAAACACTACTAGTGAGTCATATTAAGATTTGAATATGCTTAGTCGAAATCTCTTATGATATCTCATATTATACAGTCTTTGTTAGAAAAAGAAACCAGCAAAGACATACATGATATAACATCCCTACCTTCCTTTCAAGGTTTGGCACATTGAGAATTCATTTTCCACCTCACAGAGAGAGGGGGTAAAATCTGTTCTTTTGCAGCCTGTCAAGACTTAAGATATATTTCTTTTCATGTTTCCATTATAATAGAACTCTAATAAAGTGAACAAGATAGTCTAGTTTCTTATAGAGTTTATACCCACAGAAATTGGCCTAAGTTCAATTTTAACAGATTCAAAGCGCCAAGATTCTCCCTCCCTCCACCTACCTACCCCATTCCCAACTGTATTGTTTAAAAACCCCAAAATACTCTTCAGAAGAGAGTGATCAAAGCAAGCATGTTCTGGTTAATATATCACTTACCGAATATGTTTTAGTGCTTTATCAGGGTTTGGAGTTATGGTTTAAAAATAACATGTAGGTGTACCCCAACTCAGAACATTTTTACATTATTTTTGTCTCCGCACTCTTAGTAAGAAATGTAAGGGTGATAAATAAAGTACATCTATTTAGTATGGGTGTTTTTTTTTTTT
Organism: Hipposideros armiger; assembly: GCF_001890085.2. Classification (NCBI taxonomy): domain Eukaryota; kingdom Metazoa; phylum Chordata; class Mammalia; order Chiroptera; family Hipposideridae; genus Hipposideros; species Hipposideros armiger. The sequence goes on from NW_017731557.1 coordinate 793,352, forward strand.
AAGTAAGACAGAGCAAGTCTAGTTTACTAATTATGTTTATATACCTTATTACATTATTTTTCCCTCT
>NW_017731557.1:794231-872130 GCF_001890085.2 Hipposideros armiger
TTTGGAGGCCTAAAGATTAAGTAGGAATTAGCTAAATGCAGAGGGGAAGGGGGCTGGCATACCAGGCTGTGGGAATAATGTTAGCTGTGAAAGAAAGTGTCACATAGTCAGGGAAACCTGCCTGGGTATAATGTGGGTGGGAGATGCACTGGAGAGGAATTGAGGGTCTTGAAGATGAAGCAGGGTGTTATAGTTACTGACTCTTAAATATGGTAGCGAGTCACTGAAAGGTTTTCAGCAGAGATTGATCAGGTTTGCCTTATAAAAAGATTATCTTGCAATGTAGCTGAAAGTTTAGTTCGAGGTGAGAGTCGGAGCAAGACTAAACTGCCACGTAAGAGATTTTCATTCTTTCCATCTCAGTGGTAGATCTGTATGTGTCCTCTCCCCATCCCGCCATTTCTGAGGATTCGAGGTCATTAGCGTTCTTGCTCTTATATTATGGACTTAATAGAAAGTTAATTCTTTGGTACAAATACATTCAATGTTCCAGATGTTTGACTTTAAAAAGCAACCATGTAACTCAAACTTTAAATCACTTATTAGCTGCATTACTCTGCCTATGTGTTAATATTGGCAACTGCAAATGTATGCTGAGATGTCTGTAATAGAGTACATACAAGTGCTGTAGCACAAATGGTTCTGGGAGCATGGTTTCCTCTGTTCACATATAAGAATCTGAAGTCTGTAATCCCAGGCAGAAGTTTTCCAAAACAAATCCTACTAGGTTATTTTACTGGCCCAGTTAGACAGAAAACTATCATCTGTTGGCTTAACGGAGGCTCAGAGTCGTTAGCCAGAGAGCCTTGTATATTGAGGTTCAGGAATGACAGGGAGAGACTACACACATGTTCATACATTCCTTCACGAGTTTTTAAAAGCTATTACCCCGCGGAAGTTGTAGATGTGGAAAACTTGTATAATAGTAAGTAGGTTTTAGATACATTTTTTTCTGGAGACTTTCATCTTTATTATTTTAAAATTCATCCAAATCTAAAGCAAGTGCTCATGTAATAATGGGATTTTATTAATCTGATCAAATACTCCAGTTTTCCTGATTGGAAACTGAAGGAAACTTTTCTTGGTAGAAATTCCTTGTTAGAGTGTAGAGCCTCAGCATTTATGAGGAAGAACTTTCAGATCTTATACTACCTATGCTATTGTTAGAATCTTTTTTAGATCAACTGACATTTTAAGAAAATAGACTTATTTAAAGAAGAAACTTTAAAATCCTGCCATGTCAGAAGAACCAGTATCATTTGCCATAAATAGAAGATAAGTGTAAAAGTGAATAAACTAAAATAAAAATAATCTCTGACTCCAGACTTGTTTTCTGTTTTAAGAAAGATGATTTTGGTAAATGCTAAAGAATTACCAAAGGCATACTGAGATCCTTCTTTTCATTGGAAAGGTACTGGCTTTCTCACTATGCAATTTCTGATTTCCTTCAATTATAATTATACCTTAATAATGAAATGATTACCTCTTATTGGTAAGAATTCATTTAATGACTGATAATTGTAGTACTCTGATAGTGTTGGTATTTAGTGTAAACTAGACAATTACTCAAGGAATAAATGTACTTGTAGTTTATGTTCATCTTTCCTGGTTCATCTGGTAAATTAACCTGTTGACATGGCAAGGTGGCAGCCAGGAGTGATTTACTTTGATTTAGTCTGTCTTTTAAAAGTATGACAGTTCATTAGGCAGTTGTTAAATATTTACTGTACTAATTAATTGCATTAAGAATTTCCTAAACAGGATGGTTTTTTATTAATACTTTCTTTTTTATTTTTTATTTTTCAATTACAGTTGACATTCAATAATATTTTATATTAATTTCAGGTGTACAGCGTAGTGGTTAACCATTTATAATAATTTATGAAGTGATCCCCCAATTAGTCTAGTACCCACCAGGCACCATACATAGTTATTACAATATTATTGACTATGCTGTACTTTATATCTCCATGACTATTTTGTAACTACCAATTTGTTCTTCTTAATCTCTTCACCTTATTCACCCAACCCCCCAACCTCCCTCCCCTCTGGCACCCATCAGTTTGTTCTCTGCATCTATGATATGAGTTTGTTTCTGTTTTGTTTGTTCTTTAAATTCCACATATAAGTGAGATCATACGGTATTTGTCTTTCTCTGACTTATTTCACTTGGCATAATACCCTCTAGCTACATCCATGTATTCACAAGGATGATAATATTATAATATTCTTTTATTCATGATTCTATGTTTTTACTGTCCATCACCTCCTATCCCTTCAAGATTAACAACTAGTAATAACTGAAGAGAGTTAATTTCAATCTAAGAGCTAAATTAGACAAACTAATGTTGCTGTTGGCTCTAGCATTAGTAAGCATTTAGATTAGGATAAATCAGAGATAACATTCCTTTTGGAAGCACAAAAGGCTAGGCAAAAGTGTATTACTTCAAAATAGAGAATTTTACATTCAGCACTTTCTAACTTTTGTCTGAAACAGATAATTATCTAGATTTGTTTTTTGAAATCTTTAAAAGATATATATGACATGTTTGTACATTAGTCATAGCATATGAAAACATACCTTAACAGTACCTGTAAGGTTAAATGTAATGTAATTTTCTACTTAGGTCATTTTCTACCATCATCTGTCACTTAAAACCTAAAAAGATTTGGGGAATTTCAGCATGCTATCATCAGGGAATTTTTCACTTTTTTCTTGTTCAATTGAAAATTTTTTATAACAGTTTGAACAAAAATGGTGAAATGGTTGATTAAACCGTAAAAATTGGTTCTATTTAAGTTTTATTTGCCTCAGTACTAGTAAGTGGTTTATTTACTTTATTTCAGATAAATTATTCAAAAGCCACCTTAGTAATCAACAGAAAGATAAAAAATCTTCCAAAATAATTAAAGCCTCTTTTTATTTCTTTTGCTTGTCTGCTTCCATACTAGGCATTATGAAGAACAAAAAGTTTACTATTCACCCACAGAGCACTTATCCTCTCAGTGGAATTTACTTTCTTGGCTAGTGTTTGAAAACTTTTGTTACCAGTGTCTCATTTATTTTATTAAAAAAGTATTAATTTCTGACTTTTTTCTTTAGTTTTATAACTTAACGATTTTTGTGTTTAATACTTTTAGTTTTTAGGCCTACAAGCAGTGGGAAGAAATAGTTTGCTGGGGGCCAAAAGAGAGAGGTAAAGAGACAGAGGAGGGAACGCATGTGGGAATGAAAAAGCATGATATCAAATGTAGGCGGTAAAGGATGTATATAAGGTGTAAGACAACCTGTGACTAGGTGTTTATTGATGCGTAAGTTCAAGGTTACTACCACTTAGTTTTATATCCATTATGAAGGATCAACATCTGGTGAAAATGAATTTTCATAACTCACATTGATGACTTAGGCAGATAGAAGACAAGAGTATTTCCTGCATTTCTTTTGTTCTGCCAATTTGAAATAATTTTGATTAGTATTTATGTTCCAGCCTCTTTGTTTTTATTGGTTTCCCTTCTTCTTTCTTGAGAATAACTCAAACTGTTTTAAATTGTAGATAAGTTATAATAAGTACATATTGGGTTGTCGGAAAAGTCATGACGTATTTTTTCTGTTTTTCATTGCAAAAATGCTTCATGACTTTTCTGACAACCCAATAGTAGAATATAGTTATATAGAAGGTACAAGGAGGTAATATTACAACCTTAATTGTTGTGTAGGATATACAGTTTCAAAATTTCTTTGATGTATAGTTAGTTTTTCCTGCTCTATGTAGTAGGCAAGAAAATATTTATTATCTTTATTTGACAGAGTAAGCCTGTTGTTCAGAGTTTAGCATTTAAAACTTACTAATAGGTAAAAAACCTGGGCTTTAGCTCCCGTCTCCTGGCGCCTGTGATTCTCATTATCCAAAACAATAGACACGTCATTTAACCCATGGTCCAGATACTTCTGTTTTTATACACCATTGCTGCCTGTCACCAAAATACAAAGTAGTTCATTGATCATTTATAGATTTCATGCTTATGAAATGGCTGGACTTGAGCTTTACTAGCTAGTTCCTGAAAAACACTGATCAAATGCCAAAATACAGCGTATTCTATTACTTAAGCGAGTAACGAACAAAAAAACTTATAAAAAATTATAAATTGACTGAATATTTGTACCTCAGTAGCATAACATATCAATGTAAAATGATTATTCCTTATTAGATTGCATCATGTGAGCTTTATGTTTCAGGAAAATTTCCACTCTATTACCTCAGACAAAATGTCAAGCAATCTTCATTGCTAAGTAAGATTTAGTTTATAACAAATCTTTCTGGGCACATCATAATAAGCAACCTGTCCCACATTATTATATTTATAGGTTTTTATAGCTGTAGAGACCCTCTTTAGAGTTCAGATCTCTCCTTTGATAAGTGAGAAAAACTAGGTTCATACCTACTGTGATTTGTTTCATTCTCTGATGCTTAGTGGCAGAGCTATGATAAGAACTCAGATTTCCTGATGTTCCAATCACGTATATTTATCCACTAAATTAAACTTTACTTCCAAAGAACAATTTGATTTGTAAATCAATGAATAATTAGAAATGTGGGAGGTGGACCTGTTTCTTAGTTAGCTTTGGATATTTAGGATATATAAAAATGTTTTTCAATGTTGATAATGAAAGTTTTTTAATTGAAAAATTTGCTTTTGATAATTTTAAAAGTATATACAATGATGCAGGTTCTACACAGTTTTTTAGCTGAGCCATCCTGCCACCTGTTGTCAGCTCAGCGGCAGCTCGAAATGGGACTCGAACCAGGACTCGAACCGCTAGTTGCTCAGAGCTCGCACTCTTGAACGAGCTCTTAACCAACTGAGCCACTTGGCCGGCTCCCTACACAGTTTTTCTGATACTTCCTTTTACTCATCTTTTTTCATTCCGCTGAAGGATTTTTAAGTTACCACTATGATAGGATATTAAAATGCAGCGTATTTCATTAGGTGTACATAGCTTTTGAGTTGTGCCTAAGTAATAATTACTGGATTACTACAGTAAACTAAGCCTCACCGTGTTTCGTGGTCTATCTAGCAGGTAGCAATTTGATCACTTAAATGAGGAGTAGTCATTTCTACCCTTTCTATTTGACTTTTTTCTTGTTCAAAAGAATTAATAAAACTATTCCTCTGAAAATTTCTTAGTTATTGATGTGTTTTTCCTCTACTGTCTTTTCAAGCTAATTTGGTACCTACCTGCATAGATTTCAGCAATGTGTTGGTAATAAAACCGTTTTCTCTGCTGTTGCTAAAAGAAGTCTCTCCCGACCTCCTTACACACCCTATTGTTTTCCATCTCCTGATTTTATTGTTATCTTAATAAACCTTATATTTCTAATATCTTTAACTCCCTTGTCAGGAAGAAATTAGAGTTTCTATACCAATACTACTTGATATTAAGTGAATAAACAAAAATACTCACCCCTATTTATGACCAGTTATTGATGAATATTTTATTTTAGACTCTTAAAAGTACTTAAAAGTAACTCTCAGTTACCTCCATTATTAAAAGAATTTGTGGCTTCGGTAACATAACAGAATACTTCAGATTTTTACATATATATGGCTTCCACTTGAATTGAAATATAATATCTAATGTGAAAATTCATTCTGTTGCCCACAAAATAATCACACTGAGAAGATGTGACCCCTTAGCTTTTATGTAGCAGTCCTGGTGAAATTCATCTGCTGGCCATTCCAATTTGTGTTACCTCAAAATGAAGTCAAACTACAGCCAGAGTGGCTGGGCTTCACTTTTGAATAAGTGTGACATGTCATAGCTTCCTTGGAGCTGGGACTAAAGCAATTACTTTGCTTTGACCTTTCCTGCAGACTTACCCTGATGGATTCGAGTAGGCAAATAATCATATTTAGTGTATTTTGTATTTGACAGTTTCACCAAAAATTTGAAAGAAAAACTTGCTGTCAGTCAAATAGTCTTAACTGATAATAAGGGCATGACACAAATGACTGTGTTGAGTGTCAAGTATTCTGGACATTTAACTTTTCTTTAACAGCGTTAAAGCAAATGTTCTTTATTGCCTTAGCTATCTTGAAGCATCTTCCTGGTGCAAAGAAGTTCATCGTATTTTAAAATAACAGAATTCTCTTGTAAAAATAACCAATTCCTTTTTATTTAAGCCATACGATTAATTGACCTACTTCTTAAAAGGCGTATTTTCTATCAAATTCTCTTACCCGTAAGCCAGCGGTTCTCAACCTTCCTAATGCCGCGACCCCTTAATACAGTTCCTCATGTTGTGGTGCCCCCAAACCATAAAATGATTTTCGTTGCTACTCTATAACTGTAATTTTGCTACTGTGATGAATCGTAATGTAAATATCTTTTTGTTTTCCGATGGTCTTAGGCGACCCCTGTGAAAGGGTCGTTCGACCCCCAAAGGGGTCGCGACCCACAGGTGAGAACCGCTGCTAAGCTCTTTCCTCTAGGCCTTCACTCAGTTAAGAAAGAATTACAGCTCCAGTCTTCCTACTTTGTTTCCGTTGGAAAAACATTTCCTACTTTCTCCTTTTTTCCCTCTGCTTTTCAAACCTACAAAATGAAAAAGGCCCGATTTCTTAGCCAAGAAGCATTTTTTATAACCATTTATATATTTTTTTAAGTTCTTTTTTTGGTGACCTTGAACAAGTTCAGTAGTTGTTCATCAGCATTTGGTGATGGAAACAGCAATGCCAACATTTTTTAATATGTCTTCTCTGCCTCAGTTGGATTGCCCCCCCTTGGTGAAGCATATTATTTGAGGCAATTTTTTTCCACAATAGCACACAGTACCTTCATTATGTTTTATGATGTTTAGTCTGACCTAAAAATTATTATATTTTGATCTAATTTAGAAATTAAGGTTTTATTTTTAAAGGCTCCTCATACCTCTGTTTTGAATATTTTCTTGTCTCATGCTGCTCATTTATGCTTCATAAGACAAGGAAGATTTTATTTTCAACTATCATTTAAATTATATTGAAAACTAAAACTGGTACTTTTGTTTGAAAAGAGTTTTAAGTACAAAGAAAAGCGAATCTAGACTTAAAAACTAAGCTTTAAACTAATCACAGAAAACATCCTTTTTAAAGAGATCTTTGCCCCATTTACTTGTGCATTTTAAGAATCATTTTCATGTTTTCTGGAGACACTAGAAGCAAGTAATTTTCCATAGTAATATTTTTGAAAAATCTTATCTGCTAGTTTTAATTTTAATTTGTTTTAAATTATAATTTTTAGCAAAGAGCTTTTAGAACTGCAGAGTATGATATGCAGAGTATGATTTATAGATAAAAGTAGAATTTTCATTCTCCTATAGTTTTAGAATATTCCTCTTAAGATGCCAATTCTTTTTTTTTTTTTTTTTAAGATTTTTTTGGGGAATTGGGGGAGGGGAACAGCATTGGGGAATCGGGGAAGGGGAACAGACAGGCTGCTGTCCTTTTGTTCTTCAGTCTAGCTGTGGAGGACGTCGCTTCACTGGCCCATGTTGGTATTATCATTGCGCTCTTCCCGGGTGAGGCAGTCACTCACTGGCCATTGGACAGCAGCTCTTGACACCTGCTGGCCGCTCACACTGGCTGCCAGCCACTCACAGTAGCTTACGGCAGCCCACTGCAGCAGGGGCTGCAGCCTAGGCTGACACCAGCGACTCACAGCAGCCCAGCTCCGGGTTGAGCTGTTGTTCACCATCTTAGCTGTGGAGAGTGCAGCGTCACTGGCCTTCATGTGGGATCTGAACTGGGGCTCTGCTGCTCAGAGCTGGCGTCCAAGCCAGCTCTTAACAAACATGCCACTCGGCCGGCCCAAATATGCCAATTCTTAAAGTTCAGAATGTAGACATTTTAGCATGTAGTCTCCAGATTACTTTTTCAACACAGCTCTGCTCTTTAAATGTTTATTTCAACTGCGTGATAGTTTTAACTTTAGAATTAGGAGTGTAAGGGTTGAAGTGGTCTTTTTAAATTTTCGTCCCAGAAAATAGCTACGTTAAGCTGTTTTCAGTTTATAGGTTATAAAAGAACATAAGTCTGATATTTTGTATTAGCCTTACGAATATCCAACTTCATTTGGGTGATAGTATTAGCAGAGACAGTTCAATATAACTGAATGTTGAGTAATGGGTTTTTTTTTCTTTTATTTTCACAAAAAAGATTTGCCATTTTGCTCACATCCTGGTTCAGATTATGTGTCACAGAGCCAAGATTTGCTTAATTGTTAGCTGTTCAGTTGAAATTCACAGCATAGTGGAAAATGTTTGCAGATAATTCTGTGCACTAGTAGAAACTTCAGTTGATTCCTCGTATTTCTTCAGGGCAGTGATCACAACCAGATTCAACGTATGCACAAAGCAGCGGATACCATGGTAGCGGCCGTCGCTGATTGCTTTTACCATGTTGGATCCATTGTCAGTCTCAAAGACCTACTTCCAGCTAGGTGCCTTGAACTCAAATAGCTTTTCACACAGACTTCAGGATGTGAGCTAAGGTATGGCCTTTTTTCATGAGCTGGGCCTACATATGGGTTGACAGTAACCTGCAACTTTTATAGGAAAGAGACTGCTGGCTATAGTTTAATGTCAGACAATGACTAGTTTTAGTCATCATTAGGCAGGTAGTGTGTGTTCTTCATATATTTGAAGCTCTCTCACCTTCTCGAGATTATCCTTTTTTTTCCCCCTATATGTTTTTGTCAAAAAGACTATACATGTAAAATTTTCTCATTAGAGCCTGGTGTAAAGGTCTATGATATATCTGCCTTATGATTGAACCACTGTCTTCAATATGAGATGTAAATGATCATTTCTTTTACTCATTTGGTATAAAAACTAGTATTTTTAAACTTCTGTGGATTTTTATACTTTTTCATGTTTTATTTTGCTGTCAAAAAAAAATAAACTTTACCATCCTAACTATTTGCACTGTTTTAATGTTAGGGATTTCTCCTACTAATCTTTTAAAAGCTGAAATTAGGAAACAGGCATTCATGTATAGGGCTTGACGGTAGAATCAGTAGGGTTGCAGGGTGGCTTGCCCTAACTTGCAGTGATGCAGTTTACTCTCCATGCCAGAGGCGCTTGTTTCTTCATGGTGAAAATACCTTAATTTTGGAAAAATGGGCTTCACTCCCATATCTTCCTTCTCTGCTTGGTAAGATGTGTTTCTTTAAGTGAAATCTTTATTTGAGAGTACAGTGGATCAGCTGATTGACAGATTTTAGGAAACCATCTTTTACAGCTATAACCATAACTCTCAAACTGCTTCCTGTTGTTTTCCTGTTATGTTTCAGTGGCCCTATTACTGAAGAAGTTTTTAAGCCCTGGTATAAGGTAGAGACGGAGAGGGAGTGTTTATAAACTCAAAGAGGGTACTGTCAGGCAGCTTATACCCTCCCCTGAATCTCAGTGTTTGATACAGATTGTGAGTAGCCACTGTTAAATGCAGAAGCTGCAAATCTGTTTGAGCTTGTCTACCAGAATCATATCTTTATTAAGAAAATTATTAGACACACTATTAAACTAGAGTCTCAACTTTATTTCATAGCTATAAAAGAGACACTATCTTACTTGATTCTAGTAGTAAAAAATGTCTGATTCTTTCTGTCTTAAAACATTCACTGTAGTCTCCTTACATACATATATGTTATTATACACCTGCGCACACAAAAGTTGGTGACTGAAATGGTATACAGTGTAACACCTACCACATGGTTCCTGAGTACTTGAGCGGCAAAGGAAAGTTGGCTGTGTGTTCTCTGGGATGTCTTATACCTCAGGGAAGATAAAAAGAGAACATAGGAGAAAAGGCAATAACCCAGTGACACGTTTTGCCTCTTTGATTAAGTCATCTTGCCAGGTGACGTAGTACGTACCCTACAGTTAAAAATAGATGTGGGTACTAGTTTTTTCACACACCATGGGAGCCATTGCAAAATTCATGCATAATACTGTAGTGTCCATCTACCCTTGCTACCCACTGATTCGCTCTTCTTAATTTACCTTTTATTTCTGAGCAGATTTTTGTCTTTGTGATAAAGAACAGTTCATTTGTACATAGATAACATAACAGTATTATTTTGTTAATGACTCTTCTATCTCCTGTGAGTCTTTTATATAGTTCTCTAAGGCTCCATGCCCACTTTGTGAAACATTGTTTTAATATAATAGCCAAGTCCTTTTATTGGTAGGTATACAGTTGGAAAAATAAGTGATGTGTAGTTTAGATCATACTTCAGCATATATTAAACACATTTATTTATATGTGATTTGTTTTTTAAAATTATTTAATGAATTAACAAAGATGTCGATATTTTTGTATCTAAGCAGTAGTGTAATGAGATTTATTATGTGAATAATGTGCTGAGAATTGAAACAGAAAAAAGGAATTGAGTTTTAGTGATTTTCAATGAATCTAATAGTAAATTACTACTGCATTCATCTAGAAAATTTAAAGAGACATTTTTATGCCTTATACATTGTAATGTTGCTGTAACACATCCTGTTACGATACACGATTTGATGGAAGTTTGGTTACATTTTAGACCCTGAATAGGGAATAACAGAAGAATATCTTTAAAATGATTATGCCCTAAAACTTAATGTTTAAGTTTTAGTGTATAGAAGCATATTGTGTTAAGATACATAACAGTGAACCTACATTTTACTCTGGACTATTTCTCTTTTTTTTCCCCTTGGAAATAATATACTCTCAGTGAAATGTAAATAGGATAAAAATTTCAAACTACATATGGTCCATTGATTTCCATATCTTAAAAGACAGGACTAGACACTTGTCACTTGTAGATATAGAAGGGATTTCTCTATTTCTAGATATTTACAATTACTATAAGTGTGTTTTTTAAAGGTATGGATCCAAGGACATATCAGGTATCTGGGTCTTTTTACTGTGTGACATTTCTACATTGTTTATCTCTTATTTAAATGTTTTTGTATTTGAAAGGAAAACCTACCCAAAACTTTTATTTATTATGCTACCTAGGCAGGCATCTTATAGCTTCAAAAGCAACAATGAATCTAAACTACCCCTGATACATATCATGTGTACATCAAATGAAATGCATGCTAGCATTTTGATTTTTAACCACTGTTTTTTGACTTACGGAGGTATTTATTTTTCAATCCTACAATCTTAATTTTCCACCCATTTCTTTCCATATTAAATTTTTTTTTTTCAGATCTAAAAGGGAAAATGTTAAAACAGGAGTAAAACCGGATGCATCTGATCAAGAACCAGAAGGACTTACCCTTTTGGTACCAGACATCCAAAAGACTGCTGAGATCGTTTACGCTGCCACTACCAGTTTGCGGCAAGCAAATCAAGGTACAATTCTGTTCCTTTTATGCTACTTTTCTTTTGATTGAAAGATGTTCCACGTTCTTACTGAAAACTGCCTTTCTCTTCCCTGTATTTTAATGATGTTCAAGCAAGTTCATCATTCGATAGAAAAAGTGCAGTAAGACTGTGTGAGAATTTAGTGAAAACTGGTATTTTCATGTAATAGCAACAGAAGATATAAATAATTCTGCATAATTCTGTTGTTTCACTTCTGCTATTTTTGCCTGAATGGATGAAAGCTGATTGACAGCTTAAGAATTTAAGTTTTAAAGTTGACAAGGTTTTTAGACCTATTAGTTATGTTTATGAACTAGAAAAAAGTCTTTTATTCTTAAAATGATACATAGGAAGTTGATTGTAAAGAGTAGTAGTTTTTTGGAATTCAAAATTTGAACTCTAGAAGTTAATTGCTTTTTGTTTTAATCTTCTAAAATGTATACTTATGTTGTTTATCTTGAAATATTTAATAACAGAAAAAAAACTAGGTGAATACTCAAAGAAGGTGGCTATGAAGCCCAAACCTTTATCAGTGTTGAAATCACTTGAAGAAAAATATGTGGCTGTTATGAAGAAATTACAGTTTGGTAAGTTGCAATTTTAATCTTCATTTCATTAGATCTCATTTCATATTTTTTAATAGTGCTATTGAAATCTGTTCTGGTAAATTGAATATTTTAAAACTTCCTTGTACCATGAATTATTCCTTTTCTCTCTCTCTTTCTCTCTTCCTACCTTTCACCCTCTCTCCCCCTCCCTCTCTCCCTCCCCCCCCACACACGCACACACATCGTTTTTTATCATCTTTTTATCTCTTTGAATTCATATATATGTATATTTATAGTTTATATTTGGAAATCATGATTCAGTAGAAACCTAGGAAAAACAAAGCCAAATGTCTGACAAACAAGCAGAAAGTTGTTTTCTTAATTCTCTATTTCTGTATATGCTGACCTAGAATCCAAGACCTGGGACTTGAAGAATGTTACTGTTACCGTTTTAGAAACCTTTTAGTTGCCTTTGGAAACTGTAGTTGCAGATAGTTCACTTGTAGCTTTTCCCATTTCAAAACTCTTGGCAATTAAGCAGTGATGAAAAGATCATATCAACACTGCTTGCTTATATGGCACTGGCCTATAAATAAACACTAGAATTTCAAATTTTGATGACCATTATTAACTGTTATTGTCTTGGCCACTTTTCCATCCTTGAGAACCAGCCCCAAAGACTTTGACTATATGAAAAAAAACAGTAAAGTAGGAATCAAAACAACATAGATTTTTGTGCCAACCATTAATAGATCGCGACCATTTTGTTTAATAAACACGAATTCAGGAAAATGTAACAATCCTCAAGTTCATTCAATACTATGTTAATTACTATAAATGATTATCAAAGTAATAAAAATGTCTGCTATAGTTTTAAAGTTACAAAACACTAAGAACAATTGCTAAACAAATATAGAAATGAAACAGACATGTTCAAAAGGGACATCATATAAAGGAATAAACAATTATCAGGGAAGGCCACACACCAATATGATCCTTGTAGCCACACTCAACATCATAGTTATCAGGAAAAGTACGCTCAGAGCTTAGACTTCATTTGTAAAATCTCTCAAAAGTTTTGTAATGATAATTTGATTAATGTATTTTGTTGTTGCAAATCTTTTTTGAAACAAAATTAACTATTGTGTAGAATAAAACATTAGAAGTAGACTGGAGATATGTCAAGGGTTGGTGGTAGCATTGTATTACAATTAAATATTGATATATTCCTCCACACAGTTGTTTGCACAAAATGACTAGTCATTATCTTTAATTGAGTATATTAATAAAATTTTGGTATTAGCATACCCAGTTATCTTACAGATATATGTTTTCCTCCAGGTATGGGAATGGGCTTGTGTTTGTGTCTGTAGATTGCTGTTAATAAAATTCAAAGGAAATGTACCCGGGTAGTATGTGAAGGGCATCAGAGCTCGACAGATGAAATAACTCCAGTGTACAAGTTTACTGATAGAAACTAGTCAGTAGTCTTGCTGAGACAGAGTAGTCTTGTAGACAGTGTTTGACCCCTAACAGTTATACGTGTATATACCGTGTGATCAAGTAAGCTTTCGACATTGCTTCTTAAATTAGATTCTAATTGTACAGAGTTGGTGGTAGTTTCTACAAGAAATGAACCATAAGTTCCTTGTTCTCACTGAAAGATTTGTTAAATAAAGATTGTGGCACTTCTATTTTAATACTGTAGTGCAAAAACCTATGGCACTGTTTATATGCCTTTCCTTTTTTTCTAGATTATAAATTCTTTGAAGGCAGATACAGTTTCCTATTTATCAGTTAACCCAAACAGCCTAGCCTAGAACCTTGCACTTAGTAAATTCCTGGTAAAATTTACTGCAGTAATGCTAATTATAATGTAGCATTAAAGTTTTTCCATATATTTAGAATTGTATGAGCACAAGACCAAAAGTCATCATTACTTCTAATGACAGGATTTGCCCTAGTAGGTGGTTTTTATTTAATGTTATAATTTATTTCAGTATCTTTGTTTTAATCCATTGGTGGGGTGTGGTTAATCTGAATTACAGATTAAGGTCAAATCCATCTTTTTCTCTCTATTGTATATATAGTTTATAATAAAGAATAACCTTAAATCCTTCCAAATCTGTCTAAATAAGTGGTTAACAATTAGCTCATTAATTATATTTTGTCAAAGTACGTAGATTACTCTAACCTTTTTTATTCTAATTTAAATTCCAGAAGTAATGCAAGAGTAAACTTCAGCCTGACATTTCTGTTTATTGACTCCAAGTCAGTACAAATATATAAAATTTATTCTGTTTTTTAAAAATGAAGTATAATGAAAACACTTTTTGGGATTTTATATTCTGAATTGTTTTGGCAAAAATATTATATACCACTCATTTTAAGAAAAATTATCTACTACTTTGCATTGCCATTTAACTGCTTGATAGAATATAATCTACCAGCGTGTCCACATTATAGATAAAAAATTATATCTTGTTTTTGCTTCCATTACATATCTCATCCATCTAGTAGTAGGTGTTTCATAAACGTTTATAGCTCGCTATTCTTTTACATTGCATTCCTCTCCATTTTGGGTGGAAGTAGGGCTAGTAATTTATTTGTGATTTTTGTCATTCTGGTTTTTGTTTGTTTTTTTCAGTGTTTTTTTCTTTTTCTTTTTTAGATACATTTGAGATGGTTTCTGAAGATGAAGATGGAAAATTGGGTTTTAAAGTAAATTACCACTACATGTCTCAGGTGAAAAATGCAAACGATGCAAACAGTGCTGCCAGAGCCCGCCGCCTTGCCCAGGAAGCGGTGACACTCTCAACCTCACTGCCTCTGTCATCGTCTTCTAGTGTGTTTGTGCGCTGTGATGAGGAGCGACTTGACATCATGAAGGTACAAAAAACTTTCCCTATCTCCTTGGTTAATCTTCACTGTTTGACTATTCATACAAAGCGCTAGAAATAGCATGAATTTTAATAAATTCAATAAAAATTCTGTTGAGCATTTGAGCATCAGTGAAAGGTCTCCTTTTCTAATGTCAGTTCAGAGTATGTGGATGAGATGGCTGTTCAAAATAAAGATTTAGACGAAAATACCAAAATGCCTCCTTCCTTGAGCAAAGGCTATATGCAGCCCAAAACGGTTTTAGGGCATGGTATCAAAGGGTTTAATGCTGATGAGCGGAAAAAAAGTTACTGGATTTCTTCCTTGTCATCTAAGATACATCTCCCGTGTATATACTATCAGTCCTCAAAAATCATTCTTTTATTTTTTAGGAAATTTATATATTTACAGATCCATAAGATCTATGAGTTAAGTAATGATGGTACAATAATAAATAACATGCATATTTGTATTTTAACACTGGTGATTTGGTCTTAAATTCCAAGAGATTGTTGCAGCACAAAAATTTTGAAGATTTGACACCCAGGGAAGGGAGAAGTGGGGTTCTCTTTACGTTTATGATTTAATTCACAGGCTAAATAATCTGTTGTCCTTAGACACACAGCAGAAACTATTGACACATGGATTTGAGGAAGGTTCTTTTGTTTGCCTGCGCTTTTGTGTTGCTCTTGTGGATAATTTTTCACTAGAAATCTCATAGACTTTGCCTATTTGGCCACACTCTTACCTGTTCTTTTTTACAAACAGTACAGCCAATTACAGGATGATTGCCTAGGGAAGTATTTTATCACTAAATGAACCACATAAGTTCAAACTTGTGACTTTTTCTCTGGTAAGCATTAAGTATATCTAACGTAAAGGATCCCAACATGGAGTCCCAAAGCATAAATCACAGTTGTCACAGATGGAGACTCTGGTGCCAGTTGCCTCTGCACACAACTGTTCAGGACCAGCAGCTTTGCTGCCCGTGCTTTAAACAATAAATAGCTGTCAGCTGACTCAAACGAAGTTTGTTAAATAATTCTGACACTCACTGTTGGGTTCTCCGCTGTTTTTCTAGACTACCAAAAAGCCTAAGGGAAACACCTACTTTAATCTCAAAAGCTTTTTGTCATGAGTTGTCACATGAGAACTTTAATTCCTGTTATCCTTGTCTCATCCCAGAGAAAGATATTACAAAGCACGTTATTTTTTTTAAAACAATGACTTACCTGAAGATCTAAAGCAGAAAATTAACTAACCTTTGAAATACGATAACCAATATACCTAGAATCTCAAATTGTTAAAAATACTATAGGGAACATTATGAAAGAAAGCTCTCAAAAAAAAAAAGTACCTTAATATAGCAAAAGGTATTTGATGTTAAGGTAAGCTTTCCTGATGCCAATAAGGCGCCTCTCTTTTAATAGCCCATTTTTACTAAAATCATTTAAATACTAATCTAAAATATACATATATATCTATATATCTATATATATGATTTAAGAAGGTTGTTCTTATTTCATGTTGATTGTGTTTTTCTTAGTAGCTGTGTTTAGGAATAGTAACATTGGCTTTTGTGTGTTTGTATCTGTATACTAGGTTCTGATAACTGGTCCAGCTGACACCCCTTATGCAAATGGCTGCTTTGAGTTTGATGTATATTTTCCTCAAGATTATCCCAATTCACCCCCTCTTGTGAATCTAGAGACAACTGGTGGTCATAGCGTGCGATTCAACCCAAACCTTTATAATGATGGCAAGGTAATGTAATTATAGTCTTTTGTTTCTAATGCCAAAGTATTGTGTCCAAAGGATCTTTGTAATTTGAATCAAAATTTTGTTTTAGTTATTTTATTTCCAGAATACATAGCTTTCTTCATACTTCTCTTCCCTATATGCAAAGATTAGCCTGAGGAATGAGAGAGAAGGAACCGAAAAGGGCAGAAACACAACAGTGTTAAGAAGCACTTACAGTCTTAGGAAGTTACTGAGGGATGAACTTATTTAACACATTCCTTGGCCAGTTGAGTGCTTTCTTCACTATGGAGATAGTAGAGCCAGGTGTATGTCTTTGCCTCTCACTTTTCTTTACTTTCTGTATCTCCAATTCCAGTTATCTTTTTTCACAAGTGCCTGAAGATAGAGGAATGGCAACAGCATGGTACTGTCAACTGCATGTTCCTTTTTTGAACAACATAACTTTTTTTTACTATCATAACTATCCATGTTTTCCATGATACATATTATTGTGAACTTTACATTAAAATATTTTCTTATCAATAGGAAGATGCATTCCTATCACCCCTCCCAAAGTTGCCAGACAAGTATAATAAAAATTATTTCATATAATGGTAAACCTTTTAAAATTTTATTTAAAAATTTTTTCAAAGTAATTTTGGACAGTTTGATGGAATTTCAACAGTAAATGCCATGCTGAGAGTATTTAATGTTTAAAAATCACTAGAAGGGGCCAGCTGAGTGTCTCAGTTGGTTAAGAGCTCACTCAAGAGTGCAAGTTCTGAGCAGCAGCGGTTTGAGTCCCGGCCTGAGCTGAGCTGAACTGTCCCTGAACTGCCAACAGGTCGCAGGATGGCTCAGCTAAAAAAAAAAAAATCACTAGAAGGTCAAAAGAAATTTATAGACTTCACAAGCACACTTTTATGATGCTTGAAGTTGATCTAGTACATTAAAGATGGCCTGAGTTTTCCCTTGGTTTTCCCTTCCTAGTTTCAAAAGGTGCAGCCTGCCTCATATCTATGCTTGCAAGTTTCATTTTGTCTTTATCATAAGCTGAAGTCATAAAACTGGAATTTGTTTTCTGTGTTTATTGTAGGAGATTTAACCAGAGGTAGACCTACTTTCTTGGGAGAGCAAAGAAACAAGTCTTTTATAACTGAGTAGAGAAGAGGAAATAGTAGTGTTGACTTTACTTAAGAGAGAGACTGGAACCTGAATAGAGTTCAAGTGTAAAATGTTAATATTTACTCAAGAAATTACTTTAAGGCTTACTCGTATAGGGAAAAGGGTAAGGGCTTGAGAGTCCAGTATCCTGAATTATATAGTTTTTGTTCTATTACATACTGGTAGCAACATTTTACCTTGGGTTCCCAATCTGTAGGTAGGGATAAGAGTACCTACTATTGGTAATCACAGGGATGCTCTAAAAAATCAGATGGGATGGTATGTCTGACAGTACTTGAGTAATACACAAAGTGGTTCAGATAACAAGACTTTTCAAATGATTAATGAAATTACCTGCTAAATGAATCGATGTATTTTGCATGATTGCTTTCACAGAGCACGGAGAGAATAGCAGGCAGATGGACTTCTCTGTTTTATTAAAAACTGTTTATTTTCCAAATTTGTTGCCCATTGTATGAAACTTAGTTTATAAGAACAGATAAAATGTCCCTGGTTCTATTTCCCAGAGTGACCTGTTGACCTGTGTTTGGCAGATAGTTTGAGTACATTATTGCTGTCTGAATGAACAAGTATCTAATGTGTCTGAAAGATTATTCCAAGGAACCCTGGGAATCCTCAAGACCCTTTCCAGGAATCTGCGAGGTCCTCCCCTTTCTAATTTCACGTTTGTGTGAAGCCAGATTTTATTCACATACTTCAACCAAAACAATATATTGCAACAGATTGAATGTAGAGGCAGATAGAAAGTCAAGATTGTCTTCTATTAGGTTACATCGAGTTTTCAAAATTTATAAAATTTTGAAAGATTTTAAAAAATAAAAAATAGTACCACTTTTTTACTCAGTGAAAATTTTTTGTTTGGAAAGCAGTTATTTTTTATTTAAAAATGTTATTTGTATTAATGTGTAATAGATACTGAATCGGTTTTCATTATGAAATTGTAATGTCACACAGATTTGGATCACATCTGAGAAGCCAGTTTATTTTAACAGACTGAACTGTAGGGTTTTGTTTGGGGACATAAAACTTAGATACTTTGAGTAATAGCATTCATTTTTACTTCTAGTTATGACAGTTTGATTTAAAAAGCACACCTTTCAATTCTGTTTGTGGTTTTTCCCATATTCCTCAGGTTTGTTTAAGCATCTTAAATACGTGGCATGGAAGACCAGAAGAGAAGTGGAATCCTCAGACCTCAAGCTTTTTGCAAGTAAACAAATTTCTCTGACCGTTTCATTTAGAAAATGAAGAACTTTCTGTGTTTAAAAAAAATTTTTTTTGTGTGTGACCAAGAATAAACATAATAGCTCCCCCATAAAAAGATAGATTGATAGGAAATACATCTTAAATAGCTTATAGGTGAGCAGTTAATACAGTGGAGTCTCATCTGGAGTTTAGAATCTTAAGTCAGGGCATAAGAAAAAATTGCATTTTGTCAAAATAGCCTTTTATCAAATCCCTCAGTTGCCCTAAAGGTACACTATGGATGCAACAAGACAAGACAGATTATTCCAATTCCATCACTATAGGGCTAAAACTCCTGTCAATGGAACTTAATTGTATTACCTGTCTCTCCACATATGATGGAGCTCTTCTGTAATGTGGTTAATAATGGGATTTATTTGAGGCTTAGAAGTACTGTCCTGGAATTAATAAAACATGGAATTTATAGTTCCTATTTTGCAGAACAGTTGACACATACTTTATAAATCTCAAGTTTTATAAGTTAATTTCCACAAAATACTTGCGCACATAAAGCACAATATGTAATATAACATTCCATCGAGTATTTTTTGCTGATGCTTTACCTTAATATTATAGTTCAGAATCCCAGCAAAGAAATGGAAAAAAGTAAGCATATTAATAAAATGAATTAACTTGTTGCTTGTTATTAAGGAAGCAGGAATAAATTATTGTTGCTACATAATTTAAACTCACATTTACAGTTTAGTGTTGATTTTAAGAACAACCTTCCATAAATTATCCCTAGGTAAGCCTATTAAAGTTGACCTACCCTGAAGGAATTCTTTTCCTACATCTTTATTTTGAATTAAATGAAAGCAGATATGAAAAATAATTTTTTAGGCTGTCAGTCTATTTTGATTCTCTGAAAACACCTTGCAGCATCCTATGAATTAGAGAAATAGTACTATAAGGTAATTTTTTCCTTTTTGCTAATATGGAGACCAAGAAAAAAAGAGGTTATGTGATTCATGCAGAATAACGAAGGAAGTTACAAGTATAGTCCTCCAAGTAACTACCTCTTTATTTTAGAAATAATTATGTCAATTCTAGTGCAAAAAAACCTAAAAATATATTACTCATCAACATAAACTAAGCTTATGATGAGTTTAACTATGAAAGGAAACTCAGAGATATCCTATTTCTCATGAAGTATATTAGACTTACCTGAGAACTGGAGTCAATTCTTGAAATTTTTTTTTGAATATATGTAGTTTTAAAAACATTTACAATTAATTTTTAGTTTTTTTAATGTTTGATTTGCTTTTAACTTTTATATTGCCTGGGTATCTATCTATATTATATACCCAAAATTGTGTGAAATAAAGAAACCTATATGCAAGGTTTAAATTTCACAAGTGGAAACTTAACTATCTATACATAGAAATGATATTTTCTATATATTCCCTTTAAATTTTTTGTCATATACATAGTTCACATAATCATAATTAATATAATAAATTATTTGTATAGTACTCTGCTCACTTAACATTAGAGCATATATCCATTTTTAATTATATTTTTATAATTTCTAATTGCTATATATAATAATATTTTGAGTTTTATACCGTAATTGAACAATTTCTCCATTATTGACTAAATATTTCAGTTCTAGTTTTTTTAGTTTTATAAATAATACTGTTATATTTTATATAGTTTCCTGAATCTAAGTTTCTAGATTTGGGATAAATTTGACTTGGTCACAGTCAAGAGGAGGAGGCTATTTCTCTTCTGTGGCAAGAGTGAAGAATAGCCTTGTCTTCCTCCAGCTCTTGGGGAAACTCTTTCAGTCTTTCCCCATTGAGGATGATGTCAGGTGGGGGCTTCTCATAAATCCCGTTGATCATGTTGCGTACATTCCCCGCCACTCCTCATTTGTTACATATTTTTATCATGAATTAGAAACTTTCTTTAGAAGTGGACTACAGAGCCTCAGGAAAAATTAATTTCTTTGAGATCCAAAGATGTTTTATACTTTTATTGATCACATGTGCACAAAAGATCACAGTACTTTTGCCAGATTGAAGTTCTTCCACAAAAATTTCTGAAGGTTATATACAGTTTAAAAGATTCCAAAAATATTTTGAACAGTGACAAGCATTATTAGAATTGCTTTGTTTCTTAGTAGTGAGACTCTTAAAAAGATAATATTTATTTGTATCACAGTATCACATTTATTAGTCTTATGCCATAAGTCTCATATTTAACAGTAACCTAGTAAGTCTTGACTGTTTGCATAATTTAAAATGAAAAGTCATATTATTCATTAGAATTGTTATCAAGAATTATTACATTTTATTTGTAATACCAAATTTTGTTATTTATGTAACTGGTTTTTTAATGTTACTGTAATGTACCTCAAATTCCTATTCTTCGTGAATATTTTGATCCAACTGGATGTTAATAAAGATGCCATATGCAAGAGGAGTTAAACATATTAATGGTTCAGATAATTATTTATAAATGGTTTATAAATGATAAACATATGCTATCACTTTTCTTAAAATGGCAAGTTCTGGAAATCAGCCACTGATTATAGTCCTACTCAATAGCATAATTTTCCCATAGAGGCAGGGAGGTAAGGTAACTACTGTTTTGAAAGGTTTAAAGCATTTTACTAATTAAGGATGTTCCTTTTCCTCACCCCAAAGATGTTATTATTTCATCTAATATACTTTCTTACTGCAAATTAATATTTTTGATTGTATCCTCTGTACTTTCCTTTGTTTGAAATATCTAATATATTGAACCAAATCAAAGAATGAAATCCTGGACAAGACATACATGAAAGTAAAAGAAATTGGAAGTTAATAATTCCTAACGGGAGTCGGGTAGGAGCAAGAAGATGGCAAAATGGTGGATATTCTAAAGATAAGAATAAATTTGCAAGAATGGATAAGTGATGGGAATGTATAAAATTGCATGAATGTATAAAATTGTAGGAGACAAGATTGCCAACCAGCTGAGTGGCCTCGTAGACCATACAAAAGGGTTAAAATTTTTGTTTTGACAAAGATAGTGAAAGGAAGCTATTATATAGTTCTTGATTTAGTCAGTACTTAAACAAATTACATAGAGAACTTCTTGCAGATTTGCGGATGCTAATATGAAGCGAAAGAGGGAGGAGGGACCGTAACTTTAGCCTGTGAATAAAAGTCTAATTCTTGACTTTATGAAAATATCAAAGAATTGACTAAGAATCAGTTATCCTACATTACGGAATAAAAATGTATTGTTTATTAATTGTTAAATATTATGTATATTTAAGTTAACTTAAATATAACCATATGTATGTGATATACTATGGAATGTAGTAGGTATTTTCTGACTAATTATTACATCATTTTCAACTCATATTCTAACAAATCTCTAGTCAGATGTAGCTAGCTATGATAAATATTTTTTGTTTGAATCCAGGTAGCTCTTTTAATAAGTTTTGTTGATCAAAATGGAACTCATACTGACTGTTTTTTTGCATGCCCCTATTACAATAGGTAAAAATATTTTATTTTTAGAAGATAAGTGATTTTGTTTTTCCTTCTATTATCCCCTGGATGCATGCTGTCATTTTTACTAGAAAAAATAGCTTCTGTGTATTAAACTTACTTATGAGCACTACTACTTTACCCCCCATAAAAGAAAAGTTTAATTCTCGCAGCCATCCTATAATGTAAGTCGGTATTATCTCATTTTATAGATGACCAGAAAAAAAAAAGTTCTGAGGGGATAAATTACTCTGCCTACTGTGGCCTATGAGTTCACATATACACTGTTTGTTTCTCAGAGCTAGATAAATCCTATTGTTTTTAATATTGAAACAAATGTTTTTTGGGTTTTTTAAAAGATTTTATTGGAGAATTGAGGAAGGGAACAGCCAAGTTGTTGTCCTTGAATCTTAGTTGTGGAGGGTGCAGGTAGCTCAGCTCCAAGTCCAGTCGCCATCCTTGCTGCTCAGCTCAAGGTGCTGTGTGTTCAATCTTAGTTGCAGGTGGGCATAGCCCACCATTCCACTTGGGAGTCCAGCCGGCAACTTTGTTGTTAGGCGCACATGCTCTCACCAGCTGAGCCATCCTACCACCTATTGGCAGCTCAGCAACAGCTCAGTTCTGACGCAGCTCACTGGCTCATGTGGGAATCAAACTGGAGACCCTGTTGCTCCGAGCTCGCACTCTTAACCAACTGAGCCACTTGGCCGCCCCTCTGAAATCTTTTTTAAAAAGAAAAATCTTTCCTTCCAAGGATTTTATTAATTTACTGTTTTTTCATGCCCAGTGTTTTATTGGCTACAATAAAATGTGCTATAAATAAAATGACCCAACAGGTCAGATAATCCAAGGCTCCAGAAAGTCCATAAAATCAATATTATGAATAGCTGAATTCACTGAAGAAAAATATGGCAGCATTTATATACCTCCAAAAAAATACATGTTTAAAAATTAAATATAAAATTCCTTTAAAAAGCAAATACAAGGTAATGTCACCCAATGATAAAAGAACCCATGGTATAAATTGTTCTTTGAATTTAATTCCAAGAAATGTTAGTATTTTGTTGTTACCAAATGAAAACTATAGTCCAGTGTATTTTTTGTTTGTTTTATTAAGACATAAAGTTATTCCCAAATTTATTTCTCAAATGTAGTTTTCTGTGGTCTATATACAAAACATCCATTCTTTAAATTTCCTTTATTTGGTTTAGCTGTTTTAAACCAAATATGCTATGAATCTGGAATTTAAATTGTTTGAATCAACAACTGCCTGAAATTTTAAAAAACTGTTTTTTTTTTCCAAAGGAGGTGACGTTAAATAAATGAGTCCTGTGTTGTAGATTTGTGATTTAAATTCTTTTTCTCCCTGTGTCGAAAAATGGAGATTATGTCCTACTCGTATTAAAGGAAGTAGAAGATTATTTAAAAGGGAACGGGAAAGGACACACTAATAACTGTGTCCTAGAAGTGACTTTCAGAAGCGTCAGATTTGAGTTAGGGGAATGTATATAGCCAAAGGAAAACCACTTTCTTTCAATGATATATTTAGTTTCAGAAAGTTTTTAAAAATATGAGATTCTAGCTTCAGAATTATACAGGTTAAATTTCTTTTCTGTAGTTGACCTTGTCCTCAAAAACATGGTCACTCCGGGTCATGTTTAACCTAATCGGTTGGGTTAGATCATATTTTTCAAGTTCAAGTTTCCTTTTATTAATTTTTTAAGAAAATACATCCCATGACATTGTTTAATCCTCTTTCCTAATGAAAGTCCAATTGCTGTTAATCCTTTTTGCGTTATGAAACAGGCAGATGGTATCTAATGTTTTCCTGCCTCCGAAGATGTTATATTTGCTAGTTTATAGGTATATTAGCTAGCAGTATTTTATTAGCTGAGAATATGGAGAAACAAGGCTTCTGTTTTATAAATGGGGATCAGAGGTGGTCTCTGAGCCATGTCATCTTGACAATGAGAATTTCCAGGAATGAGGTTTTGTGATATTGTGGAAGTTAATTTTCCTTGGGATAAAGATAAAACGACTGCCTAATGCATAGTTTTCTTTACAAGTGAGTATTATTAAAAGTACATGATTAGCTTTATACTCTCTAAGAATTTAAAATATTTCAAAGTTATAATTATTATTAGTATAAATGTTATGATGATAAAAACAGAAGGAAGCACATATTAAAAGGGACTCCTAGTCGATGAAGCAAGATATTACTGGTTTACTGGTAGTAAAACTGTCCCATTTTAACTATTCTTTATTTTTTTGTTTTTTAGGTGTTAGTGTCTGTTCAGTCCCTTATATTAGTCGCTGAGCCTTATTTTAATGAACCAGGATATGAACGGTCTAGAGGCACTCCCAGTGGCACACAGAGCTCTCGAGAATATGATGGAAACATTCGACAAGCAACGGTTAAGTGGGCAATGTTAGAACAAATCAGAAACCCTTCACCATGCTTTAAAGAGGTATGTTCACTAAAATTCATAAAACACTTTATTAAAGCATTATAGAATATAACGTATTACTATTGGACTTGCCTTTATATTTAGAGTATCTGCAGTATACTAAACTTTACTTATAGTTTTTAATCATAATTATTAAAAAGTCAGCAATAATGTAACAGATGAATTTTAAAACCACCTACTTCCTAAAACGCATGACTATATTTTGGTACAGTTTTATTAATTCTTTATTTTTAATAGTTATCATTCTACTAGCATCTGTCTAGATGTGTTTCTAAAATATTCCTCATAAAAATTTTTTTTATTAAACTCAAGATACTTTCTAAAGTTGACTTCTGTATCATTTAAGTCACATATTTCCATGTCTTTTAAGTTCATTTTCTGGAGACAAGATACTTTCTAAAGTTGTCTTGCAAATAGAAACTTTGCTATTGTACTAATATCTGTGTGTGAGCATTGAAAAAAAGACATTTGGACTAGAGAGTTTCTGAAACCTGTCTTGATATTCTCAAGTGCTTTTATTTCACCACATCCTGAAATGTGACTCTTTTTCTGTGGTTAGTTGTCTCTCCATAGTCTGCCTAAAATATGACTGTATTTTTCACCTGTCATATATTACTTCATCACATCTTACTTTAACTGTGTCATGAAACTTTTTGTTGTTGTTAAAATTGTTTTCCTTGATCATTAGTTTCTTAAACTGTGCCAGAAACTCAACGGTTTAGAGGAATAATTGACATGCTTTCCTGACATAAAATTGATCTTTAATATAGCTAAGGAAATAATATGTGTGACTACTAGATGTAGCATCATACATGAAGCCCTCTTCATAAAATATTATTGATGAATATACTCTGAAGGTATATAAAAAGAATATTTTTTCTTCTGTTATTACTAAATGAATTTATTGGGTTGTCGGAAAAGTCATGACATATTTTTTCTATGTTTTTCGTTGCAAAAATGGGTCATGACTTTTCCGACACCCCAGTACATTTTGAATGACAAAGTTGGACATTTTTTTTTTTTTTGGAAAGGCGTGCATTTTATCTTGAAATGGTATGGGAAATCTCTTTTCTTAACATTAAAGGAAATACAAACATGCATTTATTTGTGCTCTTAAGCATAATATTCTGTCCCTTCCAGCTTCAGTTACTTAAGTAATATATTTTCCAACCGTATTGACTGTCAACTGTTATTAGACACTTAAGTACTCAGAACTCAAGGATAAATGAAACTCAGTTTCTGACCTTGAAAAACTTTTTTTCCTCCTGTGGGTACCATAAAATAATTTTTCATGTCCTTATGGCTCCAATAATGAATCCAGATATATATAAACTACTTGTCAAATCCACTAGAATGTATAATAGTCATCTCAGACTTACCACTGTAAAACTCAACTGTAGATTCTTTTTTCCTTCCCTCTCTCAGAAAAGCACCATCATCATCTACGTCTAAAACTTTAACCAACCATGACTTCATTTTTATCCAACCATGACTTCACATACCACATTCAATATATTGACAGATCCTGTTGGCTCCACCCTTCAAAACATAATCAAAATTTGTTAGTAAAACCATCTTCACTGTGGCCAGCTGATTTCAAGCCATTACCTCTTGCTTAGACTGTGGAAGTAGTTTCCTAACCGGTTTCCCTGCTTCCACTTTTGTCTTTCTACAATGATTCTCCACACATAATCAGATCAGCTCACTCCAATGACTTCCCACTGTATGAAGAAGAAACCCGAAAGTCTTTACCGTGGCCTGCAAAGCCCTATATTGTCTGGCCGCGGTCTACTTATTCTTCAGCATCTCTAAGAGTTTAAAGGCTCTTATACCAAATTTTAGGATGTGGAGCAGCTGGAACTCTGATACACTTCTTTTTTATTTTAATTAGTATTTATTGGGGTGACAATGGTTAGTAAAATTACATAGGTTTCAAGCTGATAAACTTCTGATGGGAATACAAATAGGTATAGCCTTTCTGGAATACTCTTTGACAGGATCTGATAAGTTGAATATATACCCTACAACTAGCATTCTACTCCTTGGTATATTTTCAATAGAAATTGTATACATATTAGGTATACAGAATGTTCATAGCATTATTCACAATGGCAAAAAATTGGAAACAGTCCAATTGTCCATTAGCAGAATGAATAGACAAATTATGGAGTATTCATAAAATGGAATACAGCAATGTAAATGAATAAACTGTTGCACACATTAATGTGGACAAACAACATACACATAATATAGAGCATAAGAAGCCAGGCACAAAAGAGTACTTTCCATATGATTCCATTTATAAAAAGTTTAGAAATGAGTAAAACTAGCTTATGCTTAAAGAGGTCAGGATAGTGTATTCCTTTGAGGATTCCTGGAGAGAGGGAGCAGAGGGGGTCTTCTGGTAATGTTCCGTATCTTATCTGTTAGAGATTACATTGGCGTGTTCACCGTTGGAAAAGGTGTCCAGTTGTACACATGTGATTTGTGCACTTTACTGTATATGCTAAACTTTAAAAATATATTGAAAAAATTTATAAGTGCATAACACTCTGTCAGTGTATAATTTGTAGGTTCGTTCATGAAAATATTTTTTTTCTGGAAGAGTAAACTGTTAATACAAGGAACTCAAGTTGGGGGATGACTTTTACAATAAACAAATAAGTGTAATTTGAAACAATAATCCTTCTCATCCTTTAGAACCTAGCTCACATTACAGGGGACATTCTTTATCCATGAGTGCTTTTCTAATTCTCCCCATCAGATGTGACTTGCTCCCCTTTGAGTCCCCTGAGATTTTTTTTTTTTTTAAGATTTTTATTGGGCAATTGGGGGATGGGAACAGCACTGGGGAATTGGGGAAAGGGGAACAGACAAGTTGCTGTCGTTTTGTTCTTCAGTCTAGTTGTGGAGGACGTTGCTTCACTGGCCCAAGTTGGCACCATCATTGCGCTCTTCCCGGGCGAGGCAGATCAGTCGTCGGCTTCTAGATGGCCGCTCACTGCGGCTGCTGGCCGCTCACGCTGGCTGCTGGCTACACACGGTAGCCCATGGCAACCCACTGCAGCAGGGGCTGCAGCCTACGCTGTCGCCGGTGACTCATGGCAGCCCAGCTCCAGGTTGAGCTGTTGTTCAGCATCTTAGCTGTAGAGGGCAGTGTCACTGGCCCTCATATGTGGGATCCGAACCGGGGCCCTCTGGCATCCCAAGCCAGCTCTTAACCAACGCGCCACTCGGCCGGCCCCCCTGAGATTTTTTTGTTTGTATTTTGAGTATTTTTTTCTGCTGTACTCTGCTCCCATCTGTTCTGTGGTTATTGTGATTCTTCATGTCAGGCTATGTCTTACTACTTTTATATCCCTGTAGGCATCAAATGCAATAACATTAAATGTATTAGGATTTTATTGGTGTTTATATCCATTCCTAGGGTTTCCTAATGATTTTTCCTTGTAGGTTAATACAAGGAAAATTCCCTTTCTTTAGGGGAGATAAGCTCATTTGACAACATGGTAGCTCACCCAGAATACAGAGTAGTATTTCCAAATTGATCTGTTTTCTAACTTAAATTTGTCAGAAACCGACTACTACAGGCAGAAATTTTACTCAAGTTTTTCAGATTTTTTTTAATCCAACTGTAAATTACATTAATTGGAAGGAAATTTAATTGTATAAAATCCTGCCCATAAATTAACCAGAAGATACAATTAAGAAAGCAGTGATCGTGCCCTTCTTAGGGCCCCATTCTGAATGCCTCTGACATTTGGAATGTCTGTAGTTTATGGAGGTGTTCTTTGAGTTCTCTTTTAAAGATACACATTTTGACAGATTTTTCTGTTGTCCATACTTTTCTAATTGTTTTCTCCTGGTCATTTATTTGTTCATTTACATTCACCTTCTCAATATATTGCATTATATATGCCTTATTCTCTCTGGATAGGATTAACTATTTGAATATCTGATTAGGATTGGGCATTATTTTCTGCTATAGAAGTGGGCATTTCAACACGTCATCTGATGTTATAAACCTGATTCTTCCCTGTTAATAGTGTAGAGTTGACTAAATTGAGTTTTATGGAGAGAAAAACATTGCACTGTCTTTTAAATTTCATTTCTTTGTAATGCCACATACTTTGTCTTTTAATTTCTGACCTGAATACATTTTGTCCCCTTGCTTGTTTTATTCTTAAGGTTATACACAAACATTTTTACTTGAAAAGAGTTGAGATCATGGCCCAGTGTGAGGAGTGGATTGCCGACATCCAGCAGTACAGCAGTGATAAGCGGGTAGGCAGAACCATGTCTCACCATGCAGCAGCTCTCAAGGTGAGTTCGCCTCCTCACAGGAGCCCTGTTGGTACTTCAGAAGAGGATGTCTGTTCATGGACAGAACCATGGCCACCAGGTGGTAAAGGGTGGTAGGGAATCAAAGGAACATAATAGTTATTTTTTAGGTCTAAATTGGTACCCAAAAGTCTATAGAAAAGATACGTTCATTTTGACAATGAATTGAGAGTTTGTAAAATTAAAAATCGGTACAGGGGCTGAGCCAACAGAGTTTTATATAGTTGTTTGAAGGTGATGACAACCAAATGTGCTCTGCAAATGATTTTTTATTCCTTTAGCTTTTCCCTAGGGTTCTTAACTTCCAGAATTTTCTTACTTGGAGTAATGTGGGAGATGGTAGCTGTAGAGCCTGCAACAGCTGATTGGTGGAATTGTCTGTGATATGACTCTTGTTTTGGGGGTGGCGGGTGATTATTTTCAGTGTGGATGTTCATGAAATGGAAATGCAAAATAGGATGGTTTTAGAGATTTCCTTTTTCTATGTGGGACTCATTCCTTCATTAATCCACCCTATTTTCGCTGCCTCTGTTTATCCTCCACCAATTATTTTTCCTTTTCCTACCTTCAGTTTTTTCCATATCTACTGGTTCTTTTCCTTCCAGCTTTGAAACCATCTTCACTTAAAATGACTAGATGATGATAAAAAGGATTTGTTAGCTTTTTAGGTGTGGTTTTTAAAAAGATCCCTATCATTTCGGGTTACATGCAGGAATATTTATCAATGAAAAACCACATGATAACCTGGGGTTTGCTTCAAAATAAAAAGAGAAGGGTCAAATGGTGTGATAGAGATGAAACTAGACTGGCTATAATTGATAATTGTTGAAGTTAGGTGATAGATATACATGAAAGTTTATATTCTGCCCACTTTTGTATATGTTTGAAATTTTTTATTTTAAAACTTTTAAAAAGAAAATTATTTTCCTCTTCAACATTTGCATACCCCAAGCTAATTTTATTTTGCCACTATTATTATAAAACTCTGTCTCTTCTTTTACTATCAAACTAGAGCAATTAACATTTCCACCTCCATTGTAAAACCACCCTCTCACTAGCTAACCTTTTGCAGTTTAACTTCATTCTACAGTTGCCCACCCTCCAGTTCTCAAAGGCAGTGACCCTGGCTCACCTCTCTGTTCACTCATCTCTCCTCTCCAGGGCTTTACAAATTCTTACTTTTCACTTGCTCTACTAACTCGCTTCCACTCAATTTTCAGCTTAAATTTCACTTCATAGAAGCCTGCCATGACTTTTAAATTAGATAATTTTAGTATAAGCGTATAGTATATCAAATATAATATGCCTACCTATTAAAACACTCATAATACTGGTGTAATGTTTGTTTTTTCTACTGTACTTTTCCTCCCTCCCTCCCTCCCTCCCTCCCTCCCTTCCTTCCTTATCAGTTTCAGGTGTACAAAGCAACGTAATAGTTAGACATTTAAACCCCTCATAAAGTGATAACCCACCCCCAAGCTGCTACCCTTCTGACATCTTATATAGCTGTTACAATACCATCGACTATCTTCCCTATGTTGTACTCCACATCCTGTGACTATATATACCTATATATTTAGTTATAGTTGACATTCAATATTATTCTACTTCAGCTTCAGGTATCTATCACATTGGACACAGCCTATGACGTGATCCCCCTGATAAGTCCAGTGCCCATCTGGCACCTTACATGATCTTTACAACACTGTTGATTACATTTCCCATACTGTATTAACTACCAATTTGTATTTCTTAATACCTTCGCCTTTTTCATCCTGCCCCCAACCCTGTTTCCATCTGTCACCCTGATCTAGTACCTATCTGGCACCATACCTAGTTATTACAATATTATTGACTATATTCCTTATGCTATATCCGGCATCCCCATGACTACTGTGTAACAAACAACTTGTACTTTTTAATCCCTTCCCCTTTGAAACTTTACAAGTGGCTCCAAGTGTGTAGTTAGTTACTTTATCTTGTTATATGCCCTAAACCTCCAAACAAAATTTAGGTTCTGTGAGGTCAGAGATTATATCTTCCTCACTCTATTCATTGCTTTTACGTTATCAGTGTTGAACACAGTGTCTGATACATAAAAATTGTTCTGTAAATGTTGGTTAGTTCATTTTCAAAGTCAGATTTGACACAACTAATTTTTAAAGCCATTGATTAGTGTGATATTGGTGGCCATTTCTCTCCCACTAGAACATTATAAACCAAAATTAAATGTTTGTAGACAACCAACCACTCTCTGTTACATGCTTTCCTAAATGACATTCTAGGATAATACAAGGTTATGTAATACGTAATCTCTCTAGATCTTTTTCATTTACTTGAGTTTAAAAAAATTCTGATGATAAAATTATTTCTAAGGTTTGTTCTGAGCATTGAGACAATTAGTGTGAAACATTTTGCAAACGTTCTACATAGGGCCTAGTAACTGGTAAATACTTGCTTTCATTCACTAAAATAGTAACAGGTTTATTTTAATTTATTGACTTGTTTCTCAAATATGTTTGTCCAGAGGCAGCATGTACTACAAGTCAAGAGGTTACTCTCTAATTTAAAAGAGTCTGGGTAGCAAATGAATGGTGTCCTATAAGTCATCAGTAATGCTCTTACTATATACATGGTTTGGGGGCAGGAGTAGGGTTTGCAGGTGTGCTCCTCAGGGCTCTACAAGAACATTTATTTTCAACATCAAGTATTTTGAGAGAGATTTTTTGCCAATTTTGTCACTCTCTGTTACAGTTGCTAGCATAAGGAAGGTGCTCAATAAATATTTGTAGGCATATTCTTTGGATTTTGTTTTAAACTCAAGTCCTCCCTCAAATGATGTTGTGTTAGAATCCCTGGGTTTACACTTCTCACACCATTTATTTTCCCGTGTAGCGTCACACTGCTCAGCTCCGGGAAGAGCTGCTAAAACTTCCCTGTCCTGAAGGCTTGGACCCGGATGCCGAAGATGCCTCGGAGATGTGCAGTGCCCCAGCAGGCGCTGAGGACACGCTCATGCACGATCAGGTCAAACCCAGCAGCAGTAAAGAACTCCCTAGTGACTTCAAATTATGAGCTGCGTTGACATGGACTTCATAGACACAGGCTTTGAAGCACAAGCCAAATATGTCAATATTTGTATGTAAGAAACTAATTATGTAATAGGTAATGAAACTGAAACTATACTATGCCCTTAAGGAGATCCAGTTTAATTCAAGGTGATCTTTTATTTACCTGTACAAGAGTGTAAACTTTTTTGTGCTTTTATTTTTCAATTGTGAGAACCACTGATTGGTATGTTGAACAAATTTGTGTATACAAAGAAATGGGTAAATCACTGATATATAAGGGAAACTACCTTAGGAAAGGATGTTTACTGAATGTTTATTTTATTTTTTTTTTTACTGTAGAGTGAGAGGTTGTTAACAAAGAATATATATTGGTCATTCTTACAACTACTATTTAAAGTCAGCAACTTTTCACTGAATTTGATAGATTTTATGTTTGGCCATATCGTCATGCTCATAGTTGATTTCTGAAGACCTACATACACGTCAATAAAAGTTACATGGACATACTCCCTCTTTTTTGATTTAGTGGTACATTTTTTAAATGATAAATCTGCCATAAAATGCATTATAGCTGGAGACTTGCACTTGTATGGATGAATTTATTACATCAACATATTTAATTTTATGCCTTCTAATTCTAAAATGCAGAAAAAATAAATGAACATGATTTTATTCTATGCCAACATTGGGCTTGTGAATGTATCCGTTATTTGAATTGAAGGAATGGTCAATTTGAAAAGTCTTAAACTGATTTTTTCCTCAAGGGCTCCTTTTTTCCTGGACTCTGGTTTTCTTACTAAAGTCACATGTATGTATTGAACACTGAGGCTCTGTAGAGCAGAGAGGAAGTACTTCTCTGGTGCTGTTCCAGTACATGCTGTACCTGCCATATAGGCTCATTTTCATGCAAATTCTAGAGCCAAATAAATAAAGACTTAGGCGTATTAGTATGTCTTATTTCTAAAACAGTTTGCCACGTGTGAAATGCTATTTTTGTAAAGAACTGGACACTTTGAAGACCTAAGCATGGGAAAGGAAAGGCGGTTTTCCAAGACCAGTTATCACAAAGGAAAAGCTACGGTGATTCTTGACAGTATTTATATAAAGCGACACATGGGAACCCTGAATCTGGAGCAGATCAGCAAGAGAAGCTGTGTTCTAAATAGTGAGTTACAGTCTGAAGAAAAAGGGGAGCGAGACGGTACAGAGCTCCGTATGCCAGGACAGACAGTGTGTGACCAGGACATCAGAGGTGCTCAAAAAGTGTTAGGT
The DNA here is from genome assembly GCF_001890085.2 of Hipposideros armiger. Lineage (NCBI taxonomy): Eukaryota > Metazoa > Chordata > Mammalia > Chiroptera > Hipposideridae > Hipposideros > Hipposideros armiger. The sequence goes on from NW_017731557.1 coordinate 827,858, forward strand.
CTGCTGGGTAGCAACCTATACCAAGAATGACAAAATTGTCAATTATTGGGTTGCCGGAAAAGTTATGACATTTTTTTTATGTTTTTCATTGCAAAAATGAGTCATGACTTTTCCGACAACCCAATAAATGTCACCCATAGACATACTAGCTAAAAACATTATTAGCAATAAAAAGTAAAAGGATAGTGATCAATCCTGCTTTCTTTTTTGTTAGATTTTTGGTCTGTCAGGGTCTCATCAGGATGGATGATAAACGCTGTTACCAAGTAAATTATTTCCCTCCCATTTTCAATTTTATTTTTAATCATTAAAATAAGGTTCCGTCAGTCATTTTCCCTACCCAACACCCATTAGTCCTTAGAATGCTATTTTATAAAAGGAAAGTAACAACACTAGTACTTTAAGGTCCAATTCATGTTTTTAAAAAACCAGGGCCTAAAAGTCTAAGTTTGACACCAATTACATTAAAATTGTTCCATCTGGGATCCAGACTTTATGCCAGCAAACATTTGAGCCCTCACTTTGTACTATGACAGGCTCCTGTACTTGAGAGTTGAATGACAAACATAAGAACGTGTCAATTCAATTTGGTAAGTTTTCTGACAGGGTTATTTACAGGGTGCTGTTGGGAGTACAGAGAAGGCACTGAGGTGATATGGTCGGAAAGCTTCCTAAAGAAAGAGATCCTGAGTCTTGAAGGGTGAAGATAAACAGCCCGGCAGAAAAGTTACTCCAGACGAGAGCAAAAGGAGAGCTCGAGTTAATGGCACCACGTTAGATACTATTGGATTTTAAGAGAAGGGGGGGATAGTCGAACTGGATATTGGCTGTAGTGTTAGAAAGATAGGAGGGGTTGGGTCATGGGAGACTGTGTTAAGGAGCTTTGACATCACTCTGATAAAGAGCTCTCAATGGGTTTTAATTGGGGGAGCAACCTGGTCCGATGGTGTTTCAGGAAGATCATTCTGCCAACTGTTGGGAGACAAGGAGGTCAATTAAGAGCCGACTCTAGAGTTTAGGTGGTAAGTCATAAACTGGAACAATGAAAGGGTTGTAGAAGAAGAGACAATGGGCAGAACTTGGGGAAATATATGAGAATAACTTTTTTTATTTCGGTATGAGAATAACTTCAGTGTGTTTACAGACTGAGGAATCAGTGGAGGAAGGGTGAGTGCAGGCCTTGGAAAAGGATGGACCAGAGACCAGCAGACAGGATGGCCTAGGTCCCAGAGCACGCGCAGAAGACAAAGAAACTTGGAAACAGGAAAGCCAATTGTTCATGAAACTATGAACCATGAAGGTGTTATCTGAAAGAAAAGTACAAAAAGAAACTGCTTAGCTACTAATAATCTAGCATTAAGACCAGTATCTGCAAAGTCAGACAAATGTAGAAAGTACTGTAAACGTTTTTTCTTTGATGTCCTGTAATTTGGCTTGTGTAGGATAGACGGGTAAGGTGAGATGTTCCAGTTAGTGTGTCTTTAGTTGGTGAAGGGCCAAGGGTTTTGGTTACCCCTCCTATCCAGTCGTGACCAATGTTTTGTAAAATTCACAGAAAAGGTTGCAGCATCGTCACACTATTACTTCCTCTCACTTTTCGAAGCCCGTGGCCAACTGGTAGCAGCCTGTAGCGCCTGACTTGAGCGGCACTGTGCTCAACAGCTAAAGTGAGAGGAGGTCCCCATCCAGCTATTACTAACCCCCTATTTATTCCTTTAACCAAAGCTGATTATTTGGTAGACAAATGTCTACATTTGCATTTTTTCACCATTCTATATACTTTGCCACAGTTTAAAGTTAATACTCTGGTTATGTCCTTGTATCAGTGCTGGAATATTATGAATTTGCTGAAACACAAGCTTCAAATCTTGGGAGATAATGAGACTGGTTAGGCCTAAAGATTCCAAGATGGAAACACACGTGCCCACTGGGTCAACCTAGACACAGGAACAGACCCAATTGCAGATCTTGAGGAGTTAGATGGACTCAGCAGGACCAGTCAGCCCGGGTCTGAGGACTGGAATGAGCCTGGACCAAGCTACTGCTCTGGGGCTTCAGTCTAGGGCAAGGTGGTCAGAGTATGGCAGGGCCTCAGGTTTATTTGCTCTCAGTAATACTGAGTTTCTTTTTATTCTGATAAATTTAAAGCTTATTATGTAAAATTGGGAAAATACTAAAGACAATAAAATTGAACAATTTTCTGGTATATTTCCTATAACTGTATAATTGGTTTGTTGTATATACAACTTTATCAACTTTTTAACTTATGCACTTTTTTATGAAACCAAATGAATGGCTGTATGATACACTTAACTAATTTCTTACTATTGGCTATTTAGGTTATTTTCTGTTTTTCTAGTTTAAATGTTCTAATGAACATAGTGTATATCTTTAATTATTTCCTTATGATAAATCATAGAAGTAGAATTACTAGATCAAAGGTTTTGCTATATAATGACTGATTGTTTCCCAGACATGTGGTATTGAGTCACACTTCCTGAATCAGTTAATGATGCCCCGGCCAGCATTGGGGATGATAGTTTTTAATCTGGTTATTTTTACCTATCATCATCAAACATACTTTGATTTGTATTTCTTCAACGTTGTTTATGTTTATTAGCCATTTGAAATTCTTTTTTGTGAGTGATCACTTTATACCTTTTCCCATTTTTTGTGCCTTGTCTTAAGATGTTAATATGTATGAGTTACTTGAATGTATTTTTCCCAGATGGCCTCAATTTTTATTTAGTTTTGAATTAATATAAAGCTGTAGTACAGGACCTATCTTAAAGGTCTTTTTTATCTGTCTTTCTGAAGTTGATGAAAATCCTTAATTATATCCCTTCACTTGACTCTTGATAGTAGTATTAATTTAACTTCAAATCTGTCTTCTGCCTAACAGTTTTACAATGTAATTGTCTTTTTGCTTGTTTTAAAATTTTTTTAATATTACACAAGTGGATATTTATTTAAAACAAAAGAGACTATGATCAATTAAAATACCACAAGAAAATGCATAAAAATACTTCTATTGACAAATACATTTGTATAATTTTTTTCTTACATATATTGGCTGCAATCTTTAAAAAAATTTTTTTAAATTTTTCTTGGGTACAATTTTTTATCATGACTACAATTTTTGTAATATTTTCTAATATTGAATAGAAGAAAGAATTCATTATTCTAGCATGGTTGATCAAAATTTGCTTTTTTTGATGGTCAGGATGCATAAAACATACAACCTCTCCCACAGACATATACAGTGTTCATAGTATTCTGACAGGTTCGTGTTCCATTAGCATAAATTTTATATGCTGTGACTCCAATCAAACAAGAAAAATGTGGATTTATAATGATATATTCTGTAAAAATCAAGTATATTCCTGTCAGGAGTGGATTTTCATTTTGGCCAGGCATTGATCAGGATTGAATCTTCTTACAATTTTAACTGATTATTGGAAGAATTTTACATAGACAGCTTCTGGCTCTACATTTCAAATCTTGTTCCTGTTCCATTACCCACCTACCTCTGGTGTAGAGCACCACAGGACTCATTCATTTATTTCATCCTAAGACCTCCAGCCTGCATTTTTGTTTCATAATAGGTCAGCACAGAGGGCTGTAGGATCATTCCTGGAGGCCATTCCTACACTGAAATGCTTAGCAATACCTCAGTTGTCTGTAGAAATGACTGCAAATTACATAAATCTATCTCATTAAATATAAATATATCCACAACTCAACTTCCTGCATTCTCCAAATTACCACAGCCACTCCAATGTCAACTGATTGGAGAAGTGGACTTAATCGACTGACATGAAAATGCCTTGCTATCACTCTCTTCTCCCCTTGTCCCCCCATCACCCCTAAGCAATCATTACTTAGTTTCTTTTGCAAATTTTACACAGTCTTATGATCAGGTGACTACATTGTTAGGACCCTTGCTGGAGCCTGTGAGGAAGGGACCCTGAACCTTAAATTTCATTAGCTTTGTGGTTTATCTGCCTCTATACCTTTATTCTGCAGGAATCTACATTCTTTTCCCTGCCACTTACAGAATTGATTGATCTAAATGAGCGTGCGTGTCTGTTATGTGAAAACTGGGGAAAAGAGTTCAGTTGAAAAATCAGGTAAAGCTAAGTAAAACGAGAAGAACTTGAGGATAGGATTCAGAAGATTTACAAACTCTTTGAGACTACCTGGGAATTACAGGTGGTGGTGGGGTTTTTTTGTTTTGTTTTTTTGAGGCCTCACTTTTCCAATTAAAGAAGCTGACTTTTTATTGGGTGTGTGGTCTCCAAATTTTTTTTAGAATACTCCTTAAACATTTTTTTCTGACATGTCAAAAACTTCCCATAATGGCCATTGTTATTCTAAGTAAAAAAAAAAATAATTATTTTTTTAATTTAATTTTTCCATTTACCAAGGAAAATTCAAGAGTTGGGATTATGGTTTGGCTTTATATAAGAGGTAGAAGTTCTTCCAGGAAGCAGTTTAGATTTTGATGTAGACAAACCTATAATACACCAAGAAGGAGGCCAGTACAAGTGGTTAACTATATGCTTGTAACAGTATCTCAAATTCCCCAACTGAGTGGAGGCCAGTTAGTGATGGACTATATGACCAATGGCCCCAATAGTTACCCTAGAATTCAGATTAAACAAAACGATCTTGCGCATATTGACAAGGCAGGAGGTGCCCTCTTGAAGGTTTTACAGGGGACTCAATGCAAGCTTGACAGATTGCTTTTCACAAACCTAACACACCTCTTGGCCAGCTTGGCTTGGATTGTAGACTTACTGGGCCTGCGTTTCCATACATTTCCTATGGAACACTCCCTTATACATTCTATAGAAAAGGACAATTCCGGACAAAATAAAAACACATGAAGCAAGCCTTTGTACATATAGACAAACGTCAGCAAAAAGAAAGCAGTACAATAATAAGCAGGGTGGTAGGCAGCTCTAAGATGAGCCCAGTGATACCTGCCTCCCTGCCCTCACATATGCACTGGACTTACAGGTTTCTTTCTCACAATATCGTAGAAATGAAGGGATACTTCTGAGATTAGGATACGGAAACCTTGTAGCCTCCGTACTGGGTTTCCCTCTCAGAGAAGCCCTCCGCCCTGCTGTGAGCTTCCCTACATGGAGGTCATGTGGAAAGGCCTGATGTGTGTGGCCCACAGCCCGTGGGAACAGAAGACCTGCTACGTGATATGCATGGAAGAAGACCCTCTCCTGTGTGAACCTTGTATGTCGTAGCCTCTGGGAGAGAGACACCTTGAGCTTGAGGCACATAGCCAAGCTGCACCCAGACTTCTGGGCCTCAAAATGGTGAGAAAACCAGTGTTTGAAGCTGCTATGTTTTGTGGTGATTTGATACACAGCAATGGACAACTAATATAAGCAGGGTATGGCACAAATACTTATCAAGTGATAGACCTCCCAAACAGAAAACCTAATGATCTTAAAAGAGACATAGGTCAAATGGCCAAATGCTGGACCTCTACCAAAAGGTCTAATTTCTTAAAACAAAGGACTAGGCCTAATACCCCATTAAAAATCTAAGGATAAAAGAATAAATTCAGCAGGAAGAGCACAATGAAACTATTGTAGTTACATCTCATATTGTTGAATTCACCTGGTGGCAGAGTTGAAGAACAAATGAACTCTGGGTTTAAGGGGGTCAGTGCTGGCCTGAGGGTTCCCTGGAATGCTGCCTAGAATGGCCTTCAAAATGGTCTCAGTGGAACTGCCAGGTTTGTCAAAGGATGATGAGACCCCTACTCAATACCTGAAATGAAAAGATAAAGCTGAATTTATTGCTTACTGTAGCATATTAGTTCACTAGGGCTGACATACCAAAGTACCACAGACAGAGGCTTAAACGTTTAAGATCAAGGTGTTGGTAGGGTAGGTTTCTTCTTGGGCTTCTTTCCTTGGCATGTAGGTGGCTGTTTTCTCTGTTCACGTGGTCTTCTCTCTGTACACATCTGTGCCCTAATTTTTTTGTTTCTAATGTCCTCTTCTTATAAAGACACCAGTCACGTTGAATTAGGGCTCACCCTAATGACCTTATTTTTATCTTAATTACTTCTTTAAAGACTTATCATATTTTGAGGGGTCTTCACTGGAAGTCAGGACTCCAATATATGAATTTGGGGAATGGGGAGTGGAGACAAATTCAGCCCATGACATATTCTAAGAGGGAAAATTGATGGTCAGGCACAGTCTCCCAGCAGAGCAGTGTTGACCTTACATAGGGTTTGGGGGCAGTGTGGAGTTCGGGAGATGGCAGACTTTCAGAGGAATAAGGAATTGACATCAACTGAAGTATGACTGCCGAGGTGACACTTGTTTGTCATTGGCACTCAGACATGTTTGGTAGAGTGAGTCCATCCCTGACAGGCTATTTCAGAAGCAAGGGACTGACACTGGTGGATGGCTTGCAAAAGTATGTTCAGTGAGGCAGGTTGTCAGTGATTGAACAGGTTTAAAGACTTACAGAAGAGCCTACTATTTTGTGCCTCCTGAGGCAGCATATTTTACAGTTGGAGATATATGAGGTCTGACAAGTAAGTTCACGAACTTGTTGCAATGATGTCGCTAACTTTTTGATATCAGAAGGATTATTCATTATAAATTTATACTAACTGGACAGTTAACCGAGTTTACTATTTGGAAGTGCTGAAAACTGCATGAACAAGTTAGACGACCTGAACTTTTCGCCAACAATTCATGGCTCTTGCATCACGACAATGCACCGGCACACACAACACTGTCTGTGAGGAAGTTTTTAGCCAGTGAACAAATAACTGTATTGGAACACCCTCTCTACTCACCTGATCTGCCCCCCAGTGGCTTCTTTCTTTACCCGAAGATAAAGGAAATATTGAAAGACATTTTGATGACATTCAGTATATCAAAGGACGACAGCTCTGATGGCCATTCCAGAAAGAGTTCCAAAATTGCTTTGAAGGGTGGACTAGGCTCTGGTGTCAGTGTATAGCTTCCCAAGGGGAGTACTTTGAAGGTGACCATAGTGTTATTCAGCAATGAGGTAGGTAGCACTTTTTCTAGGATGAGGTTGCGAACTTCATTGTCAGACCTCGTATACAGACTGGGTCTTGAATGCTCAGACTCCTGGCTTTCTTATTTCACTTGGCTCTGGAACTCGGGCATCCAGACCCTCAGCGTCCAGGTTGATTTAAAGAATTTTCAGAGGGCCGGCCGAGTGGCGCGATGGTTAAGAACTGGCTCGGGACGCCAGAGGGCCCCGGTTTGGATCCCACATATAGAGGGCCAGTGACACTGCCCTCCACAGCTAAGATGCTGAACAACAGCTCAACCTGGAGCTGGGCTGCTGTGAGTCGCTGGCGAAGGCGTAGGCTGCAGCCCCTGTGGCAGTGGGTTGCCATGGGCTACCGTGTGTAGCCAGCAGCCGCAGTGAGCAGCCGTCCAGAAGCCGGCGACTTGATGTGCCTCGCCTGGGAAGAGCGCAGTGATGGTGCCAACTTGGGCCGGTGGGGTGGCGTCCTCCACAACTAGACTGAAGACCAAAATGACAGCAACTTGTCTGTTCCCCTCCCCCAGTTCCCCAGCGCTGTTCCCATACCCCAATTCCCCAATAAAAATCTTTAAAAAAGGAAAAAAAAAAGAATTTTCTGAGAAATCTGAGCACCCTAAGAAAAAAGACTTATAGTGACCTCAGGGTTCCCAACAGACCACCCACCCAAGGCACTCTATACCGATCTTAAAGTAGACGTCTCTCACTCACTAGCTCAGTTTTAACTAACTGGGTTCTTTTTTTTTTTTCAATTGAGAGCAATTTTTTTTCTCCCCATTTTAAGACTGGAGTCCATTTTGCCAGAAGGGAAATCAATAGACTTAATTACTATCATTGTTCAACATACCACATTTAAAACAAACAAATCTTGAATTATAGTGAAAGCACCAACTTCACTGTGTGGGTCCAATGGGGCTCTACAGGCAAATAAGGAACTTGGTCTCAGTGGTCAGTGTGTTTTACAACTGTTTATCTTTTTTTTATATATGTAAATTTATTGGGGAACACCCATGGTCATTGATTACACATTGCTTTCATGCTACAATGCACCTCTCTTTTAGGGAGGGCGCAGCTCACAGTGGCCCATGTGGGGATCAAATCGACAACCTTGGTGTTATCAACACCGCGCTCTAACCAACTGAGCTAACCGGTCACCCCCTACAACTGTTTATCTTCAATAACTGTCAAATAGTTTCCACAGTGCTGAATTTTGTGCTTAAAAACCAAATGGACACACTGATCAAACATGATTCCCTGCACAAATAGCATTCAATTACTTCTCAATGAGAAGCCATCCTAGGGCCTGTGTCACAGCTCAGGTCTGGCTTCCTTTGGCTTTTGATGGTAGAGGCCGCGCTGAGCACCCCGTCCCTCCATAGTCTGGAATGGCTCTGAAGACTGAGGAAGAAAGTGATTTAAGAATTGTTAGCTTCCTCCTTGGAGCTGGGTCCTGGGCTAAGCTCTTTCAGGAATCCATGGCTCTTAATTCCTTCAAGAATCCTGTCGGGTCAGTGTTACCCTGCAGCCTTTTCCATACTAACAGTGCAGGCTTCAGGGCCACGGAGGGAGACTCCCGCCCTGGCATGTCCTGGCTCCCAGATTCTTGGGTTTTCACCTAGGAGTGCTGCTATAAAGATTCAAGGACGTGCGAATCAAGTCCTATCCCTGTGCTCAGCCGCGTGCATGCAGGGTGGCACTTTTCTGCAGCGTTCAGTCTATCCTCCCAAATCTCCCCTGCAACAGCGGCCAAGCCAGATGTCCCACTGGGTCATGATTTATGTGGTGGCAGCGTCAAAAGCAGATATTTTACTTACACTTTCATTCATTTAATGACTAAAGACGTATTCTCTTAACCTGGGGTTCACGGATTCCGCTGCAGAGGGTCTCTAACTTCCTGAAATGGTACCTACCCAAATGTTGGCAGTAAGGGCCCACGTGCATTTTGCGGGAAGGACCACGGCTTTCATCAGGTAGTGAGGAGGTTCTGACCCAAAAAGTTTTAGAAATCAAAGCGGTAGACTCTCTAAGGAAACCGCAGTCGGCGCCGCTTTGAGCAGCATCTTAATCCAAGTCGTGGGTGGGCGGTACACAAGGACTCCACGCCCTCCACGGCTTCTACAACTCGCGGCAGCACCCCTGTGGGGCAGGGCTGAGGTTCGCCGCGCCCTCCAATCCCGTCCTTTCCCCGCTCGAGGCGGGGCATCTTCACTGGGCATGCTCAGTACCAAGCACTTGGATTGGTTTCCTAGCGGGAAACCGGAGCTGTGTGTTTTTCCCAGGGTGCTCAGCGCTACTGTCATGGCCGCCCCCCTGGGCTGATATCCGCACATGGGGTTCTAGAGCTGTGGGTGTCTCCAAAGGAACTGTAGCCACTAGATTTTGGCGTCTTTGGACCCTCCTCCTTTCACTTTCTTTTGTTGACCCTTTTGGCAACTCGCTTTGGATGGGGCGATGACTGGGGTGATGTGGACCCCGGAGCTGGCAGTTTTGAGGGGCTTCCCCACTGAGACTGAGCGGCAGCAATGGAAGCAGGAGGGAGTCGCAGGCTCAGGTGAGGGAGACGCACCTGCCAGGGATTTAGGCCAGCGTGAGGACTCTGAGGAGAAGGGGTGGCAGCGGCTAGGTTTTCATCTCTCCTTGTTTTATTTTTTTTCTACCAAAATCTTGCTGATTTCTTAAGGCTTTGTGTTGTTGTATCCTTGACATGGTGGATGTGGTCCTCAGGCCCCTTGCTTGTCCTTATCCCAAACTTCTCACTGCCCTGGTTCAGTAATAACAACAATGGCAATGTCAGTTACTTTTCTAAGCCCTTAACATTTATTTAGTCGTTTAATCCTCATAATAGACACGTAAGGTAGATGATGCTACGTTCAATCCCATTTTGCAGATGAAGACATTTAAGTACTGATTGGTTAAGTAATTTATTCAGGGTCGCACAGCTGATGAGCAGAAAAGCTGAAACGAGGCAGCAAAGGTGTAATTTTGTGAGCATTGCACATTTACCAGGGAGAGAGTTAAAAGGCACATTTACTAGTGGGATATCTGTTTGTGGGATTTAAGCTGAACCTGGAGGAGAAATAATAACTTAGGACAGTATATAAGTGCTGTGTGTGTGTGTGTGTGTGTACGTGTGTACACAATAGGTGCTTCAGGATGTAGTTTCTGAAGTCTGGTGGTTGGAAAAGTTTCATGGAATGTGCATGGGATATTAGGGGAACAATGAGCAAACCAGCTTTTCTCAGGGAGTATAGTGGGGGTAGGAAGAGCCCCACTGTGAAAGGTCTTACAACCCTGACTACAGAGGCTTTTCTGTTGTCAGTAGGAATCTTTTTGAATTACCAGCAGAAGGGTGAGCATACTTAGTACTGAGTATTATTCCTGGGTCTAACTTCTACCTTACTGTTCATGGTATGGATGTGCTGCTAATTCTAGCAGTGATGTTTGTAGAATCGTGGGAATTCGTTCAGTGCTTTGTGATGGATGTATAGCAAGCATTCTAAGTATATGCTTTTTTATTTACATACTAAAATGGTAGATTTACCTAATAGTGTTATCCTTTACAGTATGAAAAAAATTGTTCTTTTGGACTGTTGTACTAATTTTTTATATTACAGAGACTGGATCTTTCCTACAATTGCTGCTAGAAGGGAATTATGAGGCCATATTCTTAAATTCATTGACTCAAAATATTTTTAATTCAACAATGATGACTGAAGAAAAGATTGATAGCTACCTAGAGAAGCAGATATTAACATTCCTGGATTATTCAACAGATTTGGACAAAATCAAAAGGTAGAAATTTTTTTTGAAGTTTTCATAAAGAAACAGACTCTGACTACGTTTAATAGTGCCTTGACAGTATAAGGCACTGATTTTAACAGTTGTTGAAAAACCTGGTTTTACATTTAGTCAGGACTCATAATGTACCATATAATCCATGTAAGAACTTCTGTCCAGAGGACCATCAGAATGATAAAGTGGTGTAGGATATAAGGATTTTGTGTATGAAACTAGCATATAATTGAGTGGTAACTGCTAATCCACTGAGCTTCCAAATGCTTAAGTCTGATGGTTTTTAGCCATAGGCAAGACTTTAGACCTTATTTCCTTTTAACTGGAAAGCATACACTATCTGTCTTGCTATTTTTTAGATTGCTGAGTAATACTTGCAACTACTTTTATTACCATAATAATAAACCATAATAAAAGTAGTTGCAAGTATTAGGGATCAGAGAGCTTAATGTTTTTATTATGGAACCCTTGGTTTATCTTCTTCCATTAAAGTTTGTGTAATTTTGTAGGATTAAGTATAATGGATAGTTACACAGCAGTAAAACCTAAGTCTTTTAATTTTGTTGTAAATTTGTTAATAAGCTTGTTTCTTTCCTCTACTATCTGTGGCATCCATGTTAAGTTTTAACTGTCTTTAAAATGCATGGAATTTTGTTTTACTATTATTTCTAGGGAGTGGCTCCATGTAGTTCTTCAACAAATAAACCAGCTACTTGCTAGATGTTGAGGTTATGAAGAGGAATAAGACACAATTCGTATCCATAAGGAATTCACAAAAGAATGTTACTGTAGGCATTTTATTTTATTTTGAAAATCAGTATCATTTCTTTTCATTTTTCTGGTTTACTAATAGTTTACATTCCTGCAGTGTCAATCCTGATTCTTTCTTTTTTTCCCTATGCCGTTGGTCGGGAGCCCAGCTTCAGGCTGAGCTGTTGTTCAGCATTTTAGCTGTAGAGGGCAGTGTCACTGGCCCTCATATGTGGGATCCGAACCGGGGCCCTCTGGCATCCCAAGCCAGTTCTTAACCAACGCGCCACTTGGCCGGCCCCAATCCTGATTTTTATTTTGCTGCCTGAAGTGTGTGTGGTATCATAGCAATTAGCTTTGTGGTGCCCATTCGAACACACACATACACACAAATGTGTTATTCGCTGGTAGACAGAGTTCCAGCTTGTCACATAGAGCTGAGAAGAGATATTTCAGTTGCCTCATTTTGAGGAATTTGAAATTCACCTTAAGGATTTTGATTTTTAGTTGTGACAGTTATATTAAGGCTTTAAGATCTTGCTCCACACCTGTTCTTCCCAAGTTTCCTAACTCCTAACTACAAACAGGCTCATTTATCACTTGTTTTTTCTAGTGCTGCTTATTCTTTTCTCTGCTCAGTTGTGCTGCATCCAGAGCTTTATATTGTGGCTCTCAAAGGCTTGTAGGTTTAATTTTTTTTTTTTCCCCCTTGAAGAATCTTCCTTTTGAGGTAGGGCCTAGGGGACATAGAAAGAAGAAAACTTACTTTCTCTTTACGAAACTTCAAGAGTCTCTGGCTGTTATTTGTTAAGAGTTGAATCCCCACCTATTTTTGTCTTAATCCAGGGCTTGGCAAATTATGGCTGGTGGGGCAAAATGGCTAAGAATGGTGTTTACATTTTTAAAGAGTTGTAAAAAAGAAACACATGTGACCTGCAAAACCTAAAGCATTTAATATGTGTCCCTTTATAGAAAAAGTTTACGCACCCGCTTGTCTTAAGCCAAATCAGGATGGAAAAAAATAGGTTTACGTGAAATTTTTGGGGATTTTTTTTAAAGATGTTTTTATTGGGGAATTGGGGGAGGGGAAAAGCATTGGGGAATTGGGGAAGGGGAACAGACAAATTGGTGTCCTTTTGTTCTTCACTCTAGTTGTGGAGGATGTCGCTTCACTGGACCATGTTGTTATTGGATTGTCAGAAAAGTCATGAAGCATGTTTGCAACAGATGGCACTAGTTCTTTTTTGGAAGTACTAGAGTCATTTGCATCTATGTTATTACTGTGTCATTTGACAGCTGACAGTTCTAGCTTCATTCTAAAAAAAAAAATGGAGCGATTTGGTTGAGGTTTGGAGATTTTACAACAAGTTGAAGATGGAAGACTGAACTGCATTTTTGCCGTATTTTACTGTTTTACTTCCATAAAGGGAAGAACGCGCGTCAAGCTTGTGAAAAGTTGCATAAAGTTTACAGTGGCAATGCTTTACAAGAAAGTCAGTCCAACGATGGTTCACGAAATTCTGTGCTGGTGATTTTGATCTCAATGACACTCCTCGGTCAGGGAGGCCCATTGAGGTTGATGACGACAAAATATAGGCATTGATCAAGTCAAACCCACGTTACATGACACGCGAGATTGCAGAAACATTGAACATCCATCATTCAAGTGTTCACGACCACCTGAAGAAGCTGGGATACGTAAGCAAGCTCGATATTTGGGTTCCACATGAACTCACAGAAGTTCATTTGACGGCATGTATAAACATCTGCAATATGCTCATTAAACGTGAGGAAAGCGATCCTTTTTTGAAGCGACTGATAACTGGTGATGAGAAGTGGATTGTTTACAACAATGTGGTGCACAAACGGTCTTGGTCCTGATGTGATGATTTGCCTCAAACGACATCGAAAGCAGACATTCATCAGAGGAAGGTTATGCTCTCAGTGTGGTGGGATTTTAAAGGTGTCGTGTTTTTTGAGCTCCTACCAAGGAACCAAACAATCAATTTGAATGTGTGCTGTCGGCAGTTGGACAGTTTGAACGAATCCATCATCCAGGAATGTCCAGAACTTGTTAATTATAAAAGAGTTGTGTTCCATCTTTACAAAGCGAGACCACACACAAGCGTGATCACCTGTCAAAAATTATTGGAGCTTTGATGGGATGTGTTGCGACACCCACCATACCCGCCTGACCTTGTGCTGTCAGACTTCCACTTGTTTCACTCTCTTCAAAACTCCTTGCATGGTATAACGTTCAATTCAGATGAGGCTGTAAATCAGCACCTTGTTCAGTTTTTCGCAAATAAAGACAGGTCCTTCTATGAACAAGGAATTATGAAGCTCACTGAAAGATGGCAAAAGATTATCGAACAAAACAGGCAATATATCATTGATTGATCTTTGTTCTTCATATAAATAAATGACCTTTGGAAAACATAGACAAAATACGTCTGACTTTTCCCACAACCTAATATTATCATAGTGTTCTTCCCGGGTGAGGCAGTCGCTCACTGGCCATTGGACGGCAGCTCATGCCGGCTGCCGGCCACTCATGGTAGCTCACGGCAGCCCACTGCAGCCTATACCATCGCTGTCGACTCATGGTAGCTCAACTCCAGGTCGAGCTGTTGTTCACCATCTTAGCTGTAGAGAGCACAGTGTCACTGGCCCTTATGTGGGATCCAAACCGGGGCCCTCTTGCTCAGAGCTGGCATCCCAAGCCAACTCTTAACCAAAATGCCACTCGGCCAGCCCTCTTGTGGTCTTTTTGTTATAATACGTGGTAGTACAGCTTTAGTAACATAGTGTTTGACAACAAGTTTTTTTGTCAGTTTTCTTTTGTATAAAATCAGTTTAACATATGTCTTTGGGCAATGTCAGAGCTGTTAAACAGAATGCAAGAGAAGTTACAGGAGCCTGATTAGGATCTGAACTAGAGCTGTTCAAGAGAACTTTCTGTGATGATGGAGATGCCCAGTACAGTGGCCACTAGTCCCGTTTGGCTCTTGAGCACTTGAAATGTGGACAGTTGTGATGAGGGACTAAATTGGAAATTTTGTTTAATTCTAATTAAATTTTAGAAAGCCGTATATGTCTTGTGGTTATAATGTTGGATATTTCAGACCTAAATTGTTTAGGTTTCAGAAAGTTTTTTTTGTCATACTCTCGGATAATCTCAATAAATGTTGGTTGATATCTTAGCATTTTTCTTAATAAAACTGAAATGAAATAGTATGTTTGTGGTTATGCAGTGAGAGTGGATCATGTTCATTTCTTTAACTGTTCTTATATGCAGACAGCAGCTGGTGTTCCTGATTGGAGTGAGCAGTTTGCAGCTCTTTGTTCAGAGTAACTGGACGGGGCCTCTCGCTGATTTACGTCCCCAGGATTTTTTGCCGTCTGTTTTGTTCCAGCGATTCAGTGAGGTATGCTTCTTGGAAATGTCATATATAATCATTGTGTTATTTGTTCTTCAGGAACTGGTCTTTACAAAGTGGAATAAATAATTGGTAGTAAAGAAACATAATGTTATAACTTCCATAAAACCTACTAAGAATGCTTATTCCTTGATCAGATTTTCATTTTCTAGAACTTGCATTGCCAGTTTGAATCTCTTTTTCAGACACCTCCGTTTTATGGAGCTCTGTGAGCTGTTTTTTTTTTAAAGGACAGGTAGCTGAACCGTTGGTTCAGTTGTATATATCACCACAGTTGCATAAAGATCTTTTCTGGCAAAGCAGCAAATCTGGAAATCTGTTCAATTAATTTTGTTGCAGGTAAGTTTTTCTGTTGTGCTTAAGAATGGTTTCTAGGGGTGATTTCCTTTATATTACAAATGCTTTCCTCAAGTGTCTAGCACAGAGGTCTCTATGGTGATAACAGTTCCCATTATCCATACATGAAAATGACATTATTGACCTGCATCAGTACATCATCAGTAGAGCTTGCAGCTTGAATTCCTCAAGAATTTTTGAGCACATAGCATAGGGCTTGGTGAGTAGGAAAGACATGCTCTAAAAAAGGTATGGAAACTTTGATTTATCCAGCTTCTCACAGGTCTTGTACATAGCTGTTAATCACTCAGCCTAGAAAAAGGGCTCCATAGCATCCAAAGCTTATGCAACAAAAGGGACCTATTTACTGTTACCTGGTTTCTCAGAATTGGAATAGCAAATGAAAGGGGAATGGAGTCATTAGAAATAAGTGTTAATAATTTGGTGGTAGGGTGGAGAGAAGAAGTACAAAAGCAGCCATAATCTGAAAGCCAGAAGTATTGGCTCTGTATTCATCAGTTTAGTGAATGACTATATTTTATCACATTAGAATAATTGAAATTCACAATGCTGACCCTAAATCAGGTTAAAAGATCTTCTGTATTTTATGGCTAAGAAGGGAATTTAATCTACACTTTGCAAAGGTTTTCATCCAAAATAGTTAAAATAAAATCTCAAATATTAGGGTACTTAGAGATGCTTCAATTATGCAGAAATTTACTTATCTGCAACATCTCATTCACTCTCTTATGTGTATGAAACAGTTTCTGGCTTCTGCGGCCCTATAGTGTAGCTTAGAAATCCACCAAACAATCAAAGTCATAATATTTACTGAGCACTGATGTGAGGTTCAAGTGGTACTTAATTAACATGTGTTATATTGCTTTGAGAGATTCTGTAGATGAGAAGACTGAAGCTCAAATTGGTGAAAGAAACTGGTCACAGGCCTTATATTAGCTGGGGCATTGGAATCCATATTTTCTGGGTCCAAATCCAGTAGTCTTTCTGCTTTACTAGTTTAGAAGCACCTGTAAAGTCAGGTAACAATTCAAAGCAGTACA
Organism: Hipposideros armiger; assembly: GCF_001890085.2. Taxonomy (NCBI): domain Eukaryota; kingdom Metazoa; phylum Chordata; class Mammalia; order Chiroptera; family Hipposideridae; genus Hipposideros; species Hipposideros armiger. The sequence goes on from NW_017731557.1 coordinate 844,305, forward strand.
GACATGGGTTAATGAGAGACTCAGAAATATTGAAATTAACAGAGATTTTTGGGACGTGAACTTTGTCAGAGAAGACCTCTTAGTTGAGAGTGAACTTTGAGCCAGAACCTGCAGGGTGATGAGGAAATGGACAGGTAGAGAAGAAGAGGAAATACATTTTAGGTGCAGTCACATGGGCAGAAGTTTAGCGGGCAGAAGAGTGTGGTGTTTGTGGGAAAGGGGTATTTTGAGCCTGTTGGAGTAGCAGTAAAAGGTCAGACTTGATGGGATTCAGGCCACACTAGAGAAAACTTTGACTAAGGCCTTGGTGTTCAGTTTTGTTTGTTTGTTTGTTTGTTTGTTTGCTTTTTAATTAGAACTACCTCAGACATTCAAAGAAAAGCATATAAAATGTGTACAGTTAAATAATAAAACCCTGTGTTCCCACTATCCCGCTTGAGAGAGAGAAAAATACCAGGCTCGTGGAACAGAGTTTCCTGACCGCTGTTCCCCGGATGCTGAACCCCTGCACGGCGGTGGCTGTGTGGGGCCGGGGCTGCTGAGAGCCTGTGAACTGGTTTCTTCTGGCTGAGCAGCCCTGTAGTTACCTGGAGTGCACTCCAGATCACACCGTCTTCTACATGTGCTCTGACTGGGAAAAGGCTGGGAAACACTGCCTTCGAATGTCCCCCGTGTGTGCTCCCTGATAGCATCCCCAGCCCGCCTCTTTCATGAGTCAGTCTTCCATTGCTTTTCTCCATAGTTTTAGCACCACTGTGTGTATCCCTAGAAAACATATTGTTCTGCCAGTTTTTGAACTTGATGTAAATGAAACAAATTATATAGTCTCCTGTGATTTGCTTTACTCGATATATTTTTGAAATTGTACCATTATTCATTTTTACTGTTATATAGTATTCCAAGTGTATGACTATACAACAATTCATTTATCTGTTCTACTCTTAAAGGCCTTATGGATTGTTTCCATTTTTTCCCCCTCAATATATTATTTACAACGCTATTAGGAACACATCTTCTGGAAATGATTACAAGAATTTCAAAGCACAGCATGCTTAAAAAATGATAGTATTTGTTTGGTGCAGTGCACTAAATGGAGGAGGCTGTTTTTACTGGTCCTGGGCTCTAGTTGGGCCCCCTGAGGGCTGAGGGGATCAATATTTCAACATACTTGTAAACCCTTCCCAGCACCAAGTGGGGAAGCTCTGTGGTAGTTATATGTGTGAGCAGAGTGGCTGTGCCCCAGGGTGCATGCATGCTCACCTTCACTTGGTAATACCAGGTTGTTTTTAAAAGGATTATACAATGTATACTCTTTACCAGCAATCTGAGGATTTGGCAGATGGAGTGGATGTTTTTAAACGGGGAAATCTTTTCTAGTTTTCATTTTTCTGTGCTGATGCATCTTTCTTAGTTCTTGTGATACACAGATATTTATGGTCATGGAGTATAGTCACCAAAGCCAACTTAATTTTCCCTGCCTCTGACTTATGGCCTTGGTTGGCATTGTCAGCACTGTTCTGTGGTCTCTGGTGCTAATCAGCCCCAGAGGAATAGACCTGAGGGGCCATGTCTGAGCAGTAGGTCACCTCTCACACGTAAAGGGTGATCCCGTGGTAACCTGATTTTATATTAAGTTTATCTCAGGCTTCCAGAGGTTGAATTTTTTCACTATTATGCTGTTAAATATGCGTTTTTATATGTCTTAGGCTCTCTTGACTGAGGAATTGTTCTTCAGGGAGTTGTAACCTTTGCTTTGTCAGTTTTTATTGAAAATATAAACAATCCTCTTTAAAAATGGATCATTTCCAAAACCTCTGGGAGCACATTTAGAACTCATTTGGCAAGACCAGTGTTAGATGACAGGCGTAGGCAGAGGCTGATTTAATAAGCAGAGAGAAAAGCATTTAATTTTTTTCATGAAGATGCAAGACAAAACCAGGAAACTTATTTATTTACTGGTTTATTCATTTAGTCTCTTATTTATTTATTATTATTTGCCTTGTTAATACCATCTCCAGACAGCTTTGAGTTGAAGAAGAGGAGGTTTAGTAACCAAGCCCTGGCTTTGAGTATCAGAGTAATAATTTTCAGGTAGTATATGATGGACTATCTCTGTATAATTTTCACCCTTCTAACTTGTTTAGTTTATCTTTAGGGATTTAATTTAGAAGATAATGATTGAAATTTCTCAACATGATTAGAATAAGAATTCTCTTTCTTAAAGGCATGTCATCTCCGGATTTTAGGAAATAAAGATTGTTATATTCATCCCAATGACCAGATGATTCAACGAGGCTGCAGGTCCAATTGGGCATATTAGGCAGGTTCTGCTCTTGAGTTCTGAAGTCAGTATATTCACGCGTGTCCTCAGTCCCTCTATTTGGAGGTCTTATGTACAAGATCCCTGATCTTTGTGTCCAAGGCTGAGCTCACGGTGAGGTTCTCCAAACCAGGTCCTCTTTTAGGGTCCGTATGTCAGTACACACACCAGCATAGTATCGTGTGTCAGTGAGACGGCTAAAAGTGGTCCATGCCCTGTCCTTAGGCCTTCCCAGTGCTCAGCTCAGCCCTGACCTTGCTGAGGGGCGGGAAGCAGTAGAGTGACCTGTGGAGCAGGCAGCAAGGGTGGTAAGAAGAACATAATTTTAGGAATCGGAATGCTTGGGGTATAATCTTTGTTCAGACACCACATTGTGATTAACTTTTGTCCTCACTTCTAAAATTGAGGCAATTGTAATAACTTCAGAATAGTTCCTTAATTATTGAATTTTTTTTTTAATTTGCCCATGGTGAAGATAGGCGATAATAGTAAACTTTTTGTGTGGTTTGGTAGTGGTCATTCATATTAAGCCTTTGTTCCTCTATTACACTTCTCAGTTTAATCCTTGTAAGAACTCTGTGAGGTATAGATGCTATTATTTCATTTTATAATTGATGAAACTGAGGCTTCAGGTACAAAATTTATCTATGCCCACAAACTAATAAGAAGCAGAAAATGGACACCACCCTATGTTTGTGAGATGAGAGCCCATTTTCCTAACAGCTAAGCATTCTTGCTGTCTGTTCTGTGGCAGCTGTCAAAACGATGCAGTCCACATTTTAGAAACACAGGTGCCTTGTCCACTGTATAAAATCTCTGTTTAGTTGATTTAGTCGAGGAGTGGGTTTTTCACAGGCGTCCCTTTTTTGCAGCTTTCTGTTCCCTCTGTTCCACGGTGTGTGCCTACTCAGACCTTGTTTGGCCCAATAGTCATGATGGAGCAGACATGTTTTGTAATGACATTTGCCAGCTAGTGAAGCGTTTGTGAGGTGTCAGTGTTTAATATAAATACTTTTAACAGAGGGATGCTTTTTATTGAGACAGTATTTGTTGTAAGTAAACCTGTAAAGTCATGCTCCCTCTTCAATACTAGCATTTTCTTGAGTTCTCTGTTCCTCTAAAGTATAAGCAGAAGAGTGGTGAACTGTCAGGGCAGGCTGGATTTGTAGATCCTGAAGGGCATTTTTAATGTTATGAGTCTGTCCAGCGCCAATTGCTGTGTAATAGATGAGTGTCTTTGTTCAAAGCTGGAGTAACTGGAAAGGATGTATTATTACGAGACATGTAAAGATTAATACTATTTTGTTAAATTATATCGTCTCAGAGCTTACGATTTTGTTTTGTTTTTTAGTCCAAAGGACTGGATGCAGTTGTTCTGAGTCTGCTCACTCTAGATGGCGAATCAGTCTACAGCCTGACCGTGAAGCCTATACTACTTCTGTTAGCACGGGTTATCCTAGTGACGGTAAAGCACAAACTGACAGCTCTTCAGGTGAGGGGAGAAAAGGCATCTGGAGAGTCATACCCGGATGTGACTTCCGTGTTGATGAGCATCAGACAGTGTCCTGTGTGATGGTTACAATAGTTTGATACTTTGGTTCTCTAAGTTGTCGTCTAGGTATTTAATTTTAAAATCTGATGAAAATAAGCAAAAACTTTTTCCTCTTATGAGATTCATCTGCTATAAAATGAGATTATGTTGTGCATCTTTAATAGGATTGAATATATGTGCGTAGGCATGTGTGCATGTATATAAATGTTCATTCTCTGAATCTTAAACATAGGTTTAAAAACACCCTTCATAATCTTTTATGAATTTCATGTAAAGATAATGAGCAATAGGTAGAATTTTAGCACTATTGCAGTGGATCTTAATTACTGTTTTCTGGCTCACATCTGACTTTGTTTCATTATTTGGGTTGGATTGAGTAGAGCATTTGTTGAGCATCTGTTACATGGTTTCTTTAGGTCACAAATAAATTAGTGACAAGAAGCACTCATATTCACAGAAAGCTAATAGGCAGTAGGAGGTGACAAAAACCATGAGAGAGATACAATAGCAGTCTTTGGGGGTTTGACGGAGGTGTCAGCTATGCTTTGTGCAGTCTATTCTAACTACTCTGTGTAACTATTAACCCTGCATTGTGTGAAAGCAGCTGTAGACATTATATGAAGCAATGGGTGTGACTGTTGTACCAATAAAGCTTTATTTATGGACACCGAAATTTTAATTTCATATACTTTTCGCATATCACAAAATGTGTTCTTTTTTTTAAAATGATTTAAAAATGTGAAAAACTATTCTTATTTCTTGGGCTGTACAAAAAACAGGTGGCGGGCTGGAGTTGCCCAACAGGGTGTAGTTTGCTTGTTCCTGTTCTGATTGTTGCAGCGTGGGAACACAGACCCTATATTGCCAAAGCAAATCTAAATTTCGTGTGAACCTCCCAATTTCTAAGCATTGGCAGAAAAATTTTAAGAAACACAATATTTCTATGGGCAGAATGTGGACTTGGTTTGTACTATATGAGGACTTACTTTCATAAGCATTTAAATTTAAACAGAAGAGTGAAGGGAAGAAGTGATGTCTGTATCAGCAACTCTCATGAGAGACGGAGTTTTTATCTGGATTCAGTTGCACTAGAAGGGTTTTTAGTAGATGGGTTTCAACATATCCTATCTTTGATGATTATTATTATTATTTTTTTTTAGTGACATTAGTTTCAATAAAAAAATTTCCCCAAGTTGAACTGAGTTAAATGGTCCTGTAGACCAACTCATACTTGGCGCTAAAGAGAGTATCCCCAAGGCATGAGGCTGCCAGATGGCGTTCTTCTCTTTCTGGTGAGACTAATGGTATCAATGAGGGAGTGATACAGTTTTAAGTTTTGCTGGTGGAAAGACTTTCATCAACAAGCATGTCAAGCATCATTTGAATAAAGATACACATGTACTATCAACAATTTAGGAGAACAAGTTAAGCTGTGAACTGCTGGTTGTGGAAGTCATCCTTGGCAGGGTTGGAGAGATAGTTACCTGAAATTCTCGGTAGATGCTAAACAACTTCTGACTTCAGCTTAAAACCCTGTTTGCTTATTGCACATCACCACACAAAGATCATTCTTTGCTGAAATCTTGCCTTTCAATGGAAACATTAAAGTTTTTTTCCCTTTGGGTCTTGACTGGATCATTCTCTAAATGATAATGTTAAAATGACTTCTTTGATAAGTGAAGATAAAATGATGAAGCAGCGCATACTGATCCAAGTTAATTTCAGTCTTTTAAATTAACTTTGAATAAGTTGGCTCCTAAGAAATGTATCAAGTTATTATGATAATATTTTTGTGGGACTATAAACGATGATTTCCCTCTACCCTCTGATCTGTGAAGCACGTAGACCAATATTAGTAATATGTAAATGTTGAGTGAAAAGAGTCTTGGCTTTGAAATCAGACCAGAGTCTGTCTGGCTCAGCCACTGAGCACCTGTGTGACCTTGTGCTCGTTAATTTCTCTGAATACCAGTTTCCTTATTTATGAAATGGAGTAAGTCGGCAAGCGTTGATTGGGTGCCCTGCGAGTACACGATGCTGCTCGCCTTCTAGGAGGTTGTTGAGTCGTGTGACTTCTCAATCAGGACATTCTGTGATAAGTCCTTCAGTCAGGAGGCAGGATCTAGAGACCATCTAACTCAAGGCTGCACGTTTTTTTTTTGTTTTGTTTTTTTTAACGCCTCAAATTTTCTATTAAGCAATTCTCGGAAAATAGAAAAAGATGCTTTTCTTTTCTAGTAGAAAATAGGATATGCTTTATTTGTTTCACACTCCCCCTTCTGTAGAAGGACTTTGGGCTAAGAGTTACAATAGTTCACAGATCTGATTTTTAAGAGTTCAGCATCTTACGTCGTATGTTTTCTTAAATGGGCAATCTCTTTGGATCTATCTAAATTCCCATGTCTAGAAAAGGAAAGAATAGGCTGCCAAACCTGACTCACTTATTGCTGACAGCAGATAAGGGACAGATAAGTGATATGTAGACTGACTTCATTAGCTTTACTGATAGGAAAAGAATGAGCCAACACCTCAGGGAATTGAATTAAAAATGATGTGAAACTTCTTTCTGTTAGATAATTCTACCTTTACTTACACGGACTGAGGAAACAGCATTAATAATTAGAAAGGGTTTTGTCATAGAGTCAAAATTCATTTGTGATTGCATCATTGTTGAGGCAGTTGTGTGTAGAAAGGAACCAGGCAGTTTCACCCCTTAATCAAATGCAGAAGTTGAAGTAAATTAGTGCTTTTGGTAATTAAGCATGATCTCCTATTTGTAGGGATTGCTTTTAAAAATAAGAGAAAGATTAATTCCTCACACCTTCATGCAATATAATTCAACATCACCTAGTTTTAATTAACTTAGATGATCCAATGTGTGATCATACTTGATACTTGAATGAGTCGATGAAAATACTTATTGTAACTGTACACACACGCACGTGCACAGAGGAAGAGTTATGAGAATATGAACCTTTGTCCTGGAGTTTCTGGGGAAGGAGGCAGCAGGAGAGAGACTCTTCACGGTTTGCTTTTGTACTGGCTTGTTGTTCATTGTTTTTCTTTATTTAGATAAGGATGTATTGAACAAGTAAGAACAGACATCAAAGAAAGAAAAAGTGATTGTGTTCTCAGCCTGTGCGTTAGTCAAGGCCTTGCAGTCTCTACTCTCAAAAAATGAATGGACCAGGTAGAGTTAGAGACCTGAAAAGCAAGAACCATCCAATGCGGTGCTAACTTCTAAGAACAGTATAGAGACCAGTGGGTGCTGCGCTAGTAGGACCAGGCTTCATGGAAGAGATTTCACAAACGTGTAGAAGCGATCTTCCCAGTTTGGAGGAATATCTGAATCCAAGGCATTTTTTTTTTTTTAGATTTTTATTGGGGAATTGGGGGTTGGGAACAGTGCTAGGGAATTGGGGGAAGGGGAACAGACAAGTTGCTGTCCTTTTGTTCTTCAGTCTAGTTGTGGAGGACGTTGCTTCACTGGCCCAAGTTGGCACCATCATTGCGCTCTTCCCAGGCGAGGCAGATCAGTCACCGCCTTCTGGACGGCTGTTCACGGTGGCTGCTGGCTGCTCACGCTGGCTGCTGGCTACACACGGTAGCCCATGGCAATCCACTGCAGCAGAGGCTGCAGCCTACACCATCACCGGCGACTCAGGGCAGCCCAGCTCCAGGTTGAGCTGTTGTTCAGCATCTTAGCTGTAGAGGGCAGTGTCACTGGCCCTCATATGTGGGATCCGAACCGGGGCCCTCTGGCATCCTCAGCCAGTTCTTAACCAACGCGCCACTCGGCTGGCCCAAATCCAAGGCATTTCTTACTTTGTAGTTTGTGCAAAATGCATTGTTTTCAGGAGGATGCAGAGATGAGTAAGACGTGATTTTTCATTTTGTTGGATGGATGGCAGATAACACTGAAAGCTGGGGGTGACATACATGACTACAGTGGAATGTGTTTGCAAAGGGTGGTACAGATAATGTGCTGGAAGTGCAGATGAGGGGAAGTGGCACCCCCACAGGAGGCTCCGTGGGAAGCTTCTTAAAACTGTTGGTACTTGGGTTCTGGTGCTGACAGTGCCGCAGCAGAGCAGGGTTACTGCAGGAGACATTTTAAAGGAGGAGATGGTGAGTTCAAAATGGCATCAGTGAGCCCCATTGGCTAGCGAGACAGGCTTTGAGAGAGGAGAGGAGAGTGGGTTATTCTTATGGGAGACAGAAGTAGATTTGGGGTTATTACTGAAGACGTAGCAGTGGATGGGTAAGCTTATGGAATAAGTTCAATTTCACAAATGTAAAAAAATTTCTAAAAATATCAATTCATGTAAATTTTTTTTCCAGAGTCCTTTATTTCAACTTCCATGGTGCTTTCTTTCCTAGAGCTTGCCATGGTGGACTTTGAGATATGTGAATATTCATCAGCAGTTGCTTGAAGAACGCTCACCTCAGCTTTTTGCTCTTGCTGAAGATTGTATTGATCAAGGTATGTGGCAGGTTTTTGTTTGATGGGGCATGTAGCTCTGTTTGAATTTCTTGGCTGACACATTCCTTTTTAGCTTATTCTTTGATAGATAATAGTGACTTTTTTTAAGGTTGTTTTTGTTTCTCTTTTTTTCTGGAGGTAGAATGTCACAAATTATTAGGCTGTCAGATTACAGAAATTCTTTTTACCTTGGAGTTTTTAAAAAAGAGACCACAGTCATTTATATTACCTATTTAGAAAGAATGATTTGTTCTATACAGGTCACCATGATTTTATCACAAATTGCTTAAAGGTATTTTAACATTTTATGTTTTTGAATCGAAGAAGCTTCATTGGAAACAAAAATAAACTCCCTTTATTAAAAAAAAATCCTTAACTAATTTGAGCTTGAGTAAACTGTGCCAAATTACACACAGAATAGGAAATTACTTATCCTGCATCCTATTGAAAACATGAAGAAAGGCTTTGTTTTTTTTAAATGTTTGGTAGAAAATACATTTTACTGAGGATGATAATGGGTAGAGAGACATTTTTACATTTTGTTTTATTATTTTTTTATTGTAACATGTAGTGTACATATAGGAAAGTGCCTAAAATATATATAAGAAATTTACCAAATAATTGTAAACCACACACCCATGCAAATGCCTCCCGCTGCCTTTGTTGCAGATGCCCCTTGTGTTTTCTAGGGAAGTGTTTGGAAAAAGAGGGAAAACCTTGGGTGCCTTGACACTTGGTTTCCCTGGGCTTCTGGAACAATTATTCTTGGCAAAAGTTGCCAAACAAAATAAAACCAAAACCAAATTCTTTTGTAGTGAAGGAATACTTGAACACAAATGAACTTGGACTTGGTAATGAGCTTCTGAGTTACAGAGAAGGGATTTGACTTTAGGTGTATCTGTTTCAAAGCTCACGCTCCTTTCACATACAAGAGTATGGCGTGAATATGTATGTGTGTATGTGTGCATGTGTGAGAGTTGGGGGGAGTGGTGGTTTTCATCGTTCTGGGTGGAGAAGTGGTGATCGGTACTTGATGGAGGTAGCAGATTCATGCAGGCATAAAATAACTCTTTTGTGTGTCCTTGTGTAATTTTGAGAAGCTCCTGTACCTTTCTGGAGTCTGTTTCCTTCAAGGCTACATCTGTATAACAACAAGGTAGGTCTGAGTACACCAGAGAGGACTTTAATTTGTGCAGCAATAAAATTACTAAGCTGGGTGATCAGTTGAAACCAATTTCTCAATTTTTATTTTGTTCTGGGACAGAAATACATAAACATATGCTAATCTTAGATAAAATGCACATCTATACATGATTCAAGAGAAAGTAAGGAAAATATTCAGTCAGTATAATAATTGAATCATTTATATTATTTATATTAGGACTTAGTTTATATTTTTTCAGGATTTTAGGTAACTTAAGACTGTGGAACAAGCAAGGGCAGTTTAGACCGAACTTTGTATATATAAATATATTTATTCTGACCTTCAACTTTATATATTAAAAAAAAAATTATTTTGCCATGGAATTTAAACCTATTTATATATAATAATAGAGCAGTTGTTTTCTTAAATGTAAGAAATTTAATTTTCTTATTAAAAGAATAATTTGTATACAGTGATCTTTCCTAAGTAACAGAACTGAAAAACAGTCTATCCCTTTGCTGCAAGAGTCTTTGGTTTAATGCTTTTCGATTATAAAAGTTTTTTATGAGCAAATTTAGCCACTGAACCATCTATATTTTCACTTAGACTATAAGCAACTCTCTAGGTTGAGCTCCTTGAAGACTGATTCTTTTTTACTTGTTTCTACTTACCATGGTACCTAGAAAATAGTCACTATTTAGTGCATATTTGTTGACTAGTGATAGCTACTGTTTACTGAACCTCTTCTGCATGTGCTTTTTAGGGAAGAAGTTGTGGAACTTCCTCCTTTTGTTCTCCATCTTGATTGCAATTTTTATCTGAGCTAATTCTTGTATAAGAGTTTTTCATAAAGTGAAATATTATAGAAGTTATGAGGAAATTGATTCTACCCAGACACCATATGGGACTTTGAATCATCTTGTAATAGCATTGATGAGGTGTAGACTTCTCTGCAAAATAAAATATAAAGTGGAACTTGGAGAAAATTAAGACCTGATGCCTCGTTTAGCAGACATGGCTTGTCCTGTTTCTATTTTCAGTGAAATGAAAAATGTGTACATGGAGTCTTTCTCCATTCATGCCGTTACATACAGAGGGTGCCAAAAAATGTACACACATTTTCAGTAAAGTAAAAAACTGTATTAAAATTGTAATACTATATACCAATAACAGAAGATGAATACAAGTCATGTGTATACATTTTTTTGGCACCCCTGGTATTTTTTAAATTAAGTGAGATACATTCTATAAACAAACTTAGTACATGAGAGAAAGAAGAGTGGGGATAAGCTTCTAGTGTATGAAATAGACTCAAGTTTTGAAAGCTGAGGTTGAGCTGAACGTCACTGATAGTAGTGGGGTAGAAAGGTTTTTCCAGAGGCTAGTGAAAGCGTTTGGAGGAGGGTGGCTTCAGGATTTAGCCTTTGTTTAATTTTGAGAAAAGTTAATTACATTATACTGCATGTATAATATACAGTTTCCTATACTTTATTATACTTTTATGGGAAATTGGTAAATGAACAAAAAACAAGGTGTCACTAGGAGTTTATTTGTTTATTTTTTTAAGGAAGTCAACCTTGATGCAAGAGCTGTAGGAAAAGTCACGTTGTTTTCCTTTATACTATATTATATAAGTCTGCATTGATGGTAACATCTTTACCACTCCTCTGTCTGATAGTCATAATGATGACCTTTTATTAAGAAAAGAAAAAAACACCATCTTTTAAAAGACAGGAACCATAATGGCGTGTTTTAGAGAGAATTCTATTTAAAGAGGTAAAATTAAGTTTCCAAACAGGAAGGGTTAGCTAAGCTCTCTGGAAAATATGGCTGTAAGTGACTCATTGCCCCAGTGGCCTCAATGCCTTTCTGCAGTGTATTTCAGTATATCATTTGCTTTGCCTTGCAACTAAGAATTTTTTATGTTGCTGTTCTAGGCTAACCAACGACATTTTTTATTTTATCTAGTCATAAATTGGTGCATTTTGGCTATGTCTAAGTAGGTCTGCAGATAGTCTTATTAAACTGCAACATTTCATGAACAATTTTATTTCAAAAAAATGTTTTGTTCTGGGATTTGACCCAAATGATGACCAAGCAGTCAGTTATAACTGAAATACTGTTCAGTGTCCAGAGAAGAATATATTTGAAATGTTGCCCTTGAAGGATCATCAAAAAGTTGGCAGGATTTTTTTTTTTCAGTCTATGAAACCGAGCAAGGGTTTTATGAACAACTGTGCTCTTTGTATTTTGGTCCAGGAATGTTACATCAATACAGTGTAGTGGCATAGAGCCCATCAGAATGTCAGCATAACTGCTGGACTGATCCCATCTACGAAAGGAGTAAGTTAGCATCTTGAAAAGTATGTTGTCCCTCAGCACCATTTAAAGCACACTTCTGGATGTCACAGTCATGAAACCATGATTCTCTAAATACTGTGTAAGGGCACACGACCATTTACTGTAGGATCCGATACTGAAAATGTATTCATGTAGTGCGTGAGATATAATATTGTGGTTTAGCTATTTGAAGATAACCTCATGAAGAAGTCACTGTCTAAGAGAAAACAGGTTCAAGTGCTTTGTGTGAGAGCTCCATTGTAACATCTACTGGCATATCTGTGACTAGGGTTAGATCGTTTCCACATCGAAAGAGTTGTTCAGGAGTTCAGCCTCTTGGTGACTGATGTCTGCACTGTTTTTGTTTTTATAATTTGCTACTTTGGAGTGAATGTTATTAAATATGCTAAATGTGATTATCTAATTGTAATTATCCATATGCGTTTTAACATATCATTAACATAATCTCATGAGAAGAGATTTTGGTTTTAGCATATATTTTAAATGTTGACATTTTGATCCAAAAGGTCATTAATATGCATTTCCATGGAGTACCTACTGATTTAAAATAATAAATGTACTTCGAGTGGGTCAACATGCTCCTCTTTTTTTTTTTTTTAAAGATTTTATTGGAGAATTGGGGGAGGGGAACAGTATTGGAGAATTGGGGAAGGGGAACAGACAAGTTGCTGTCTTTTTGTTCTTCAGTCTAATTGTGGAGGACGTCGCTTCACTTGCCCATGTTAGTATTATCATTGCACTCTTCCTGACTGAGGCAGATCGGTCACCAGCCATTGGACGGCCGCTCACGGTGGCTCAGGGCAGCTCACGCTGCTGCCGGTCACTCATGGCAGCCCAGCTCCAGGTCGAGCTGCTGTTCACCATCTTAGCTGTAGAGGGCGCAGCGTCACTGGCCCTCAAGTGGGATCTGAACTGGGGCCCCGCTGCTCAGAGCTGGCACTTGCAAACCAACTTTTAACCAGCGCGTCACTCTGTCAGCCCAACGTGCTCCCCCTTTTTTAAAACTTGAGTCATCCAAAGCTCAGACCTTTGTGTTCATAGTTGAATCACTGTTTTTCATCATTCTGCATATCTAGCCAGTTTTTAAATCTTACTCTTCCCTAAGGGTCTCCAAACCCATCCTTCTTTTTCCATTCCTACAACTGTCATCCTAGTCCATTTCTGTAATCCTTAGCTTGGAAAGGCCCAGTAAAGATTATCTTGTCCGCCTAATTCATTTACAAAGAATTGAGAATCAGAGCAATTGTCCAAGAGCCAGGGCTATGATCTGGAGTTTCTTACTCCAGATCCTATTCACTCTTCTTTCCATTACATTTCTCCAAACTGGTCAGTGGGGTAGAATTCTGGTATCTAATCGTAAAAATGCAGTTAACATTTCTATAGTGCTTACTCCATACCTAGCACGGTTCTAAATCTTTAAATATGTTAACTAATTTAATTCTCATAATTACTCTCATGAGATGCAACTAAAGAGTTGACATAGGATGGGTATAGTGTGCTTTCTTAAAAATACCTTTTTTGAAGTGTAATTAACCTACATTAAGACCTGTTTAAAGTGTACAATTGATGACATTTTACATATGCATGCACATGTGAAATTATTACAATCAAGACAATTAATAGGCCATAGTGTTTTAAGATTTGTCATTTAGTTCCTATTCTGTCATTTACTCCCTGTTTCCTCAGGCAACTTATCTAACTTCCAAACCAAGGTTCTCTTCTGTGTAAAAATGATCTTTTGAATACTTTCCAGGTATAAAATAATGTGATCCTTTGTAGGCCATCCTTCCACCCATCCTTTTGCTGAAATCTACTGGAAGATTGTGTCCAAAAAAGTTATCTCCTCCTTCCTTGAGCTCTTTCCGAGATGATTTTGAAAGGGAGCCCATTCCATGTTAAGACCTATAATTGCTATAAAGTGATTCCTTTTATTAATTAAAAGTATCTGCTGTTCTGCCACAATTGCTAGCTAGAGCTGCTTATCCAGTAGAGTGGCCACTAGCCACACGTGACTATTTAAATTTCAATAAAGTAAAATAAATGAAATGAAAACTTCAGTTTCACTAGCCACATTTCAGGTGCTCAGAAGCCACGTATAGTTAACGGCAGCCATTTTGGCCAGAGCAGTTTACCTCCTCGCAGAACATTTTATTGGACAGCACTGCTGTTGAGCAGCAGAGAGGGATAGGCTAGGTCTGTCCTTCCTTCTGCGTGGCCAGCCCTTAAGGCTGCCATCATTATCACTTCACATCTGAAGGGTTGCACTTCACTTGTGGACTCTTTTTTGGCCTTTGTTCTGTCTCCAGTACATCAGTACTGGATTGGTTTTTCTAAATATCAGTTTCGTGATGTCATTTTTTTTTTTTTACTAGGGAAAATCTTTAATTATTCCCAGTTTTATCTTTGACTTTCTATTTCCTTCCAAATTTGATATTTAATAAAAAAATTTTTTTGGATGCTTGCTGTGTTCGAGTCCCTGTGCTCGGGGCTGGAGATGTCAGTGAACTCAGTGGAATAGGGGCTAAGATACAGGTAGGAAAAGAGTGTAAAGAGGTAGGCACGAAGGAAAGGATGTGATTGGTCTAAACTTGAGAGATCAGCAAGGGCTTCACGAAGTGGCTGATGCTTGCATTGACTTTTGCAGCTTGAGTAAGAATTTATTAGGTGGAGAAGTTGGAAAGGGCATATAGCATGTACAGGGAGAGGGGCACAGAGACGTGAAGCATCTTGGTGTGTTTGGGAATTGTAGTCACTGGGAATGGCTGGGGCAGATTGTGAGGAGCTGTATGTCAGGTTGAATGGGGAGATAAGAGCTAGATCGCTAGGACATTGGATTTCCACCATGTTGGTGATAGCCATCAAAGAGTTGTTAAATATCTGCTCCCTCCAGGGATATTTATTGCACACCAACTGTGATAGGGGCTAGGCGTACAGCAGTGAAGCAGACACATGTGGGCCCTTTTTCTGTGTGTGAACCTTACCGTCTAGAGGTGAAGTTGTAGCCAAATTCTACCCATCTTTCAAGGCTCAGCCCTCCTGGCAATGTTTATTCAACCATCCTACCCTTACAGACTTCCCCTCTTTGGTACTTATGGCCAATACTATACAATTTTAAATCAAATTAACTGTGTGTTGACTAACTATGTGTCTTTTCTTTCTAGCTTTTCTCCCCCCCTCCCCATCTCCTTTTAAGCAGAGAGCAGGGCTTAAACCTTGTAGGATCTAGCACAATCCTAAGACTATATATAATCATTCAGTAGATACTGATTAAAAGTTACAGAATGGAAGAGAGGGAAGTAGTTGGGAAGGGGAGAGAGGCAGGGGAAGGCTGGAGAAACAAGAGGGGGCAGCAGCAGGAAACAAAGCTTGCGAAGTGTGGGGGAGAAGAGGGTTTTTTCCAGGGCAGATGAGTTGGAGTTGGCTAGCACTTTCCTGTTTAGACTTGGTAGGCTGTGTGCCTTTCTGGTCTTTCTGGCTTATATTAGATACCCCTCCACCCAACTAGCAAGGATTTTACGAAATTTCCATTTGGTTGGCATCTTACTTAGGACACCAGGTTACATTTGGCCAAGAAAGTACAATCTTCTTATTAAGCTTAAGCATTTACCTAGTAATTTTATAACTAAGTTATTTCTTCTACTTTTTCCCCCTGGAATTATTTTTTAAAGAAGAGTTCAGCCTCATCAAGCAGGACTATTTGATAATACTTCAGGCAAGAAAGGCAATATATAGTCTTAATTATTTTTCTTTAATTGTTAATAGTTTAGGATTAAAAAAATGGAAACATTCACAAACATTTCTAGATAGTTACAAGTACAGTATAAAGAACTCCCCCCACCCCCCATCCCCGCCGAACCATTTAAAATAAGAGGCTGACATGATGCCCCATCACCCCTGCATACTTTAGTGTGTTATTCCTACGAAGACATTTTCCTGTACAACTACAATACAGCCATCCAAATTAGGACATTAGCAGTGATACATTACTACTATTTTATTACTACCATTCAAGATTTGCTAGTTGTCCCAAAAATGTCTAAAATGATCCAATCCAGTGTCAAGTTTATACTTTGTTGTCATATCCCTTTACTCACCCCCCCCCACCTCCCCCCGCTTAGTCTCTTTCAATCTGGAGATGCCACAGAAGTCATGTTGTTTTTCTCATTACATCCTATCTGATGGTACACAATTTCATTTTGTCCCATTGCTGATGATAATAGCTTCGGTCACTTGATTAAGGTGCTGTTTGCCAGTCTTCCTCATTGTAAAGTTATCCATTTTCTCTTTAAATTAAAAAAAATGTAAAACAGCTTTATGAAGCTGTAATTGGCATACAGTAAAATAGACATACTTAGTGTGCAGTTTGCAAAGTTTGGACATAAGTTTATCCCCCCGAAAGCATCAGCACAGTGGAGGTGATGAGCGTGTCCTTTGCCCCCAGAGCTTCCTGTGCTCCTCCCCGATCTCTCCTCCAGCCTCCTCAGGCAACTGCTCATCTGCCCATCACTGTACATTAGTTTGCATTGCCTAGAATTTTATGAAAATGGATTCATACAATCTGTACTCTTTTGTTTTTCCTGGCTTCTTTCACACAACATAATTATTTTGATTCATCCATATAGTGACACATGGCAATAGTTCATTCTTTTTAATTACTGAGTACTGTTCCATTACATGGAAATAGCACAGTTTGTTTATCCATTCATTCGCTGATGGAAATTTGGATTACTTCTAGTTTTTGGCTATTACTGTTTACAATTAATTAGTGTTATATGGTGAGGTACTTAGAGAAGTCTCCTATTCTTCACCTAACTCTGAATTTATGCATTTATATATTGATATTAGTATGGACTCATGGATTCCTAATTCATTCAATGGGTTATAACTTGTTACTATCATTATTTTGATGCTCACATTATTCCAAATTTGGCAAGTGGGAGGTTGTTTAAGCTGGCTTCTGTGCTCTTTTGACACATCTTTGAGCACTCCTTTATTTTCTGACACAAGGTGTTTTAGCCTCGTTTTGCATTTCTTTGCTCCAGCCCTGGACGCAGTAATTTATCCAAGGAGCTCTGGTTTCTTTTAAGGCCCTTCAACAGACATAGCTAGAAAGTATGTATATGTGTATACAGACATACTTATGTACATCTATGTCTATTTCTATATCTGTATATTCAAACCATGAATTTATATTCATCTTCAATTCCAGTCTGTTATCACAGGGTTTATTCTAGTCTTCTCTCTTCCAAATTTGTAACTCCCTTCTCTGACCGTGAGAAACCAGGCTCCCATTATCCTCAATGGATGTACAATCTTCCCGTAAGTAATCAGTCTCCCAGCCAGGTAGACGGTCTCTTCCACTCTGCCTCAACCCTGTAGGCTGCTCCCTTGCTCTGGCCTCATGGAACACACGGCTTAGTCCTGACCTGGCTCTGTTGGATGGTGGGCAAGTCCCCGGCCCTGTCAAACACACCCGTTGAGACCCTAACCTCATACATACTGATCTTGTCTCTGATCCCCAGCCCCAGAAAACCTCCGGGTGAGCCCCAGGCTCTGCAGACATGCTGGATGAGTCTCTGTGAAGCCACCAGTCCTGGTTTTGATGAACACATAGCTTGTGTCCCCAAACTCTTGAGCACTCGGCCCCTTTTGAGACTTCGTTTCTGGCAAACACACTGGTTGACTCTCCAGCCAGGACCAGGCCCTAGCAAACATGCCTGAAGCCCCTGACCCTGACCAAGGAGCTGCAAAATTAAAATGTAACCTTGCAAAGTGTTTCCATCCTTGATTGATATTTGTACCCTTCTTTTCTTAAATGGAAAATCTTGTTCCTAATGTTAACATAATTACTTGCTTTATTCTACACATAAAATGTTTCAATGGGGAAAGAATAGTCTTTCATTAAATGGTGCTGGGGCTACATACACAAAAGTTAAATTGAAATAGGTCAGACACCTAAGGTAAGAGCGAAAACTATAAAATTTTTAGGAGAAAATATAGGGGTCAATCTTCATGACCTCGTTTGGCAACAGATTCTTGACAACGACACCAAAAGCATGAGCAACAAAAGAAAAAAATAGATAAATTAGACTTGGGTTTTAGAAGATACTATCAAGAAAATGAAAAGACAATCCAAAGATTGGGAAAAAATATTTGCAAATCATATGTCTAATAAGGGACTTGTATCTAGAATATATGAAGATCTCTAATAACAGTAATTAAAAAGACAAATGACCCAATTGAAAAATGGGCAAAGGATCTGAACAGACATTTCTCTGTAGAAGATATCCAAATGAACAATAAGCACGTGAAAAGATGTTCGATATCATTAGTCATTAGAGAAATCAAAACCGCAATGAGATGGCAGTTCACACCCACAAGGATGGCTATAAATTAAAAAGTCAGATAATGACAAGTATTGTTGAGGATATGGAGACATTGGAACTCTCATACACTACAGGTGGGAATAGAAAATGCCACTTTGGAACACAGTTTGGCAATTCCTTAAGCAGTTAAGCGCAGAATTACCATATGACCCAGCAGTTCAACTTCTAGGTATGTATGCCTAACAGAAATGAAAACAGGTCCACACAAAACCTTGTATATGAATGTTTATAGCAGCATTATTCATGATAGTCAAAAGATGGAAACAATTTGAATGCCCAACTGATATATGGATAAACAAAACGTTGTCTATCCATATAACGGATTCCACTGTGATATTATTTCGCCAGAAAAAGAAATGAAGTACTGATCCATACTACAGCACAGATAAATCCTGAAGACACCACACTAAGTTATAGAAACCAGTCACTAAAGACCATATATTATATGATTTTATTTCATTAATTACTACTTAAAGGTAGAATTACAAATTATATGATACAGGTAGGTATGGATTATATGAAAACAGTTTATACTCATGGATGGAAGATAGAATTGCTTATTTAATTAGTTATATATGATATTTCCTTATGTCAAAGGCACTATTAGACTATAAAATACATCATCCGTCAGAAAGTAAATTAGTAGCTGTTTAGGGTTGTGGGAGGGATGGAGAAGAGGAATGATAGTTAAAGGGTATAGGATTTATTTATTTTTTTTAAAAAATGTTATTGGGGAATTGGGGGAGGAGAACAGTGTTGGGGAATTGGGGAAGGGGACCAGCCAAGTTGTTGCTCTTTAGTCTTAGTTGTGGAGGGCGCCAGTCGCCATCTGGCTTCCCGTCGGCAGCTTGTGGCCGCCAAGCTCAAGGCGCTGTGTTCAGTCTTAGTTGCGGGTGCATAGCCACCATCCCATGTGGGAGTCGAACCAGCAGCCTTGTTGTTAAGGGCGCATGGTCTATCTACTGAGCCGTCCGGGCAGCAGCTCAGCTGAAGGTGCCGAGTTCAGTCTTAGTTGCAGGAGGACGTAGCCCACCATTGAACAGGCAATCTTGTTGTTATACTAACAGCCATCCTGCCACCTGTTGGCAGCTCAGTGACAGCTCAGCCCGGGCGCAGCGTAATGGGCCCATGTGGGAATCACACCTGTGGCCCTGTTGCTCAGAGCTTGTGCTCTTAAGCCAACTCTTAACCAACTGAGCCACTTGGCTGGCCCCAGGATTTATTTTTGAGGTGATGAAAATGTTCTAAAATTGGCTGTGGTAATAGTTGCACATTTCTTTGAATATACTAAAAGCCATTGATTGTACACTTTAAATTGATGAATGGTATATATGTGAATTATCTCAATAAAGCCTTTAAAAAATTTAACCTTACAGTGCGTTTATATCTTTGATTTTATATTTGTATTGTTCAAAAACTGAAAATTTGGTTCCTAGAAATATAAACATAATTACTTACTTGCTTTATAGCATACTTGTATATAAAAATTTCTAAAACAGTAAAAGCATTCCTACTAACAATAAGACCACTGAATAAAGCTCAAGATTTCTTTGTAGCTCTCCTTGTCCTTAGAATGTACTATATTAGGGATGTAATATAAGAATGCTCATTAAGAACATTGAGTATCATGAGATCCAGCTTTCCTAGAGTTTGGGTTGCATGGAGGAAACCCACTGGAGGAGTTTCACTGTGAGCGGTGCCTGTGTGCATGCCTGTCTGCCGTTTGCTGTTAAGACATGTACATCTTACTCTCTTTCTTTGAGTCCAGAGAATCCCTTTAACGGGCTGGTAGTATATAGACAAACACTACCTTTCTTTTTCAGACTTTTAGTTCACGGGCATCTGTTTCTCAGCTATAGGTGTCTTTGCCAGATTACTAGGTGATAACGCAGATTGGGTTTGTAACTTCACCTCTATACCTTTGACCTTAGCCCTTCCTCTGCCAACTCCCTCTCCCCATTTTTCCAGTGAGCTTGGATTCAAATCCTGGCTTTGCCCTTTAACAACTGAGGTGATTAGTCAGTAAGCTGAGTTCCCTTTTCTAATGAGTTCAATAGGAATAGTGCCAACCTCAAAGATGCCATTGTGAGAATTAGATAAGACAGCATGTAAAATGCCTATTGCTAAGGCAGTGTAGGTGTGCAGTAAATTTACTTCCCTTTCAGCTTGAAGGATAGAAAATTGATTCTCGGTCTTTGGACTTCAGAAGATCATTTTCTATGCATTCATTAGACATTTATTCTTGTGGCCTGTTTTGTGAAATGCTGATGAACCCATTGCCAGAAATGTGAGGGATTGTCTAGCCCCTTTATTATGTACAATTATTTTTTTTCAATTACAGTTGACATTCAGTATTATTTTATATTAGTTTCAGGTATATAGCATAGTGGTTAGACATTACATATACAGTAAAACCTTGGATTGCAAGTAACTTGGTTTGCGAGTGTTCTGCAAGATGAGCAAACATATCTAATACATTTTTTTTTAAGATTTTTATTGGGGAATTGGGGGGATGGGAACAGTGCTGGGGAATTGGGGGAAGGGGAACAGACAAGTTGCTGTCGTTTTGCTCTTCAGTCTAGTTGTGGAGGACGTTGTTTCACTGGCCCAAGTTGGCACCATCATTGCGCTCTTCTGGGCGAGGCTGATCAGTCGCCGGCTTCTGGACGGCCGCTCACTGCGGCTGCTGGCCGCTCATGCTGGCTGCTGGCTACATACAGTAGCCCATGGCAACCCACTGCCACAGGGGCTGCAGCCTACGTTGTTGCCGGCGACTCACAGCAGCCCAGCTCCAGGATGAGCTGTTGTCCAGCATCTTAGCTGCAGAGGGCAGTATCACTGGCCCTCATATGTGGGATCTGAACTGGGGCCCTCTGGCGTCCCAAGCCAGTTCTTAACCATCGCGCCGGCCCTCTAATACATTTTAACTGAGTAAACAAGTGATGTCTTGCAATACAAGTAGTTTGTTTCCGGAGAGAATTATGCTCGCAAACCAAGGTGTTACTGTAATTAATTTTGACAATCACTTTCTTTCAGATACTGTGATACTGGGTAATTATCCTCCCATCTTTTCATCTCACGTATTTAGAGAAATAAATAGAATCTGACTGCCAAGCCAATATTCATTTATTCTCTATTTGGTATTCACATTGCCTTAGATATATGGATAGTTACCTGTTTCTCCTTTTAAGGGAGAAAGTCTACATTCTTTTTTTTTTTTTAAAGATTTTATTGGGGAATTGGGAAGGGGAACAGCCAAGTTGTTGTCCTTCAATCTTAGTTGTGGAGGGCCCAAGGGCCCAGCTAGCTCAGCTCCAAGTCCAGTCTCCATCTTGCTGCCTGTTGGCAGCTCATGGCAGCTCAGCTTAGGTGCCATGTTCAATCTTAGTTGGGGGGGGGGTGCAGCACCCCCCATCCCATGAGGGAGTCAAACCGGCAGCCCTGTTGTTAGGAAAACGTGCTCTCATCAGCTAAGTGATCCTGCCACCTGTTGGCTGCTCAGTGACAGCTCAGCTTGGGCACAGTTCACTGGTCCATGTGGGAATTGAACCGGCAGCCCTGTTGCTCAGAGCTGAGCCACTCGACCGGCCCCAAGTCTACATTCTTTTTTTTTTAAGATTTTTTATTGGGGAATTGGGGGGATGGGAACAGTGCTGGGGAATTGGGGAAAGGGGAACAGACAAGTTGCTGTCGTTTTTGTTCTTCAATCTAGTTGTGGAGGATGTTGCTTCACTGGCCCAAGTTGGCACCATCATTGCGCTCTTCCCTGGCGAGGCAGATCAGTCGCCGGCTTCTGGACGGCCGCTCACTGCGGCTGCTGGCCGCTCACGCTGGCTGCTGGCCACACACGGTAGCCCATGGCAATCCACTGCCACAGGGACTGCAGCCCACGCCGTCGCCGGCGACTCATAGGCAGCCCAGCTCCAGGATGAGCTGTTGTTCAGCATCTTAGCTGTGGAGGGCAGTGTCACTGGCCCTCATATGTGGGATCCGAACCGGGGCCCTCTGGCATCCCAAGCGAGTTCTTAACCATCGCGCCACTTGGCCGGCCCCCAAGTCTACATTCTTGATGAGGGAAGTTGTAAGCTGATCTCTTCTTCATTAGATTTTCTGTGTTGTTTAATTCTTTGTAGATTCATTTGTTACTTTGTATCAACACATTGTGTTGCCATATTTGTTTTTACAACACGATTGAGACAAGCACTCTAAAATATGAAACAGCAGGGCTGTGAATCATGTATCCTAGGAGTGTGTGGAATAAGGGAGGTAATGTATATGTAATGTCCTTAGCTTCATGCTTGGAACATATAAGTGCTCAGAGAATGCTAACTGTGAACTGTTATTATATGTGTATTCTTCGTCTTCCAGATTTAAAATTCTTTAAGAGCAGGGTCAGTGTAATCTATACTTCACAGATTATGAAGTCAACATTTTACTTGTTAATTTAATTTTATCTCATCATAGTTTTTAATGTTTCATCTTTTGTCTTACAGTGACAAAGCTAGAGAATCTGTTTATAGATGATTCAGGTCAATATTTGGCTATTCAGTTCCACCTGGAATGTGCATATATATTTTTATATTATTACGAATATAAAAAAGCAAAAGATGAGTTCAGTATTGCTAAAGATATCAGCAAGTTACAAATTGATTTGACAGGTAAGATTTTTTTTTTACCTTTCGTGGATAATTGATTTATTTTTATGATAAAACTAATATATACATTGGTAGTTTGGCTGTATTGTTTGTTTATATTTGAATTTCTATGTCCTGTTCTTTACAAATATAGATTTTAAAGATTTGATTTTAACAATTTAGTTTTACAACAAATTCGAAACTATATAGTTTTTTTATTCCTGGAAATGCCCATTTGTTTTCTAATCTAATGAGACACATGTTAGTCATGTATAGCAGCCTGGCAGTACCCAAGTGAACTTCTGACCATTTGGTTGTGGACGTGGGTCTCTTAAGACCCCTCCGGATTCCCAAGTTTAGTTTGGCCTTTCTACTTTGCCCTCTTTTATAAATACCCACCATGGCTTCCATCCTGCCTTTTTTGTATCCCTTCGGAATAGAATATTTTGACTGCTTTGTGTAGATGTTCCCTCAGTGCCTTAGAACGCTTTCTGGCATATAGTAGGCTCTCAGTAAACATTTGGTAAGTGAAGAAATAAATGACAAAATGTCTCCTAAAACATTTTAGGATGTCTCTGTGTTTCTTCTGAGTACCAAATAAGAAACAATGATTTCTTTTTATGTATTGCTCTGTCCCTAGTGTCTTACAATATAATTGGCATTCAATATTGAATCCATTAATGGAAGTCAGACATCATGAAATGGTCACACCATTTATACCTATTGAACCTGAGCTCGGCATACCAGACTGTGACTGCCAGTCTGTGAATGTTGAAGTGATTGAACCTGTATGTCCTCCCCAGGCGAGGTCTAGATTATCTGAGGCACTTTCTTAGCTTCCAAACTCCATGTTTCTTATCGCATTATATAACAAAATCCTTCAGATGTATTGGGTTGTTGGAAAAGTCATGACGCATTTTTGCAATGAAAAACAGAAAAAATATGTCGTGACTTTTCCCACAACCCAATATTATGAGTTAAATATGATTTTGTGGCCTGGTCTAGGATCTTAGCCATCTTTTATTCTATTGTTTGTGTAGGAAAAATTACTAAATATCCAGCTTACAACTTTTGGAACAATGGCCATGTGTAAGTTGGAGTCTTGTCTGTATTTGAAAATGTAGTTATAAATAATATACCTTGTGAGGTTAGTTTCAGAGATTATGTTTTTGAATGTTGTGGTCCTCCTAGAAGACTTTTTTTGGTCTACTTAAAAAGCTAATAGCACAGTAATCTGTATGGTCAACTTTAATTGTTGGTGTATTTATGTACTAGCTAGTTCTTCCTAATTTTCCAAGTTAAGAGTGAAGAACTTGAAAATACAAATGTGATGCTCACAAATATAAAATGAGAATCAGATTATTTTTTTCCATTCAGCTGCAGCCTTATTGTAAAAAAGTAAGCTGTGTTAGACCACCTCAGTAGCTATTTTTAGTGTAACATGTTTAAAAGGTTGATGTATAACATGGAGCCAGACCCACTGCAGGAGGAAATCCAGACTTCTCAGGCTGGTCTTTGTAATCAAGGGTCTTTGTAATCTGACTCTTGCCAGAGAATGGACGTTAGAACGTTTGCTTCTCTTAAATCTATTTCGCAGCACGTTATTTCAGATACAAAATGAAAAACACTAGTGTGACATGAAGCCAGATTGTGTGATGGAAGCTCTGTCTTGAAGCTCTGGCTCTGGTACTAAGAAGCCCCGTGATCTTGTGCAAGTAACTGTAACTCAGAATCTCCATTTTTTCATGTTATGTGGAGACGATAATATTTCTTCTACCTATGACACTTAATGAGTTCCTCTTTTGAGGAAATAAATAGGTAGTTTGATGCAAAAGAAAGTATATGGAATCTAGTGGCAGAAGCCCTGGATTTGAGCTCTGGCCCCATAGCTTACTGGCTTTATAACTTTATAAGTCATTTAAAAATCATCAGGTTTCTCTTATATGAAAGGGAGAAAACACCTTACAAATTCTGAAGCACCCTGAAAATATTGCTCTTTATGACTGTACAGCAGATCTGATTGACAAATCAATTGATAGACTTGTATGTGCTTTTCAGGTGCTTTGGGAAAAAGGACACGGTTTCAGGAGAATTATGTGGCACAACTTATTCTAGATGTAAGAAGGGAAGGGGATGTCTTTCCAAATTGTGAATTCAGTCCAGCCCCGACTCCTCAGGAACATTTAACCAGGGTGAGTAGGATCATGTGTAACGTAAATTTGCATCTAAGTCTTAACAGTTTCCACAGGTGAGTTTCATAAAAACACTGGAAGGGGTGGGAAGAGGCTTCATTTTGTCCCTTCTTGAGCTTTTTCAAGGTGGCTGGGGGGCTGGGCCGAGGAAACCCCTTACGTGTCCCCCTGACCTTGAAGAAATCCAAAAGGCAGACTTGGGTAGAGAATAATTTTTCTAGCTGCTACTGTATTTGTTGCCTTACTTTTGCCTTCTGTCGATATTTTTTAACATTGAGACTTAAAATTTCTTGAGCTTCACCCAAATATATAAACAGATGATCAGAAATTATTTTTACTAGTTTCTGATCTGTCTTGTTACTCTGTCATTATTGGGCTCATTCCTGCCTTAGTATGTTTTTCTTGATCTGGCTGATGCTTTCTCTTTCCGTAACGTGAACTTATGGTTCTTGGTCAGTTTATCTAGTCATCGGACTTTCCATCTACTTCCATGGAGGCCATTAGCATTTATATGTTTTTATCCCAAAGACCCTAAACCAACATTTTTGGTTGTTCTTTGGTTGATGTTACTATCTTTGAAGCCCATGTCTTGCTACTCTTTATTCCAGAACTTGCAAACAAATTTACCTTGGGTACATTGGACACTAAATTCTGTTCCAAATGAAAATAATGCCAAGGGTAGGGGCTAGGGATGGCAGCAGTCAGGAGCCCCGAGAAAGGCCTTCGATGGGATGTGACATACCTCCCGGGCTTGCTCTGAGTCCTCCGTTTGCTTTGTGATAACTTTGGGGAGGAACAGCTACTGATTCTAGGGGGAGAAGGAAGGGAGGGAGAGATTGAGAGAGGGAGGAAGGAAGGGACAGAATGAGAGAAGGAGGGAGGGAGGGAAAAATGTAGAAACTTAGAGATAAGACTACACAGGGTACAGCCTACACTTCCTGAAGTTGGTCGAGCCATTGTTGGCTTGATGTTTGTACTGCTGTGTTGATACTGGTCAGGAAACTGGGCTGAAAACTGCTTCTGTCCCTCATGTCCTTTTTGTACATACTGGACCCTCTTTCTTAAGCTTTTTGTTGTAACCCAAGTCCCTCCCTAAGTCTTAGATTAACTGTCATAAGCCTGATTTTTAGCACATAACACAGCATCAATGAAAAGAGATTTAATTCTGCAATTCAAAACATTTATTTCAGTAATCCATTGTTGTTCGTTGTCTTTTATGTGGAGTTCTCCCATGGAAAATTGTCTCCTGTGATGATAAACATATGATGATGATTATGAGGAATGTATAAAAATGATGTACATTTTAATACAGAATTTATTTACTCTCTCATATTTGAAATAAAATACATTCAGATAATCTTATGGTTTTCATTAATTACTACTTAAAGGTAGAATTACAAATTATGTGATACAGGTAGGTATGGATTATATAGAAATGGTTTATACTCATGGATGGAAGATAGAATTGCTTATTTAATTAGTTATATATGATATTTCCTTATGTCAAAGGCACTATTATATTATAAAATACACCATCTGTTTAATAATCACTCACCAGGAAAGAAAGGAATACTATTATACCAATTATAGTGATTACAAAATATGTCTTCATTAGAAATGTTACAGTGTAAAACATATATCTTAGAGTTGAGGAAATGCAGTAATTTCATTGCCAATGAGGAACATAGTATTTCCCTTTGGGCCTTCCTAGATTTTTAATCTGTTACCATGGGGAATTGCATAGACTAAAGCTATTATTGGATTTCAGTGTTTAATAGCCAACAATTAATTATGAGCAACCCCAATGTGCAAGTCGAAAGCAGAGCCTTTCTTCTCTCATGTTCAATTGTATGGAGAAAGTGAGGAAGGAGAATAAATTAAAATTATGTATTCACAGAAAACACAAACACATATGTGATCAGCATGACTAATAAGAAGTATACATTGAATGCTGCGTATGGTGTGTCCTATATAATGGAGATAAATTATGTGCTAATTTTTTTTTTTTACATTAAGCATAATATAGCCATTAATTTCAATGCTTAAAATGAATACAAAGGGAAATAAAGATGACAAAAACACACATAATATAACAATGTCATATATTTGATGGTATAAATGAATACACCAGGATGGTGTTAAAGATAGAACCAAATATCCAAAATGTAACATTCATTGGTTTGCTGCTCCAACACAACACACTTTCAGACAGACCTAAAAGATCTCAAAATAAGTAGATGCAAAGTTAATTCTTGCATGTGATTCTAGCTTAAAAGATTTCAGAAAACAGAGCAGAAATACCAGTTTTTGTTTTTATCAGCTGTAATGTCAGGCATAGTCAGAACAAGAAAAATTCTATAATATAATACAAGAGAATCCAGATATATGTCTTGTGTGGTTGGCCTCTGTTGCAAGATTGTACAAGGTTATGTGCAAAAACACTCTCCCAAAGTCCATACTAGCGAAGTTTCAGGCTTTTGATAGGTAAACTAGATATAGAGTTAATTACACAGCAAGGGCAACACTAAAAAAGAAATCTAACAACGTATACAATGACAACATCATAAGTATTACTTGAATAGTTCTGAAAGGCTGTAGCTAATTTCTTTTTTTTAAAGATTTTTATTGGGGAATTGGGGGATGGGAACAGCGCTGGGGAGTTGGAGGAAGGGGAACAGACAAGTTGCTGTCGTTTTGTTCTTCAGTCTAGTTGTGGAGGATGTTGCTTCACTGGCCCAAGTTGGCACCATCATT
>NW_017731557.1:872346-939115 GCF_001890085.2 Hipposideros armiger
CTTAGCTGTGGAGGGCAGTGTCACTGGCCCTCATATGTGGGATCCGAACCGGGGCCCTCTGGCGTCCCAAGCCAGCTCTTAAGCAACGCGCCACTAGGCCGGCCCTGTAGCTAATTTCTTGATTCAGAGGTTCAAGTGGGACTAAAATAGAAGAATATTTTAAATTTGGGGCTTGTAAAACAGTTGTATAAGTTGGTACTACAGTAGGCGTATTTTGATTTCAAAAAGAGCTGAATAGGAACATAGAGAATCTTGAATGAAGATCAGAACTGTTTTGATTACCTACTTGTCACTGGCAAATAAGTAATGTCCTGTTGCTAACACTGATGTGTCTCAGGGCTCCTGTGATGGAGAAGAGCCCTGGGGGCTGGGAGGAAGAGACTGGGCTCCCTGTTACATCATTATTGTCTAGCCTGGGTGAGAACATGGGAAAGTTATTATAGTCTTAGGTTCCTCATTTGTTTTTCCCACGTTACACTTTGTTAAAAGGGTCAGATTATATTCGTAAAGGCACTCTACAAATGTGTTATTAATCATTGGGTATTAACAAGCAGGTTGATACAACCCTATCAGGATGTACAAAGGTGAGAGTTCTGGGATACTCTAGGGCTGACCTGTCCAGTGTGGTAGCCATCAGCCACACGTGATTGTTAATCACTTGAAAGTTGGTTGATCCACACTGAGATGTGCTGACGTGTAAAAGACACCAGGTTTCATTGACTGTGTACAAAAAAGAATGTGTAGTATCTAATTAATAATATTCTGTTGATACATGTTACAAAGATAATATTTTTGATGTATTATGTTAACTCATTTAATCTTTTTTGTTTTTTGCTTTTTTAAGTGTAGCTATTAGAAAATTTAAAATTATATATGTCTATTTTTAAAATGACGAAAGGCCTGTGTTGAAAACTGATGGCCACCAGGGTGCACTGTGTACCTGCCCGCCCTGCCTTTGAAGGATGCCGGGTCCTGGAGGAAGGGGCTCGTTTTCAGTGGCGGCTGAGCAACTGCCCGAAGTTCTGTGTTGCTCCTGCCAGTGGTTGTTGGAGGTTGTTGTGCTCTTTCTTGAAACCATGTAGATAGAGCTGGGCCTACACTTAGGATGAATTTGAGTGTAAACAAGGAAAGCTGTTCCTTTGGGCAGGTAACCGTTTACCAGTTACGGGATGACCAGTTAAGAGATCGACCTTTCAGTTATAGATCATTTCCGGCCTTCTGAAGCCAAAAGGGGGTGAGGGCTCTGCCCAGCTCCTTTTAACTCCTGAAGTCTTCCTTGTTTTAGTTACTTGTTTGCATTAGAAAACAAAAATGTAAGTCAAGTCTTTTGAGGAAAAAGTTACATAAAATAAATGACACCTATTTTAAATGTACTGTTTGATGAGTTTTGATGGATAGACCTATGTAACTACCACCATAATCAAAATATAGAACCATTTCCATTATGCCCACAAGTCTACACATACTCCTTTGCAATCAGTTTCCCTCCCACTGATCTGCTTTCTGTCACAGAGTAGAGCTGTTTCTTTTCTAGAATTTCAAATAAATAGAATCATATAGTATGACTCTTTTGTGTCTGGTTTCTTTCACTTAGCATAATGTTTTGAAATTCATCAATATTTTGATACCAATAGTTGGCTCCTGTTTATTGCTAAGCTGATACCACAATGTGTTTATCCATTCACCTGTTGGTGGACAATTGAGCTGCTTCTAGTTTTTGGCTATTGTGAATAAAGCTACTTGGAACAGTTGTGTGTAAGTCTTTATGTGAACATCTGGTTTTAATTCTCGTGGGTAAATACCGAGGGATGGAAAGGCTGGGTTATGTGGTAAGTGTATTTTTAGCATGTGAGAAACTGCCAGACTGTTTTCCAAAGTGGACGCACCATGTTATGTTCCCACCATCAATGCACCGTTGCTGTACATCCTTGTCAGTGGTTGATATTGACAGTCTTTTTAATTTTGCCATTCTAGTGAGTGTGTGTGTAGTGGTATCTCATTGTGATTTGTTTTTTGATAATTCATAAAAAATCAATTATATTGAAATATAACTTACATGTAGAAAAATTGACCCATTTAATTGTACAGTTTGATGAGATTTGACACATATACACATCCAACCATTATAGTCAAGATACAGCCATTACCCTAACAAAGTTCCACCATGCCTCTTTGTAGTTAGTCCACCACCTCTCTGGCCCTACACAATTATTGATCTGCTTTCTGTGACTACAGATAGTTTGCCTTTTCTAGAATTTCATATGAATGGAATCATACAGTATGTACTCTTTTGTCTGGTCTCTTTTGCTCAGAATTTATGTGGTTGCATGTGTCAATAGTTTCTTTTTATTGCTGATTAGAATTCCATTGGATGAATATAAAAGCTATCTATCTATCTATCTACCTACCTACCTATCTAGTCATCTATCTATATATCTTTTTACCTGTTGACAGATATTGGATTGTTTCCAGTTTGGGGCTTTTACAGATAAAACTGTATATAAATGAACATTTATATACATGTCTTTGTGAAGACATATGTTTTCATTTCTCATGGGTAACTACTTAGGAGTGGCGTGGATAGCACATGATAAATATATGTTTATTATAAGAAACTGGCAAACTGTGTTCTGTGGTGGTATCATTTGACTTTTCTACCAGACTCTTGTCAATATTTAGTATTGTCAGTCTTTTAGATTTTAATTAGTATTTCTCTGTTGACTACCGTTGTCCAAGATTTTTTGTGTGCTGATTGGCTATTTGTATATTTTCTTTTATGAAGTGAACAAATCTTTTGTCCATTTTTATATTGGATTGTTTATTCTCTTATTATTGAGTTGTAGAATTCTCCATATTTTGATACAAGCCCCTTTTCAGATATTTGTTTTGTAAATATATTCTCTGAGTCTGTAGCTTGGCTTTTCATTTTTTTTAACAATGTTTTCAAAGAGGAAGTTTTTAATCTGATGAAGTCCAATTTATGAAGTTTTTCTCTGATGACTCAGGTTTTTTGTGTCCTAGTTAAGGACTGTCTGCCTACCCCAAAGTTGCAAAGCTTTTCTCATAAGATTTCTTCTAGAAGTTTTTTTTACTATTAGCTTCTACATAGGGTCTGTGATTTATTTTGATTTAATCTTTGTATATGGTATGAGATGGGGTGAGAGTCATTTTTTTTCTAAATGGATATCCAGTTTCAAAATCATTTATTGAAAAGACTTTCCTCTGTTGAATCACCTATGCATCTTCGTTGAAAATCAGTTGACCTCATAATGTTGGTCTGAAATTTTGGACTCTATTTTATTTCATTCATCTATATGTCTGTCCTCATGCCAGTACCACATACCACACTGTCTTGGATTTGTAGTTATTCTTAAAATCAAGTATTCTACCAAGTCCTCCAAGTCCTCAGATTTTATTCTTTTTCAAATTGTATTGGCTATTCTAGATCCTATTGAGAAACAGGGTTGGGAGTTGATGTTGTAGATTAGAATTTAGAGGCAGAGTAGAAAAATCTGGTTTTGAATCCTGATGCATCAGCAAAGGGGCTTTTCTATAATAGGCTCAGTCAGTGGTAACTGTTATTCCTTGTTATTGATATTGTCAGTACATTCCTGAGGTACAGATGGCATGTCCTCCATTTCTACACAGTAAATCGCCCCCAAATACGTGTTTCACAAGAAAGCCTATTGACCACATGCAGACAGTATATATAATCTTAAACAAAAACGTAATTTATCCCTCCCTAGCAGTCAGGTGCATACAGTCTATTGAATGAACCAAATTTAATTTTTCGTCTACATATTTTCTTTTGTATTCCACCAGAATCTTGAGCTCAATGATGATACTGTTCTAAATGAGATAAAATTTGCAGATTGTGAAGAGTTTCAGATGCCCAACCTGTGCGCTGAAGAGCTTGCTGTTATCCTTGGAATCTGGTGAGTTGACTGACTTGTATAGTTTGAACACCTTGTGTGTTGGTTCTCTTGTGTTGGGGAAATCTTTATTCAGGAGGTTCCCCAGAGTTCTGAATGAAGAGGTTATCTTGTATCGCTTGGGAAGTTTGGGAAGAGTTGGGCAACCGATTACAGGCTAGCGATTGGGAATTTCAGGAATCTGCTGTGAGTTAGGATCCTTATCCTTCCCTTCCCTCCATAAGCAGAACGTCTTTGGTTAGCCTTAGCTGGGAATAGACCCTTGATAGAAGTATTTAGGATAGGTGAGAATGACTCTTCTGACCTCTGAGGATATTTACGCTTCAAAGGATAGAATTATTTTTTAATAGTACAGAACCTTATTTGTGGTGGAAATAGTTTTTCCTTTTATTTTTATATTATTTCCTCTTTTGAAATAATTTCAAATTTGCAAAACCATTCCAAGTGCAATGCATTGCAGAGAACTTTTGAGAATCATTTCCAACTTGATACTCTGTCACCCATGAATGCTTTGATGTTTCCAATATGCAGGGTATTTTTGTACATAGCTACAACATTCATACTGTACTATCATTTAATACTCAGACCCCATTCAAGTTTTGCCAGCTGTCCCAATAATCTCCTTTACAGTACAGGAAACAGTCTAGAATATGTGTAGTTATCATGTCTCTTTAGTTTCCGTCACTGTGGAATAGTGACTCTGTTTTGCTTGATTTTCATGATCTAGACACTTGAAGCTTTAAACCCAGGCATTTTGTAGACTTTCCATCAGTTTGAATTTGTCTGATGTTTTAAAAAATTATGATTAGATTCACATTATGCATCATTAGCAGGGATATCAGAGAAGGGAAGTTTTTTGTTTTGTTTTTTTTAAAGATTTTATTGGGGAATCGGGGAGAAGAGGAACAGACAGGTTGCTGTTGTTTTGTTCTTCAGTCTAGTTGTGGAGGATGTCGCTTCACTGGCCCAAGCTGGCACCATCATTGCGCTCTTCCTGGGTGAAGCAGATCAGTCGCCGGCTTCTGGACGGCCGCTCACTGCGGCTGCTGGCCACTCACGCTGGCTGAGGCTACACACTGTAGCTTATGGAGCCCACTGCAGCAGGGGCTGCAGCCTACGCCGTCGCCGGCGACTCACGGCAGCCCAGCTCCAGGTTGAGCTGTTGTTCAGCATCTTAGCTGTGGAGGGCAGTGTCACTGGCCCTCATATGTGGGATCCGAACTGGGGCCCTCTGGCGTCCCAAGCCAGCTCTTAACCAACGTGCCACTCGGCTGGCCCGAGAAGGGAAGTTTTGTGGTTCTTAACTGCATCCTAGCAGGTAGAGCACAATTTTGATTTGTCCCGCTACTGGTGATGTTAACTGTGATCACACGATTAAAGTGGTGTTTGCCAGGCTTCTCCCATGTAGAGTGCTTCTTCTTTAATTTGTAATTAACATTTTTTTGGAAGGTATTTTTAGACTATATAAATATCCCATTTCTCATCTGGAGATTTAGTAATGCTCAAAATAGTATATTTCACCGTTTTAATATTGAGGCCAGTTACGTTAGTAATAGGCAATTTAAAAAAGCAAGCAGTTATAAAAAAAAATTGTCTTTACACAGTAGATCTTACCCTTTTGTGTTCACCTCATAGCATTTTATCTCCTTTACACTAACAGTAGGTTTTCATTTATACAAAAGTTGAATTCAGTTCTACAGTCCCCTTTTGTTTAAAGGGACCACACATATAGAATTCTGTTTCTATATCCAAATCTACTCTCCTGTCACATTATTTGATTCCAATGACAATTTTTATGTTTACTATCGAAACATCATTTGTTCAATTCATAATGATACTTAGTATACGAACAAAATAAGTAGCAACCGTTTCCAAGCAATATTATGTACGAGGAGTTATACCATGTACTTGCATATTATCCCTCATTAATGTTCTAATAACCCTGCAGGTTGTTATTTTTCTCCATTTTTCAAATGGGAAATTAAGGATGAAATGGCTAAATGACTTGCTCAGAATTACGAAGCAGCAATTAGGCTTGAATCCAGGTTTTACTGACCCCCTAATTCTGAGTTCTCCTTTATGCTATTTCTTAGAACATTATTTTGGCAAATTCGTAATTGTTGATTCATCAGGAAATTAAATCAGACCAAATATATATATTCTGTCAGTTGAGCTTTAGCTGTATTGAGTTAGACTTCACAGTTGAGATAGGGCTAAAAAAATGAAGAAAATGCTTGTCTTCAAATACTATTTTTCCCCCAAATACCATCTTGATTGAATCTCAGTATACACAACAGTTAAAAGTGCTGAATAGATTTCATGGGCAATTTAAATCTCCACTGTTTGGTAGAAATAACTTGATTATATTCTATACCTTGGAGCATCTGGTGTAGTTTATAATCCTCTTGGCTTAGAACATTAATGAATTGATGATTTGTAGGAACTGAGCACTATGGAGGTTGTAAACAGTGATTTTGTTACACCGCCTGCTCTCTGCTGATCCCTGTGGCCGTTACTAGCCATTATGAAGAGGTGACTTGGACATTGTGGTCGGGTGGGTTGGCTTGGAGAAGAGACAGAGAAGTGAACGTACGTAGATGGAAGATGGGCGAAACAGGGCGGCCGGCTTCTTGTCCCTTCCCTTGGACTCTTGCCCATCTCGGGCCTCCTGCTTGAGCGTGATTTTACCTGAAGACCACGTACTGGACCCATGTCTTCTGTACCTCAGTATACCTGATTGCTTTTATGTAAAGTAATGGTGGGAAGAATTCCTTTAAACACAGCAATTCCTTTAAACACCGTAATTCAGACTACCAGAGTGGGGAAAGGTAATTCCTTTAAAAATTAACAGTCTGATTTTCAGGCATGCATAGTAATCTATCCTAAGCCTAAATCAGTAAATTATGATGAAGAATGGTGGCCTGATTCAGTGATTATGTCGTAATTATTTGTAATGAGCCTGTAGCATTTTACTTTAGCTATATACTGTATGTATTGAATTAAGGACTGGAATTTTGTATGTGAGAGATGAATGTTGATCCCTTTTGGATGAGGTTCTTGTCTCGGACAGACTTTCATGCCCCTGTTCACGCCTCAGAGTCTGAGACCTGAAAGGACCTTAGAGGTCAATTGGATCATCTTGCGGACTGGTACATAATTCCTTTGTGCAGTCAAACAGAAATGTCTAAGTATGTCTGTGTGTGTGTTACATATTTTTTAAGCAAAATGATTTCATAATTCTTGTCCCATTCATTTATTTTTTTCTCACCAACAATAAAAATAGGTTCATTTAAAAATTATTATCTACGTATTTATGCTCATTGTAAAATCCCCAAACAGTATTGACAGTTACAAGGAAGTGGCACTATTTTGTGGGGTGGTAATTTCTTTTCATTCTTTTTTTTTTTTTAATTGGGGAATCGGGGAAGGGGAACAGACAAGTTGCTCTCCTTTGGTTCTTCAGTCTAGTTGTGGAGGACATCACTTCACTGGCCCATGTTGGTATTATCATTGCGCTCTTCCCAGGTGAGGCAGTTGCTCGCTGGCCTTTGGATGGCCACTCACAGCAGCTCACAAAAACTCCCACCAGCTGCCGGCCAGCCCCACTGCAGCCTAGCCGTCGCCGGCGACTCACGGCAGCCCAGCTCCAGGTCGAGCTGTTGTTCACCATCTTAGCTGTAGAGGGTGCAGTGTCACTGGCCCTCATGTGGGATCCAAACTGGGGCCCTGCTGCTCAGAGCTGGCGTCCCAAGCCAACTGCTAACCAACGCACCACTCGGCCAACCCTCTTGTCATTCTTAGCATAAGTAATGTTTACATAGAAAATAATTTATATAACGTATAAGTATATAGTGTAATAATAAAATGAACCCACCACCCGGTTTAAGAACTAGAAGAGGTAAAATCTTTAGCCCAGTCTGTGTGCTTCTCGCCCGTCGGCTCCTTCTGCGTCCTCAAAAGGTGGCCGCTCTCTTGAATTTTGTTTGTCGTTTTCTTGCCTTTTCAGAAAATACATTTACTCACATTTTTTTTTTAAAGATTTTTTTTTTATTGGGGAACTGGGGGAAGGGGAACAGACAGGTTGCTGTCCTTTTGTTCTTCAGTCTAGTTGTGGAGGACGTTGCTTCACTGGCCCCAGTTGGCACCATCATTGCGCTCTTCCCGGGCCAGGCACATCAGTCTCTGGCTTCTGGACGGCCACTCATGGCAGCTGCTGGCCGCTTACGCTGGCTGCTGGCTACACACGGTAGCCCATGGCAACCCACTGCAGCAGGGGCTGCAGCCTATGCCGTCGCCCAGCTCCAGGTTGAGCTGTTGTTCAGCATCTTAGCTGTAGAGGGCAGTGTCACTGGCCCTCATATGTGGGATCCGAACCGGGGCCCTCTGGCGTCCCAAGCCAGTTCTCAACCATCGCGCCGCTCGGCCGGCCCTCATATGTAATTTTTTGTATATAATGCAATCATATTAAAATATATGCTTTCAAATGTATAAAATGAATTTACTTTGCCTTTTAAAAATTATATCTCCTTAGATACAACATGCATTTTAGAAATAATTCACTTTTTTACATTTTTTTATTTTAAAGCACAAATTTCCAAAAGAATAACCCAGTGCATAAGTTAACTGAAGAGGAGCTCCTGGCATTTACATCAGTGAGTAATGTCTTCTTTCTTTCCATTTTCATTTTTTTTCCTTGTGAATTATTTTGCCTCTGGTAAATTCTTGCCTCAGATTGCTCGTGTTGAAACACTGCCACTTGTAGAAATTAAGGGAACAAGAACTCAGTTTGCAAACTGCATCTATTTCGCTGCTGATTTAAACATAAGTATATTATGTTTTCTTTGTACTTGCTTGGATTTGAGGACAAAGTGACTAGGTATTTCCTGTTCATTGTTTCCAGGGCATCACACAATAATAGGTGCTCAATAAATGTTGAATGAGTAAATGAAGTGACAGAGCAAACGTTTATATCTTTACTCCAAAGCCACCAAAGTTATGCAACTCTTGAAAAACTGATGCCTACGTGATGGGATGAGTACAGGACTTCCGGGAGCTGGGAGTGAACCCCGGGGGCACAGGTTATAGAGAGGAGGATGCAGGTGGTGTCAAGAGCATGAGGGTGCTTGTCAGCTGTCAGCACAGAATCAGGAGAGAGAAGGCTGTGGGCTTTGATAATTAGGAGCACGTGCTTATCTCTAGGACAGTTTCAGTGGAATATCTGGAATTCACCTCATTACAAAGAATTAAGGCGGGACTAGGGTGTATGAAAATAAAGCTGATAAAGATCACAGTTGGAAAAGAATGGCAGTGAAAAAGGAAAGAGTAGTAGATGTTTGAGGGTTCAAGATCTTTGAAGAAAGCTTTTCAAGAAGAGAGAGGTCACAGAGAAAGGGGTCAGTCAGCATCTTTTTAGCTTTGTGGAGAAAAAGAAGATATGCATATATCCTTAATGAACACAAGTTGTTTAAGATACATCATTTTTTCAAAGGCATTTTTATATCGTGGTTAGGAATCAAGTTAGAATTCTGATGCTTTCTTCCTTTGTTATTTTTCATATAAGGCAAAAATAAAGTACTTTTATCTGGTAGAAAGAAAAGCTTGCTTACTTTGTATTGTAATACACATTTTGCAAGTTACTGTTTTCTGTTATACATGGTGTTTTGGAATTGGTTGGATGTTAATCCTTTGAGTACTCTGGGTGCCTCTTTTATTTTCCCACTTCTTAGAAATCTTCGTTGTTTATCATTATAGCATATCTGTGTTTAGGTTACTATGTGGAAATGTCCCTATTTATTAGTTACATATACTTTCAGGAATTTGACAAGTAAAATGTTACAAACATTTAAAAAAATGCGTTAAAAATTATTATGTACCTCCCATTAATTTATGCAACTAATATCTGTTGAATACTTAATATATACCAGGCATGTGCTGGTTGGTCATTGGGGATATAGCAGTAAACAGTCTTTTCCCTCTTGGAGTTTTCATCAATTTACATTCTTGTGGGGGAAGTACACAGTACACAAAGAGAGAAATGGGTGTTCAATGGAAGTGCGCAGGAGAAACGTAAAGCAGGGTAAGGTAATAAGAACAGGGACCGAAATGGCTGTTTTAGACAAGGTGGTGGGGAAGGTGACCTTGAACTCAGGTCTGCATGAAGTGAGGCACAGGGAAGGATGTGGGGGTCTGGAATGGTGGTGAACTTGAGTCAGTGTGGGGAAGCACAGAGCTCGATAGGGACAAGTGTCTCGAGGATAAATGATGGATGCTTGCGTTTCTTTTGATGACGGAGGTAAACAGATGTAGTGCATGATAAGAAGTGTTCCTCTTGACCTCTCATGGGTCAGTAGTAACATCTTGGGACTGGTCTCATAAGCAGCTTATTATGGGATGTATGTTATCCACAGCTATCCTGAAACGACACTAACATACTCTGTTTACATTCAGACAGTTAATGTTTTTAAACTTTTCTTATGGGTGGGGATCTATAGCTTCCTTTTTAAAAAATCTTTCTTTTCCTGTTTCTTTTCTTTTTTCAAATTTCTTTTCCCGTTCTTGTTCCTATATGTTGTGAGGCACTTCTGAAGTAATTAACTCTGATAGCTTCTGGTGGTAGTTAACTCACCCTCCTCGCTTGCAGTGATGTCATAAATTCAACTTTTATACTTTTTCCCCAAGGGCTTTATAATACATAATTATTTTGCCCCATCTCCTCCAGCACTCCTCCAAATTGGAACTGACCTGAGGACTGACCTCCTTTTGGAGGAGAGCTGTTTGATGACAGTGCTTCATAGTACTAGGCCCAGCTGCTAAAGAGATGAGTTTGTTAATCTCAAGTGAAGCTTTAATTGGTAGGAAATAGGGCAAGGAACTTACATGTGAGGAGGGCTTTGGGCCCCATGTGCACTTTGGGCTCTGCACCACCCCATTCATTTTTCTAATCCCAAAGGAAGCATACAGAATACACCAGAAAAACCCAAGTCAGCCCTCGTCAACTCTTCCTCTCATCTGCCAGCCTTTCCTCTTATCCCTTCTTTGTGCCTCATACTAAACCAGATAATGAAATGAATTAGAAGTGGCCCCTGGTTTTAATGAAGAATTTCATTGGAATTTATATCCTGTGTAACTCTACATCCTGTATATAAATATCCTTTATTTGTAACCTGTATAATTCCAAAAGAATATTTTAGGCAAGAGGGAACACTTTTAGGTGCTACCCCACTTCCAAACCCTTGAACTTTTGTCTGTGCTGCTTTTTGAACAAGAATCATATTTGGGCTTATATTGTAACCATTTATGTGTGTGTCTTCTCTTCCCATAAGACTTTAAACTCCCAGTTTTAGGGTCTGGGCTTTGTTCTTGAGGTCTTCTGCAAGGCCTGGTACTGTGCTTCAATGCTTTACTTGTATCTGTTGCTCAGATGTACACAGAATAAGAATGAATGAAATAGGCTAGAAGCCCGAACAGGATTTGTTTCTGTCCTACAGCTTGGTGCTGCGTTGCTCAACTCAGATCTGTAATTTAGGTAGCATTGTTTGAACCTGGTGTTCCACCACGTGTATCCTTATATAGTGGTAAGGGTAACCGCTTAGTTCATCTTTCTTTTCTGTAAAATGGGGGAAGGAGTGATGTGCCCCTCCCTCAGCACTGAAAGCTTGTGTTGAGCATCAGATTACAGACGGCCTAGGAACCTATTTCAGAGAAGGGAGGGCTGGGGCACCCACAGCCTTCAGTGAAGAGCCAGGCCATCCAGTCACTGGCTTGTAGGGAAGCATTCCTGGTTTCACGGAATCGGATTTTTGAAGTGGATAAGCCCCGTTTGGAATTGGCTATACGGATGTGGGAGAGAAGGAGCAGGGAGGAGGCAAGCAGCCTGCTCTGTCCGCTGGGCATCCGTTTCCCTGCCCCGGCCGCAGTGCTGGGGGCCTGGGACCGGGGTTGTGAAGTACGGAGCCTACGAGGTGGCTTCCTCTGCCGACGGAAGAGCAAGCGCAGTAGAAGCCTTCGTGCTCCTACCCGAAGGCTGTGAGCCCTTGGAGGGACAGGGACCATGGTAATTGGACATTTGGTAAATAGTTGTTGAGCAAACAAACAAATGGTTTATATGTCCTGAATTTTATTGAGTTTTAGTGAACTGTCCTGAAGTTTACTAAAATGATGGTGAAATCTCTTCGTTGGTAGAAAATTTGCCAGTGTTTTCATGGTGGTGCAGCATGTTGAAATACATGTGAGCTATGTTGGGAAAATGTTTTAATTCAGTAATGTCAGAAGTTTGTCCTAACAGGAATACTTTACTTTTTAAAAAGTTGTTATTATGTAGTGCTATTTCTGAGATATATTATATCCGCACATTTCAGGAAAGCTGAATGAGTCATAGTAAAAATAACCCATATTGTATTAGAGAACCTTTATGTTGTATTGGCCTGATAATTTAAAATTAGCCGTGGTACCTACGTTATTTCCTTTCAGATGAGCCAAGTCAGTAATGCTTGTAATTTCCTGTCATTGTTGAAAATGGGAACAATTTAGTTAACTCAGACAGGTGTCTCAGTTTTAATTGGCAAACGTTTTGCTTAAGTGTGAATTGATGTTGGCAGCCTGCCTTCTGACTGTCTGCCTGAAACCCCAAGGTCTCTGTAAATGAAAAATGGAAAACGACCTTTGGAATTTGCACATTATATTGTATATATTTTCTCTTTCTGCTATTAATTTTAAAGCTATTTAATAAATATTTATGAGCATAAAGTAATAGCCATTTTTAAAGATTAAAATGATCACCTATATTTCTTCTAGGGCATACTCATTTCTTAATTTTTTAAGAGCGCCGATATAACTTTGCGAGGTACTTCTGATAGTGTGTGTTAGCATTACATGATGATATGTTCTATATTTATGATAGCTCAGAATTTTTATTTTCTTTCATTTTAATTTTAATTTTAATTTTATTTTACTTACTTGTCTCCCAAAATGTTACTCTGTACATTTTGATTTAATAGGCATTCATTGATAATGAACCTTGTAGCTATCTCTGGGTTATAACTTGGTAACTTTTTTTTTTTTAAGATTTTATTGGGGAATTGGGGGAGGGGAACAGCGTTGGGGAATCAGGGAAGGGGAACAGACAAGTTGCTGTCCTTTTGTTCTTCAGTCTAGTTGTGGAGGACGTCACTTCACTGGCCCATGTTGGTATTATCATTGCGCTCTTTCCGGGTGAGGCAGTTGCTCGCTGGCCATTCGACGGCCGCACATGGTGGCTCACGAAAGCTCACGCCCGCTGCCGGCCAGCCCCACTGTAGCATATGCCGTTGCTGGAGACTCATGGCAGCCCAGCTCCAGGTCAAGCTGTTGTTCACCATCTTAGCTGTAGAGGGCGCAGCGTCTCTGGCCCGCATGTGGGATCCGAACCGGGGCCCTGCTGCTCAGAGCTGGTATCCCAAGCCAACTCCTAACTAATGTGCCACTCGACTGG
The DNA here is from genome assembly GCF_001890085.2 of Hipposideros armiger. NCBI lineage: Eukaryota > Metazoa > Chordata > Mammalia > Chiroptera > Hipposideridae > Hipposideros > Hipposideros armiger. The sequence continues at coordinate 885,748 of NW_017731557.1, forward strand.
CCCTAACTTGGTAACTTTTAAAGAAGTAGGAGAAGGGTATATGTTATTTTTTGTATCAGTTTGTGTGTTAACTGTTAAAAAAAGCAGGGGCTTAATAAATATTTTTTGATTGGAATTGAACTGAGTTACTTATAAATATCTTATTTCAGAAACAGAATGAGTAATAGGATATGTGGGATCCTACAAGACTCTTTTCTTCCCACCATCTACTTTGGAAACTGCTACTTCTTTCTTCACAGTTAACCATGGCTTAAGGTTAATGCTTATTTGTGGGTGTACTTTTAGTCATATTGAAGTAACTGATACTGAATTTGAACTCACTGTAAACATCTACAATATTGGACAAACTATATGAAACAGCAATGTATAAAAAGGATAATAAGTCACGACCAAATAGTGTTCATCTCAGGAATGCAAAATGAATTTAATATGAAACAAACAATGCAATTCATCTTATTTGTATAGTAAAGGAGAAAAGCCACATAATTATCTCAATAGAAACAGAAAAGCATTTGAAAAACTTCAACAGGCTTTCATTATGAAAACTCTTAGTAAATTACGGATACAGGGGTTTATCAACCTGATAAAGAGTATCTATAAAAAAATCTATAATTAAAATCATTATTGATGAAAAACAATCTTTTCTCCCCTAAAATCAGGAAAAAGTCATTTCTATTCTCCATTGAACTGGAAATGCCAGATAGTACAGTAAGATATGAGGAAGATACAAAAGGTATGCAAATTGGAAAGGAAGATATAAAACTATCATTATGCGTAGACAACACAATTGTATACATAGGAAACCCCAAAGAATTGACATGAAAGCTACTGAAACTTAAGCAAGGTCTGAGAAAACAAGGTTAATATAAAAAAAGTCAGTTGTGTTTATATATTACTAGCAATGAATAATTGGGAAAGACATTTTAAAACCATTTATGATAGCATAAAATATCAAATGTTTAGTGAATAAATTTAACTGAAGTATAAGACCTGCATACCAAAAATGACAAACAATGCTGACAGAAATTAAAGATCTAAATAAATGAGAGATTTACAATGTTCATGGGTTGGAATGCTTAATATTGTTGAATTGACAATCCTCCCACCATTGAGCTATAAATTAAATCAAATAGCAATCAGAATCCCAGTAGGCATTTTTTTCTTTGCAGAGATTGACAAGTTGATTCTAAAATTTATTTTGAGGGGGCTGGCCTAGTGACTCTTTGGTTAAGAGTTGGTTTGGGAGTGCGAGCTCTGAGCATTAGGGCCGCAAGTTTGGATCCCACATGGGCCAGTGACGCTGCCCTATACAGTTAAGATGGTGAACAACAGCTCGACCTGGAGCTGGACTGCCATGAGTTGCTGGCGACGGCGTAGGCTGCAGCCCCTGCTGCAGTGAGCTGCCATAAGCTACCGTGAGTGGCCGGCAGCCGGCGTGAGCTGCCGTGAGCCCATCCAATGGCCAGCGACCGATCTGCCTCAACCAGGAAGAGCGCAATGATCAAAATACCAACATGGTCCAGTGAAGCCACGTCCTCCACAACTAGACTGAAGAACCAAAGGACAGCAACTTGTCTGTTCCCTTTTCCCGATTCCCCAACTCTGTTCTCTCCCCTAATTCCCCCCCCACCAAAAAAAAATTTATTTGGAGGATTTCTCCTTCTGTGATGACCAAGTAAGCTCTGATTAGAGCCATCCTTCTGCAGATAAAAATGACAAACTATGGACAAATGCAAAAACATAAAAGACAGCTACCTGATGACAATCAGGAGTAACTAAAGTAAGAAAGATTCTGGAGAAGATTTTTTTTTTTTTGCTTGGAAGAAGGAAATGACATTGGGTGGTTTTCTTGTTTTTGTTGTTTCTATCCTGTGGCTAAATCTTACTATCTTAAATGCAAGGCAGCTAAAATTCCAGTAGCAATTTAACAGTTTGTCAGTTTGGGGCAACCATAGCTGCTGGAATGTTGGGTGGGGGGAGTGGGCATTTCATAAAGCAGAGAGTCATAGATAAGGATTCTTACATTCTGCATATAAACTTTGTCTTAGTGTATCTCAACCCTGAGCTACACATGTGTAGGGCATACCCCAAGTAGCTCAGCAAAGGATAAAGGAACTCAGATGAGAGTTGAGCAGCCACCCAAGACACTGTGTGCAGGTTTAGTCAAACCAGGTTATGTGTTAAAACATAAAAGCCCAACACTTTGGAACAATATAACCAAAATCACAACAGTATAATATTCACAATATGTAGGCTACCATTCAAAATTGCTCAGCAAATGAAGAATGAAGAAAATGTGAACCATTCACTAAAGACAGTCAATGTAACATGATCTAGATGTTGGAATTAGCAGATAAGGATTAAAGAAAAAAGCTCCTATAATTATACTCAGTGACACAAAGGAAAAATACTCGTTATAGTCACAAAGAAAGGGAATTTGTAGAGAAAGATAGAAACTATAAAAAAGAACCACATGGAAGTCTTAAACATGAGCATACAATATGTGAAATAAAAATTATCTGGATGAGATTAACTATTGAGTGGAGATAATACAAGAAAGAGTTCGAGAGCTTGAAGATAGAGCAATAGAAACTATCTAGTCTGAAGAATAGAGAGACAAAAAAAGCAAAAATAATGAGCAAGGTGTCCTGGACATGTGGGACAGAATCAGGAGGCCCAACACACACGTAATTGGAGTGCCAGAAGGAGAGAGAATGGGTTAGAAAAATATATTTGAAGAAGTAATGGTTAAAACTTTCCCAAAATGTATGAAAGTCATATATAGGCATACCTCGGAGATCTAGAGAGTTTAATTCTAGACGACCACAATAAAGTGAGTATCACAAAAAAGTGAGTTGTAATCTTTTTTGCTAGTGGAGGATCTCACCTTCAATTTGTAAAAAATGCAGCATCTGTGAAGTACAATAAAGCAAAGCACAATAAAAGGAGGTATGCATGTGTTTATAGATTCAAGAAGTACAGTGAGACCTAAGCAAGGTAAAACAAAGAAAGCCATGCCTTACGTATGTCATAGTTAACCTAATGGAGAGAAAACATAAAGAAAATGTGTTGATAAGAAACAGAGAAAAATGACACATTAAGTAAGAGGAAACTGATTGAAAATGTCTCCAACTTCTCATAAGGACTATGGAGGGAAGAAGGCAGTGGAACAGCATTTTTGAAGTGCTGAAAAAACATGTATCAACCCAGAATTCCATATTTAATAAAAGTATATTTCAAGAATTATGGAATTTTTATTAATTATGAAGACATTTTCAGATAAAAGAAAACTAAGAGAATTTGTTGTCAGCAGACCTGTACTATAAAAAAATGCTATAGGCAATTCTTCAGGCTGAAGTGAAATAATTCTGTATAGAAGCTCAGATGTTCAATATAAAGAGCACCTGAAATGATAACCATCTAGATAAATATAAAAGAGCATCATTTTCCTTAAGTGTCTTTAAAATACATCTATTTAAATTATAAAATTATCTTTCGGTATTTTTTAAACTATGTAGAAAGTATGCAAGGGTGGATAAATGGACATATATGATTGCAAGGTTTCTACATTTTATGTGGAGGAGTACGTTATATTTTAAGTAAATTGTGAGCAAATAAAGATATCGTTATTCTGGAACAACCACTTAAAAATGCAAAGGCAAAAAAATAAGAAAAAGAAGAAAAAAATGCAAAGGCATCTAGCTAAAAATCCAATGATTAGTGAAAATGGCAATCTGAAATATATTCAAATAACCTAAAAAGGCAGGAAATGCACTACAATGGAACAAAAAATAAATGCAACACTATCTATAATTATATTAAATGTTAATGGATAAACACTTCAAATGAAAGTCAAAGATTGTCACAATGGAAAACCAAAAAAAAGACACAAGTATATGCTCTTTTTAAGAACTGTATTTTACATAGAAATACTCAGGTTGAAAATAAATTGATAGGAAATATCTCATGCAAACATTAAGTACAGAGAGTCTGGATTTGCTATATTAACATCAGATAAAATGGACTTCATTACAAATAATATTTCCAGAGACAAAGAGGGCTATTTCATCATAATAAAGAGAAAATTTACCTGGAAGATATAACAATCAATAATGCGTATGTGCCTTATAATAGCTACACAAAACATAAGCAAAAATTGACAGAATTAAGGTGAGATATAGACAATGTCACAATCATAGTTGGAGATTTTAACAGCCCTTTCTCAGCAATTGATAGAACAACTAGACAAAAACAGTGAGTAAATACATAGATAATTTGGACAATACTATCAACCAACCTGACCTAATTGATGTTTATAGAACAGTGCACTGCAGGGCATTGGTTCCAGAACCAAAACCTATAGATGCCCAAGTCCCTTATGTAAGATGGCAGTTTTGCATATAACCTATGCACATCCTCCTGTATACTTTAAATCATCTCTAGATTACTTATAATACTTAGTGCAATGTAAATGTTATGTAAGTAGTTGTTATACTGTATTGTTTAGGTAATAATGACAAGAAAAAAGTCTGTACATGTTACACAACCATGGTAGGCCTAAATACATAGCATACATTAGCAACAACGTAACATTTTTTTTCAAATATTTTCAATCCATCGGTGGTTGAATTTGTGGATAAGGAACCTGTGGATACAGAGGGCCAGCTGTACATGATCTTTTCAAGGGCATGTGGTGTGTTGCACAAGACCATATGCTCGGCCAGTAAAATAAGTCTCAGTGAATAAAGTAACCGCATAAATAGTATACGCTCTTTCTACAACAGAATTAAGTTTGACATAAATAACTATTAGATATCTAGAAAAACTCCAAATATTTAGAAACCAGATAATTAAACAATGTAATTAGTCCATGGATTAATGAAGAAACTACAAAGGCAATTTATATAAAAGTCACTTATTAACCTAAATCATTGACTCCAATGTTACAACAATTTTCTCATGTTTCCTTAAAGTAAAATTGTTGCAACATTGGGATAATGAGCAATTTTTAACTAGGGCACTATGTACATGAACCATAAAAGAAAATTTGGATAAAAAGATACATTGGACTTCATTAAAATTAAAACCTTCTGCTCTTTAAAAGATATCAATAAGAAAGTGAAAAGACAAGACACAGACTGGGAGAAAATATTCACAGTACATGTAGCTTGTAGAGGACTTATATCCAGAATAAATAAAGACCGTTTCCAACTCAATAATAATAGGACAAACAAACCAATTAAAAATGGATAAATGATTTGAACATACATTCTGCCAAAGATATATGAATGACCAGTAAGAGCATAAAAAATGCTTACTATCATTAGTCATTGGGAAAATGCAAATTAAACCACAACAAGATGCCACTATATACCACTTAAGAGACTGATAATATAATACCATGTGGGGTAGTTGGAACTCTTATGCATTGTAAATGTAAAATGGTACAACTACTTTGCAACACAGTTTGGCACTTTCTCATACATTTAATCATCAATTCCACCTCTAGTATTCAGGAGGAAGGAAAGTATATGTCCCCACAAAGTCTTAAACACAAATGTTCGTAGCTGTTTAATCCCTAGTAGCTTAAAACTGGAAACAACCCAAATGTCCATCAGCAAGTGAATAATAAACTGCCTTATAGCCATCTAAAGAAATAATTCTCAGCAATAAAAAAAATGAAGTACTTGATACATGTAACAGTGTCAGTGAATCTGAAAAAGATGATTTTAAGTTAAAGAAGCCAGAATGTATGATTCCATTTAATTGGAATTCTGGAATGGGCAAAACTAAATCATAATGACAAAAAGTAGGTCACAGATTGATTGCAGAGGGATGCAAGGGAACTCTTTGTGTTGATGGAAGTTTTGTGTATCTCGATCTCATGGTAGTTATGTAGGTACATACATTTGTCAAAAACTGATCAAATGCTACACTAAGTATGGTTTTATTTCGTTGTATCTATGTTCTGTTTCAATAAAGTCACTAAGAATAACCTAAAAGAGGAAATGCATATGTGTTACCCAGAGCTATAATTAAGATTGACTAATTTATCTAAACAGATTTCAGTTTCAGTATAGATTAATCCCTGTCATCAATTTCAGAAGGACAACACAAAATCGTCCACCTACCTAATGTGTAGTGAAAAGAATGTAGAACAAATTCCCAATAGGAAATTTCTCAGTGTTCATGTTCAGTATGAAGCATACTCCGTTTTTAAGGCAAAATCAGGCTAGTTTTTCCCAAATATTTTTGGAAACCTGTGTTCAAAAGAAGCCCCAAAATGTAAGGGGAGGAATATACTGTGTAGATCTCTAGTTGGGGTTAGTTTTGACCCTTAGCACCTAGCACAGGTTGTGGATATTAAATTTGAATTGAATCCCCTCCCCCATCATTAAGAGTCAACATACACAACAGAGGGATAGTGAGGATGAATGTAAAATCTTAAGAGTTCATAGGGCAAAAAACTTGTGTGTATAATAGCATAGGTAATTGACATCTAAAAGGGAGGTATTAATATATGATTTCAAGCAACTTCTGTTAATGGATATAAAAATAGTAGAATTTAATCATTTTAAACCTGTAAATGCCATTTTTCATAGAGTCTATATGAGGCTTGGAGATTAAACTGTTGGTTGTGTGGCCAAATGTTAACACTTGGGTGAACAGGAATTGTTTTGCAACTTTTCTGAAAGAGAAAATAAGCTTGAAAATAAAAAGTGAAAAGAAAAATAAAACCTCTGGCACAAAACTATGCAGAAAATGAGCAAAGCCTGTCACTGCCTCCTGGCTAGTTACCCGCTCTTATTTTGGTTGAAGATATAAGTGGGCTCTGGGACACACTCAGGCAACCGTTAAACTCTGTCCATCTATCTGCCTGTGTCTCTTACTGAGTTTCAGCCTTGTGTCTTGCCCCATATTGTCTTTAGTAGCAAAGGAGATAGATAATGAGAAGTTATGAAGTGAAGACAGATTAAACTAAAAGAAAGAAAGGGGACTCATGGGCTGGAGATCAGAGGCTTTCACTTCTGGCAATATGGCAGACAAGGTGCTCTGCGAACCTGCTTGCTACAGAACCATCAAACCCTGGAAAGGATACACTCGCTAAGACACTGTTATCTCAAAAGATGTAGAGAAGATGTCTAAAGAGTATTTCCACCTGACTTAAGTGCATACATACACGCACAGACACACGAAGAGAAATTAGCAGCTAGGGTCAGGGCTAGAGATGAGAGGCAGGGTGCTGGGGCCTGGCAGGCAGCTATGAGGGATGGAGTCACCTGAAGCAACAGCACTTTCATAACCTTTCCCCTGAGCCAAGACCCTCGAGATGGTCTGAAGTGATCCTGAATTCATGGTGCTGCCTGGCTGTGGCAGCAGACACCAGTATCTCTAGAGAAAACATCTCTAACCCCAAATTAAAATTGAGCAGTGAACTCACAATTAAAATCAACCAACAGAAGAGAAGGCAAGCCACCGTGAGTGACTGAGAGTCAACAAAAACACCAAATAATGGATTAAGGGACATGTTGCAGTTTTCTGCTTCATAATATGGAAGAGCGATGTACGAATGTTTAAGGAAATACAGGATGTATTCACAAAGGTAGCAGAAAAACTTCTGTTATTAGACTTTTATATTTTGGGAGGAAAAATGTAACTTCTAGAAATAATTTGAAATTAAAAAGCAGATTCAACAAAAATGTAATTCCTGGTTATCCACACCAGAGAGATGTACCGGTAGAACACCTAAGAAGTTGTATATAACAGCTTTTCCAGAAATTGCAGTCTCAGAGGTATACTTAAGAAACTCTTGCATCGGCACCGGTAGACACGTATAAGAAGGTTTAATATTAGCAGTGTTTGTAACGGCAAAGAAATTGGAAACAACTTAAAAGTTTGACAGGATAATCATTAAATAAATTGTCATATATCACCCATGTGAAATATACAATAGTGAAGTGAAAATAAATGAACTATAGCTGTGAGCAACAACAAGGATGAGTTTTATAAATGTAATGATAAGTTAAAAAACCAGTCCCAGAACTCACAAGTGTTTATTTGATTATACATTCTAACTTAGATTCTAGTTACTCTTAATCTTCTGTATATATCGAATAATAAATAAAATCTAAAAACTATTTTGAGCAAGGCAAGATTGTCTAAATGTTATTTGATAAACCATTTTAAGGAATACACTGTACTGATTTCGTTGGCATACATTTTACTTTTAAAGTGAATCTTGTCATTCATTAGGCTGCTGAGCAGCAGAATCAGTGATGATGGGAAGCATTAGTATAAGGTAAAGGACAAAAACCTTAAGAAAGAAAAGCCCTTTAATGGGGCTTGTGGTCCCCAGATAGTAGAAATATATATTAATAGAACTTACAGCTAATGGTGTAATACGTTCAATATTAAGGCTTCTTGTTCAAACTCATGGTTTTGTGCTTCTGCTTTTGGTCCTCATAGAAGCTAAAGCTCTTAGGCTTTTTTTTTTTTTTTTTAGCTGAGCCATCCTGCCACCTGTTGGCAGCTCAGCGGCAGCTCAGCTCGGGTGCAGCTCACTGGCCCATGTGGGAATCGAACTGGTGACCCTGTTGCTGAGAGCTTGCACTCTTGAGCGAGCTCTTAACCAAGTGAGCCACTTGGCCGGCCCCTATTAGGCTTTTTGACATGAACGAATATGATGGTAAAAGATGAAAAATTCAGTTTGAAAATAATTTGTTTTAAATAGGTCTGCACTTCATGATGGTGTGAAGGGTGTACCTGGTAGTGCTAATGCGCTGACGTCCCCAGAAGGCAGATCGCTCTTTTCTGAGGCAGCCCAATGACCAGCGGCTTGCTCTCTCTGGTGTCTGCTTTCTACAGGAAAATTTGCAGAGCGTAGAAACGAGCTTTGAAAGCGTTGTAATAGCAGGAGATCCAGAGTCTCAGGATTTGCCAAGCATGCTACTAGATATGGTGGAAGAAATAAAGGTATGAAACATAGGACTTGCCTTCATGGAATTTTTAATTTAGCCAAGATCAGATAAACTTATGAAAATGTAACTAGCAATACCAGGCAGTTTAACTACAAATTGATGGCACAGATAAATAAATCCCCTAACTGCTCAGAAAAGAAGAAAATATTTAGGATGGAGCAGTGAAAGAAGGCTTTGTTCACTAAGCGGGGATTTGAGTCAGGCCTTGAAAGACAGCTGGGGTTTAGATGGAGAGATAGTGTGAGCCAAGGAGGGAGATGGGAATGAGTGAGCTCACTGGGTTCAGCGAGCTGTGCTGGAAGGTTTGTTTAGGGCAGAACTGAGTCTTGGGGAAAATAGATTTGAGACAGCTTTTAAATGGTCTACAGAGCAAGGATACGGAATTTAGACTGCTGTTCTACCTTACGGGGAATAATTTATAGACTGAATTTGGAATGTAAACTTATTGTCATTTGGTATTGATTTTAACAATGAATGCTCTTTTAAACAGATATTAAGACAGGGGAATGGTGCTGTTTTTTATAGTATGTCTTTGTTCCTTGCTTTATAAGGTCAGCATGACCTGGGTGGGCATCGTTCGATTTATGCGGAAGAACAGCTATCTGAAGGCTCCATGTTTAAAAGGGCAGACTGGCTGTCTGTCATATACAGGATCTGAGTGACCTCTGGAAGAAGATTATTTGAAACAGGATAAGAATGAAAGGAAATTTGTTTTCAATAGAAACAATGCTCCAGATCCTGTTTGATGGTGTCACAAAATTTTCTTTGCTACTTTTCTGGGAATGCGAGTTATGTTGGATATTGTGGGAAACTGTTAGCTAAGCAAAATAAAGCCTATATATATAGTGTGTCATATTATTAAAATTTACTTTTTAGTGTGAGGTAAAGTGGTATTCACTGACTTTTTCATTTCAAGCAGTTATTAGAGTTTCCTCAGATGTTAGATTATTACGGTTCCTTTTTTAGTGTGAGTCCTTGCTCCAGCTCAGGTGGCATATCTTAAATTGATAAGCTCCAACTGTGGCATGCAGAGCAGACTTCCTTTTGCTCTCAAAATATCTTCTTACACTCCTTATCAACAATGCTGAAGTGGTCTGACTCTTTAACTTATGAAACATTGCAACTATAAATAAAAGATATCACTATAGTTTATCAACATTCACAATAATGATAGAAATATTAAAGAGTATAGAAAAATTATATACCTGTAAAACCCTACTAACTCGATGCGTCACCTTTCATAGAATTGGGTCAATGAGATTTGTGAAAAGAGCAAACTTTTCTTAAAACGGCCAAGTAAATGTTATCACTCCCATTAGGTGGTTTCTGGTCTCTGCCCTGATATGGTGGGAATTCCATCTCACACAAGTATGTGGTTGTAAATGGCACAGTGTTCTTTAGCATTGTCCTAATTTTCAAAGTGCTGTTAGTTAAACACACCAAATTTCTTAAACTGCTGGTTTTTACTGGATTTTTGGCCATACTCACAATTTAGTAAGCTGACATTTTATCAAATTACTGTAGTTAATAGACTCCAGGTAAAAATTAATGGACTTAAAAAAGCTAGCATTTGTAACCGTATAATTCTGCTTATATGAGGTACCTAGAGTAGTCAAATGCATAGAAACAAAGTAGCATGGTGGTTGCAGGGGTCTGGCAGTAGGGATAATGGGGAGTTGTAGTTTAGTGGGTATAGAGTTTCAGTTGCAAGATGAAAAGAATTTTGGAGATTGATTGCACAGCAATGTGAATGTACTTAACATAACTGAACTATATACTTCAGGTGGTTAAGATGGGGCATTTTATGTTATACATATTTTACCACAATTAAAAGAAATTAAGAAGAGGAAAAAAGATAGCACCTGCAATAATGCAAAAAGAACGTCAAATTCCTGGGAATAAATCTATCAAGAGATTTATAAGACCTCTATACTAAAATCTATAAAACATTAAGATAAATTAATGAAGAACTAAGTACGGGATTTACGGATATACTGTGTTCATGGAGAACTCAATATTTTAAAATTTCAAGTCTCCTCAAATTAACCTGCATAATCAATGCTGTCCCTAACACAGTCCCAGCAGTTTGTTATTTTTGGTTGTTGTTGCTGTTGTTTTTTGGCTTTGTGGATCTCAAGCTGACTTTAAAATTCATATGGAAATGCAGAGGCCTAAGAATAGCTATGGCAGCACTGGAGAAGAACAGAGTGGAGTACTTACCCTGCCAGGTATCATGAAACTACGTGTGTATTAGCTAAGACAATGCTCAGCACACTGGGTTCCTTGGACTGGCAGCGTGAGCATCACCTGGGAGCTTGTGAGAAATGGAGTTTCTCGGGCTCCACGTCAACCCTAAATGAATAAGAATCTATGGAGTTGGGGGCCAAGGAGTCTGTTTTAACAATCTCTCTAGGTTATTCTTATGTACTTTAAAGTTTGAGAAACACTGAATTAAGACATTTTGACATAAGGAAATACAAACCAACCAGTGGAACAGATAGAGAGTCTAGAAACATCCATACATACATGGTTCATCTGATTTATGACAGAGTTGGCACTGCAATATGATGGGGATTGGGTAGGCCTTTAAGTAAACAGTACTAGATGATTTATATCCATACGGAAGAAAGCTGTCTTAACCCCTATCTCATACTATACAAGGTGTGATCAAAATATACGGTGAACATTTAAATAAGAAAAGAATTTATCACAAGACACATTACCATTAATCTCCCTCGAAATACTCCCCCTCTCTTTGAACACACTTATCCCATCATTCTTGACACTTTCTGAAGCAGTTCTGGAAGTCCTCTTTCGTGACTGTCTTTAGTTGGGCTGTCATGGCTGCCTCGATGTCCTGAATCGATTCAAAATGTTTATCTTTCATGGTCATTTTGACTTTGGGGAAGAGCCAGAAATCACATGGTGCCAGATCCGGTGAATCAGGTGGATGAGGACACACTGTAATGTTTTTATTTGACAGAAATTGCCATAACAGAAGCCATGTGTGACACGGAGCCTTTCTGTTGTGATTCACAAAATACGGTGAATGCTGCTGCCGAGTGCCATCCAACAGAAAGGCAAGAATCTTCAATATGGGAAGTGGTGCGTCGAACCTTAGTAACAGTGTGTGGCAAGTTTCAGTTTGTTCAGTGCAGTCAGTTGGGTGTGAGCTACAGTTGAGAGAAGGTGTGTTTTAAAGTGTGCCGTAAATCATCCTCCATCATGACAATGCTACATGTCACACATTGCTTCTGGTAGATGGCAATTTATGTCAAATAACTTTACAGGGCTGGCCGAGTGGTGCATTGGTTAAGAGTTGACTTGGGAGCGCCAGCTCTGAGCAGCAGAGCCCCGGTTCGGATCCCACATGAGGGCCAGTGACGCTGCGCCCTCTACAGCTAAGATGGTGAACAACAGCTCGACCTGGAGCTGGGCTGCCGTGAGTCACCGGCAACGCGCCTTGGCTGCAGTGGGGTGCAGTGGGCTGCCGTGAGCTACTGTGAGTGGCTAGCAGCCAGCGTGAGCTGCCGTGAGTGGCCATCTAATGGCTGGTGAGCAACTGCCTCGCTCAGGAAGAATGCAGTGATCACATTACCAACATGGGCCAGTGAAGCAATGTCCTCCACAACTAAGCTGAAGAACAAAAAGGACAACAACTTGTCTGTTCCCCTTTCCCCGATTCCCCAATGCTGTTCCCCTTCCCCAATTCCCCAATAAAATCTAAAAAACAAAAAAAACCTTACGGTGTGCCCTCATCCACCTTAGTCACCGGATCTGGCACCATGTGACTTCTGGCTCTTCCCCAAAATCAAAATGATTCAGGCCATTGAGGCAGCCACAACAGTACAACTAAAGACACTCACAAAAGAGGACTTTCAGAACTGCTTCAGAAAGTGGCAAGAATGATGGGATAAATGTGTTCAAAGTGAGGGGGAGTATTTTGGCAATTAATGACAGTCTCCTACTGTAACACATTTTTTTAATTTAAACATTCACTGTATTGTTTGATCACACCCTGTATATGCAAAAATCAATTCCAGATTGATTATGTAAAAGTGAAAACCAAAATTATCAGGCTTTTAGAGATAAATGTAGGAGAACATCTTTGAGACTTTAGGACAAACAGGAAAATAAATCTCTAACCATAAAACAAAACAAAAAAATGATAAACTGGGCTGTATTAATATGAATTATTGCTTTTTATCAAAGATGCCATTAATATTGGTAAAGAACTTTGATCTCTGCCATGCCAGCACATCGTATGTTTTATAAGTGTTTGTCAAATAAGAATAAATATTACCCTCTTCCAACAAAAAGATAGAGGACATGTGTTCAGAAAATACAATGAATACTTACAAATTATCAAGAAAAATTCTGAAAACCCAATAGAAAAAACAGGCAAAGGACTTCAAAAGGGACTTAATAAAGAGGCATTAAAATGGTCATTAACATATTAAAAGGTACTCAACTTTATTAGTCATTAGAGAAATGCAAATTTAAACCACAAAGGAATACCCACCAGAATGGTTATCACGCAAAAAATGGACAATATTCAGTGTTGCAAGGATGTGAAGCAACAAGAACTCCCTAATTTTTTTTGGTTTTGTTTTGTTAAGATTTTTTTATTGGGGAATCGGGAAGGGGAACAGCATTAGGAAATTGGGGAAGGGAAACAGACAAGTTGCTGTCCTTTTTGTTCTTCAGTAGAGTTGTGGAGGACGTTGCTTCACTGGTTCATGTTGGTATTGTGATCATTGCGCTCTTCCCTGGTGAGGCAGTCGCTCACCAGCCACTGGACAGCCACTCACGGCGGCTAACGGCAGATCACACTGGCTACCAGCCACTCATGGTAGCTCACAGCAGCCCACTGTGCCCCACTGCAGCCTAGGTCATTGCCGGCAACTCACTTCAGCCCAGCTCCAGGTCAAGCTGTTGTTCACCATCCTAGCTGTAGAGGGCGCAGCATCACTGGCTCTCATGTGGGGTCCGAACCAGGGCCCTGCTGCTCAGAGCTGGCATCCCAAGCCAACTCCTAACCAACGCTCCACTCGGCCAGCCCCTCTCTGATGTTTCTAATAAGAGTGTAAAGTAGAACAACCTTTTAGAAGATTGGCAGTATGTATGAAAGCTAAATGTATTCATACTCCATGATCTAACAATTTTATTCCTAAGTATATACCCAACAAAAATACTTCACCTAAAGAACAAATTTTAGAATGTGCCTAACAGGACATTCCAATAGCACATCTAGAATGTTCCTAGCACATTTATAATCGCCTCAAATTGGAAACTACCTAAATGCCCATTAGCAGTATAATGGTTAAATAAATTGTATATTTATGCAATGGAGCAATAAAATGAACATTCTACAACTCTATGAATGAATCTTTCAAACATAATGTTTAGCAAAAAATAGCCAGATACAAGAGTACTCTCGGATTACATTTGTGTAAAGTAGAAAACATGTGCACTGATTTATGGTGTTAGAAGACAGGATAGTGGGTACTCTTTGCAGAGGGGCTGAGACAGAGAACAAGGGAGACAGTGGGATGCTGGTAATGTTTTTTGATCTGGATGCTGGTTACATAGATCTGTTGTCTGTGACAATTCCGTGTGTGTGTGTGTGTGTGTGTGTGTGTGTGTAAAATGCTTTGACAGGAAGAAATATTGGATCTAGTAGCCATTTCTTTGCCACATCAAATTGAAAAATGTGTGGAAGTGTCATGTAAGACATGTACATTCATTGTCAAATGAATTGCAGTGGTCATTCTTTCACTCTGAAAGAACAGTATCTTTAAGAAAAAGAATGTTAATAAAGCACCTTTTCTTAGGACATTTTAACCAAACTAGAATTTCTTATATAAAAGTAAATCATTTCTTTCAGACTGTTAACAAATTAATTCTACTTTCTTGTATGGCTATATTAAGTTCCTTTAAAAGTTGGAATATATCTTCCCTACAGTCTAAGTGAAGATAAACTATGAACTTCAAACTTATCGTCTCTGTCAGTGCTTTGCTTAGGAAGAACCTCATTTATTTCTTTGAGCCTATTAATACTAAAAAGCATCAAGATTCAGGATGACCCACTATTTCTATATGAAAAAAGTAACAGTTTGTTGCAAAAAGCACAGAAGCATCAATCACAGCTTATTCTCACAACAGACTTGCCATGTATCGAGGTGATTCGAACGTTGTTTATCGTCACAAAGAAAAAGAAATGTAACGACTATGGTTGTAAGGAGTTCTCTTGTACAACAGAGATAAAACAGTATCATGTAATAATGGGCAGCCAGTTTTTTCAAGTTAACACTGTCTGCACATTTCACCAAGTATCAGGATGGAGCTGCCAGATACCCTGAAGTCTGCAAGGACTTGGTTTAATCATAGGGGTACATCATTTGGGTTTCTGTCACTTGGGAAGATTTCTGATAAGTTGAATATTTGTGCAAGAGAAAAGCTTATCGCTGTGCACAGCTTCTATTTGCCAGTGCAATAGCTAACTAGTATTAGGCATTTTGGACTTTAAGATAACGAACATCAGTACCTGTTCATGTGCGAGTCGCTAAGCCATGCACTGGCAGGTTGAGTGAGCACTGCTATAATAAGTGGAGTGGTCTCAGCTTAATTTGTGTTTTGGGTAATTTGCCTTCTGAGGGAATTGTCATATCTGTGTCTTCAGAAAGGTGGCAGCTTGCTCCTCTGGAAGGAGGAGGGTGAATAATATCCTGATTAAGAACTACTGTTGTAGAGGCTTTTGCAATTGAATAGCTACCGTATTTCCCTTGGAACAAGAAGTTAACTCTCCAGTTATCAGCCTTTCAGTAATTTCTGTTATTTAGAACCAGTCTAGAGTAAAATATTCAGCAATTTACAGAGTACTTTTGAGAAATGAGTGAATTATTAGAGCAAATTATAAATTATAAGAATTAGCAATGTGCAATATTGTAAATCTTCATAAAAATGTATTCTTTGAGAGAAATAGAAGATGAGATGATGAAAAATAGTGCTTGCTCTAATTTAATTACATAGAAATATATCAGAACCTTTTCATGCACTGAAATAACCCAGCCTTTGGGAAATAAATTCTGAAATTTGGGAGATGTTGAACATATGTTCAGGATGTTTCATCCAAAATATCATTAGTGGCTTTAAAATACAATGAAATATTAGTTTCAGCCCAGTTATATTTTATCTTCTGTTTTCTGTTTTAACTCTTTAGCAGCATTGAACTTGACTGTAAGATTGTTCTGTCTTTTTAAGGAATTTATCAGTAATGATTTTGTAATATATATGCTACTTTTTTGTTATGGTAAAATATGCATCACATAAAATTTGCCATTTAAAAAATTTGTAAGTGTTTGGTGGTATTAAGGACATTCACAGTGTTGTGCAATCATTACCACCAGCCATCTCCAGGACTATTTTATCATCCCAACCTGAAACTCTGTCCCCATTAAACAGTAACTTTCATACCCCCCTCCCCCAGGTGACCACCATTCTACTTTCTGTCTCTATGAGTTTCACTGTTCTAGGTTCCTCATATAAATGGAATCATATGGTATTTGTCTTTTTGTGTCTGGCTTACTTCACTTAGCATAGCGTCTTCAGGATTCACCCATGTGTACCAGAACCTCCTTCCTTTGTAAGGCTGAGTAATATTCCTAACTAGAAGCAGTGGTAGAGAATCACTACGGAGAGATGGCGTCACTTAGGTAGGTGGTTGAGAAAAGCTCTCTGAGGAGATGGCATTTAAGTTGAGATCTGAAAGATGAGAGAGCCATAGAAGGCAGTGGGGTAGTCATTCTCAGATCCAAAATTGTAGTTAAGAGCCGTAACCCTCGTTGGGGACATGATAGAGACTCTGGCTTAACTCCCCCAGTCCATCTGGACAGGTGATAGCTTGAGTCCTCACCAGTGGGGCTGGCCTGCTACTGAGGCAGGTAGCCAGGTTGGTGTTCTCGCCATTGGGTTTGCTTGCTGAGCTGTTAGACTGGGCATTTTAAAAAAATATCATTTCTTCTTAAGTCAGTAGAGCACTAGAGCATATATCTCCCATTCATTTTTCTTTTTCTTTTCCCAGTATCCCCTATTATGATTGATTCCTGTGAGCAGCAGTGTTTTATAAAATATATTAAATATAGCTTATCTGCAGTTACCTCCTTTCAGAAAGACTTTCCCAAGTCTTTATATCCCCAGCCAAATGGATATAAGATAAATGCATTCTTCAGTGATGTCATTATCCAGTCAGTTCTTTCTTTAAAGTTTTTCAAATATCTACTTGCCAGATTGCATTTTACTTTTAGTGTTTAGTGAGAATGTTTTGCTTGACCTTCACATAAAAGTCTCAGGCAAACTCTTGTTCTCATGCCAGCGTAGAAAACAGTTTGACTTTGTTGTTTTTCCGAGGAAAATATCTTCTCTCTTTGGTGTGCAAACCTTCTGAAAGCTGGGTTTTAACTTGGACAAGCCTGAGTTGATCTGTGTACAGTACTGCAATGTTATTGGTAAAGTGATCAGTGCGACTGGGAGGAAATTCCTCCCCTCTCTTAGGGTCCTTGGCTGGGTCTGAGAATTAAACTCACCAAGACAGATCAACAGGAGAAAAGCATGCAAATTTATTTCATATCAGTTTTGCACGACATGAGAGCCTTCATAAGGAAATGAAGACCTGAAGAAACAGTTAATCCTGAGTATGCTGGATCTGATGAAGAGTGGGCAGTCGTGGAGGAATATGAGCGGTGAAAATGTCTTGAGGGACTATGTGTAGTAGATGGGTACTTAGTAAGGCCTGTTTGTTGGGCTTCTTCTCAGTGTCCCTTTGTCTTCGGAGATAAGGATGCTCCTTTCCTCTGGTTATAGTGAGGGCAGCTCTCACAGGAGGGTTTTATGACCTGCTTCAGGGTGGAAGGCTGGGGCCAGGGCGGGGGTCAGAGCAAGTTTCCTGCATCTGCTTTCTCAAACTCCTTCAGTTTAAAATATTCCATATGCCTAGGTAACGTATTTGGGGAATCGTGTGTCCTGAACCCCGTCAGAGGTTAGTGCCATCCCCATGCCCACTTTGGAAGGTGATTTTGTGTTAAGGGTGAGAGAAAGCATTACAGGAGGAGAGACCTGGGAGGGGGCCACGTGTGCTTTGTGTGGGCACTTGGGGCTTTGTGAAGCTTTACCTGTTCACATTCCTGTAATCCTCACAGCTCTGCGAGAGGCGGAATGGCTGTTTACAGAGGAGGAAAGTGAGACCCAGGGAGGTCAGTTAGGTCCCAAGGTCATAGCTGGGATTCTAACCAAACTCTCCCTGACTCGGAGACTTTCCCCCATGTCTCACAGAGCTCTGTCCTCAGTGCCCTTCCATCCTGTTGTCATGGGTTACAGATGTTCAATGATTTCTAGTACATTCTCTGAACTGATGGCAGTTTTCTCTGGCATTAGGATTCTGTATCTACATATTCAAGGCCAGTCTTTTTGTTTTTTTCTTTTTTAAAGATTTGATTGGGGAATTGGGGGAGGGGAACAGTGCTGGGGAATTGGGGAAGGGGAACAGACAAGTTGCTGTCCTTTTGTTCTTCAGTCTACTTGTGGAGGACTGGCCCATATTGGTATTATCATTGCGCTCTTCCCAGGTGAGGCAGTCGCTCGCTGGCCATTGGATGGCTGCCCAGTGCGGCTCATAGCAGCTCACAAAAGCTCATTTCAGCTGCCAGCCAGCCTCACTGCAGCCTACGCCGTTGCCGGTAACCAACGGCAGCCCAGCTCCAGGTCAAGCTGTTGTTCACCATCTTACCTGTAGAGAGCGCAGTGTTACTAGCCCTACTGTGGGATCCGAACCGGGACCCTGCTGCTCAGAGCTGGCACCCCTCTTAACCAACACGCCACTTGGCCAGCCCATGGTCAGTCTTTCTTAAGATGCCCCTCTAGGAAAGCATTTTAACTAAAATTGGAGATTCCTTACCCTAACCGAGGCCAGAAAGCATTTGCATGCATTTTAAAATGGTTTTCTGTAATATAAATAGAAAAAAAAAGACCTTAGGGCTTTAACTTTTAAGTGAACAAATACTTAATTTTGGGGTCATTTTATGTACTTAACCCTCTGTTGGGCACAATGCAAAAGTTATGAGTTCGGGCACAAATGCATCTACTAGATGTGTGTATGACATTTATTTATTTAAATTGAAAATGAATGAAAACAACATGTAAGCACACTTATTATTTTTTCAGAATGAAATTTTAATTTGCCACAAAGTAAAAACAATATATATTTATGACATAAATTCAGTATAAAAATCAACAGAAATTCAAAATAATCCGTGAGATCAGTTGCACCCGACGGAGGGTTAAAGTTTAAATTGCATTTGCATCTGTGAATTAGGATTTTTTAAGTGAATAGGTATCAGATTTTTAATTGTTTTTATTTGTGAATTTGGGTGATTTTAAAAAATTTACTTCAAATTTGAGAAAAATGGCCTTTATTTTTCTGTGGTTTCTGTTCTCACATATATTGTAATCTGGGAGATAAAAAGATTTAGTATTTGTCTATGGTGTGATATATTCTGCTTACTGTTTTGATTATCTGGAAAGGTTCTGATTCATTCTTTAAAAACTTATTCAGTAGAATCAGTCAACTAGGTTAAGTAATTACTCTACTCAAGTGACCATAGTTTTCATAGGAATCTTTGAAAGCACGTTTTATTATTTTTCACTGAGATTTTCAAATCTACCTTCAGCTGTATCCTGATATTTTTGGAAGAATTAGTTTTGTTCTATTTATGTGTGACCATCCAGCTTCTCCCTTCTTTATGTGGCTTTTATTTAATTTTATTTTCTCTTCCATCAGTGTTTGCTTTCACAACCAAAGTTCTGGGCCATTCAGACATCAGCCTTGATCCTCCGGACAAAACTTGAGCGAGGAAGCACACGCCGAGTGGAACGGGCGCTGAAGCAGACACAAGTAGGAATTCATGTGGCAATTTTTGTTTTTCCTCCAACTCTTTATTAGTAAGCATACATGTATGTTATGAATCTAAAACGATGAGATGGTTTTCATTTTACTCAAATATTTTGTTATTATTTAGAAGAGTATAGGTTTTACAACTGGATTGCTTGGCTTCAAATCCTAGCTCTGTGACTATAGTATTGCACCTCTCTGAAGGAAGACTGTTCCTTTCCTCATAACACTTCTGATACCAAATGTGTGGGTCTTCCACACCAAGGGATTTCCCACTTCCCTGCGTGCATCAAGTGGGTGTCCTGCCACTTAAATCAACTCTGACAGTGGAGTTAGTGCAAACCCCACAGGCTAAGGGCTCAGTCCCACAAGACTGCCTCCCACTTCAGATGTCAGCTGCAAGTCTGGGTACTTCTGACTGGCTGTAGATCAAGGGTTCACATGACCCCCTCCTGAAGTTCAATAATTTCCTAGAATGGCTCACAGAACTCAGGGAAACACACTTTACTCATACACTGCTGCGGGGAATGTAAACTGGTACAGTCACTGTGGAAAACAGTATGGAGGTTCCTCAAAAAAATTAAGAATAGTTACAGTATGACCCAGCAATCCCTCTTCTGCGTATCTACCCGAAAAATTTGGAAACATTTATTCGTAAAGATATATGTACCCTTATGTTCATTGTAGCATTATATAGGGTACCCAAGACATGTAAACACCTATTAGAATGGCTGTTATCAATATGACAAGAAATAAGTGTTGGAGAGGACAATTTAAATGTCTTTTTTAAAGTTTTGGCCTTCTGAATACAAATAGTACAAGAATACATTCATTTATTAATGAAGGACATTTTGACCTAGAAATGATTTGCTTTGCATCATCTATTCCGTTAACTGTGGCATATAAAATAACCAAATCATCACATTCATCTTTCTTTTGTAGTGGCAATTAAACTAAGAATGTATAGAAGTAAATTTGTTTACAAGTGTATAGTATACCTTTTCAATTCGAAACCTGTATCATTCTCAGAATTGTGCAGATCATGGTTTTCGTAATCAAATAACAAGGAGGTGCTTTGTCTGGGGAAAATGGATTTAAAGCAAGAGCCAAGTCACTGTGCTCCAGCATTTTGCCCCTGTCTTGGCCCTAAATTATATCTGGAGTCTCTTTATCTTGCCATCCAAATGCTGCGTTATGAAGGGAGTTGTGCACCTCTGTGCCTATAGAACAGAATGAGGAATTGTTCTTTCTGCCTCTACAGTGTAGCAGCACCTCAAAGAACATCTTTTCACTCCCCAAACCAGAAATTTTGGAAATTAACCAGATCATGTGACAAGATGAATGTAAAAATTCTTTTTAAAGATTTTATAGGGGGGTTGGGGGAGGGAACAGAGTTGGGGAATCGGGGAAGGGGAACAGACAAGTTGCTGTCCTTTTGTTCTTCAGTCTAGTTGTGGAGGACGTCGCTTCACTGGCCCATGTTGGTATTATCATTACGCTCTTCCCGGGTGAGGCAGTCACTTGCCGGCCATTGGACGGTTGCTCATGGCAGCTCACGAAAGCTCACACCAACTGCCGGCCCGCCCCACTGCAGCCTATGCCGTCGCCGGCAACCACGGCAGCCCAGCTCCAGGTTGGGCTGTTGTTCAGCATCTTAGCTGTAGAGGGCGCAGTGTCACTGGCCCTCATGTGGGATCCAAACGGGCCCTGCTGCTCAGAGCTGGCGTCCCAAGCCAACTCCTAACCAACGCGCCACTCGGCAAGCCCAAATTTGTCTAATTTTTCATCCGTTATTCAGCCATTTACCTCATAATCTGAACTTTTGCCAATTCCTCTGATTCAGAGTTTGATATTACTGTGTTTGTTGAAGTTACTGCATTCCTTAAGAATAAGAGGAAAATGATTTAAAATACATGTATAGATAAAACAATGTTTTAAAAAATTTTCCATTTTAGTTTCTGTGAAAATCTTTTCCCTTCCTCAGCTATATAAAGTGGTGAAATGATAAACTGTTAACGTGGAAAGAAAAATAAGCTTGAAGGGGCTCTTAGGGAAAAGCTGAATCTTGTCATATTATGAGTTCAGGAAATGCGAGTGTGATGAGGGCCGGTGGCTTGTCCCAATTTCCCTGGCTAATAATGACAGAGTCTGGACTATAACTTACACAGTGACAGGCAGGTACATGGAAAGAGCTAGTGACAGGTCCAAAAGATGGCAGGTTTGGAAGGAATTTCTAAGTGAGACATGCCAAACTCAAAAAGAAAACAGTGCATCACACCTAAAGGTAAATAAGTCAATGTTATAAGACCCACAGAGGAAGAAGGAACTCAAAGTTGAGGGCAATCCATTAAAAACTCCCTATCTCATGGAAATTATTCTAGGCTGCAGTTCTTTAATTTTTGTGTGTTCAGAGCTACGATGATGATGGTGGTGATGAAGAAAATAATGTTTATGGAAACATGGCTTATTTTAATGGTTATGATTCAGAAGCAGCTTGAATTAAAATGAGATTATATTCTCTAATATTTATTTCTACCCTGCTTTTTACCAGTGGAGTATAAAGTAGTTTTATTCCCACTGTCATGCAGCTTCTCTCTTCCTCTCTGATCCAAATACATAGAATCAACATTTTCTTTATCGTAAGATCACATCTTTTCCTTCTTTCCTTTAGTATGGTAAAAGCAGTGTGTTATAGATATAACCAAATATGAAGCTAATTAATTGAAACCACAAACATTCAAAGGGATCATCTTACCTATGTCTAAACCAAAAACAATTGTGCAAACCAAATGTCATCATTGCCTTCTGCCATATTAACTGCTTTAACCTAGTGTTTGATAAACTCAACTCAGTCATTGAGGATTAATGGGAGATTATTTTATGTTTACTATTAAAATAATCTTGCTAATCTTTTAATTACAGTTGACAATCAATATTATGTTAGTTTCAGGTGTACAGCATAGTGATTAGCCATTTAGATAAGTTACAAAGTGATCCCCCAGATAAGTCTGGTACCCACCTGGCACCATACATAGTTAGTTATTACAATATTATTGACTGTATTCCCTGTGCTGTTCTTTATATCCCATGACTGTTTTGTAACTGCCAGTGTGTACTTCTTTTTTTTTTTTTTTTTAAAGATTTATTGGGGAATTGGGGAAGGGAACATTGTGTTTTTCCAGGACCCATCAGCTCTAAGTCAAGTTGTTGTACTTCAGTCTTAGTTGGGTGGAGGGCGCAACTCAGCTCCAAGTCCTGTCGCCGCTTTCAATGTAGTTGCTGGGGGTGGGGGTGGGGGGCTCAGCCTACCATCTCCTGCAGGAATCGAACTGGCAACCTTCTTGTTAAGAGCACATGTTCTAATGGACTGAGCCATCTGGCTGCCCATTGGCAGCTTGCGGACTCTCAGTTCAAGGTGTCATGTACAAGCTTAGTTGGAGGGGGAGCGCAAACCCACCTTCCCATACGGGAGTCGAACAGGCAGCCTTGTTCTGGCAGCCTTATTGTTAAAAGCATGCTCTCTCACCAGCTGTACCATCTGGCCGCCTGTTGGCAGCTCAGTGGCAGCTCAATTCAGGCGCAGCTCACTGGCCCATGTGGGAATCGAACCGGCGAACCTGTTGCTCAGAGCTCGCGCTCTAACCAACTGAGCCACCTGGCCAGCCTACCCAATGTGTACTTCTTTTTTTTTTAAGATATTTTTAATTGGGGAATTGGGGGATGGGAACAGACAAGTTGCTATCCTTTTGTTCTTCAGTCTAGTTGTGGAGGACGTTGCTTCACTGGCCCAAGTTGGCACCATCACTGCACTCTTCCCGACGAGGCAGATCAGTCGCCGGCTTCTGGACAGCGGCTCACGGCGCCTGCTGGCCGCCAATGCTGGCTGCTGGCTATACGCGGTAGTCCATGGCAACCCACTGCAGCAGGGGCTGCAGCCTACACCATCGCTGGCGACTCATGGCAGCTCAGCTCCTGGTAGAGCTGTTGTTCAGCATCTTAGCTGTGGAGGGCAGTGTCACTGGCCCTCATATGTGGGACCCGAACCGGGGCCCTCTGGCATCCCAATCCAGCTCTTAACCAATGTGCCACTCAGCCGGCCCAATGTGTACTTCTTAATCCCTTCACTTTTTTCACCCAGTTCCCCAATCCCCTCACATCTGGCAATCATCAGTTTGTTCTCTGTGTCTGTGAGTCTGTTTCTGCTTTGTCTGTTCATTTATTTCGTTTTTTTAGGTTCCACATCTAAGTGAAATCATATGGTATTTGTCTTTCTATGTGTGACGTTTTTCACTTAGCATAATACCTTCTAGGTCCATCCATGTTGTTGCAAATGGTGAAGATTTCATTCTGTTTTGTTTGAGTAATATTTCATAGTATATATGTACCATATCTTCTTTATCTAATTGTTTCTTGAGGAACACTTAGGTTGCTTCCATATCTTGGCTATTGTAAATAACACTTCAATGAATATAGAGGTGTATATATCTTTTCAAATTAGTGTTTTGGATTTCTTTGGATAAATACCCATCAACAAAACGAATAGGCAACCTACTGAGTGGGAGAATCATCAATGTTACATCCAATAAGGGGTTAATATCCAAAAAATATAAGGAACCCATACAACTTAACACCAAAAAAACATGGGCAGAATACCTGAGTAGACGTTTCTCCAAAGAGGAACTCCAATGCTTTGTCTCCAAACTTTTGCTATTTGAAAAAGGCTATCACAGGAATCAAAGTTCAGGGATTCTCCACTTTTCTTTCTTTCTTTACTCATTCTAGAACATAGTCAGCTACTACTGTTTCTTTTGTCTTAGGTATTATCATTTCTGTTTTCCTTATTGTCTTTCTGTATTACCTTTTCATGTAACTTTTCCATATGAAAGACATAGCTGGTAAAAGTTGAGTCTTTGTGAAAGTATATATATATATATATTTTTTTTTTAGCTGAGCCATCCTGCCACCTGTTGGCAGCTCAGCGGCAGCTCAGCTCGGGTCAGGAATCAAACCAACGATCCTGTTGCTCAGAGCTCGCACTCTTGAGCAAGCTCTTAACAACTGAGCCACTCAGCCGGCGTGGAAGTATTTTTCCATCATAATTTGGTTGTTTGGCTGAGTATAGAATTCTCATTTTAAAATCATCTTTCCTTAGGACTTTAAATGAGGTTATTTCTTTAATATCTTATGGCATCGTGGTGTGGTGGTAGTATGGCAGCCTGATTCTTCTTTCATTTTAAGTTGTATTTCTTTTTCTTCTCTTTTTGAAATTTTTAGAATTTTTTCTCCATTCTTAGAATTCTGAATATATCTAAATGTGAGCATGGGTTCTGGAGTCATACACCTGGTTTCAAATTCTAGCTCTACTGTATAATAGCTGCCTTTGCCTCAGACAAGTTTCCTAACCTCTCTGTCTCAGTTTCCTCACGTGTATAGTGGGATAAACACAATAATTATTAGGATTATATGAGTTAATATTTAGAACAGTTTATCTCAGGTAGGAAGTACTTAATGTTAGTTGTCACAACTATTGTCATTTGCCTTGATGGAGTACTTGCTAGTTCTTTAAATGTGAACAATCATGTCTCTCTAGTTCAGGGGTATTTTCTTCTATTATTTCTTTAATTATACTTCTTCATTTGTTTTAAGCTTCTTTTCTCTAATTCAGTCTGCAACTGGAATTTTAGTAGACTTATGTGAAACTTGCTGGATCTATTCTGTATATGCCTCTTAATTTTTGTCTCGTGCTTTCTTTCTCTTAGTCTTTTTGCTTGATGTTATGGGAGATTTCTTGAACCTTTCTTCTATAGCACTAGTTTTGATTATTAGCCCAATTCCTAATATTTTTTCAGTCCACCCATGTAATATTTTATTTTGATAATTATTTTTAATTTCCAGAAAGTCTGTATATTTCTGATTATTCTTTTTCCTGTTAAACTTTTCTTTTATATATGCAATATTTCATTTAATTTCTTTGCACACTGTTAATTAGACTCTTACCAGAGTGACATCCCGACAGATAAGGTATGCATAGAACAGTGAACTAAACAATTTGTAAGGTATTCTTATGTCATTGAACTCAGGGAGACTGCAAAAGATTGAAAAGGCTTAGAGTGTTTAGGAGATGCACCTATCTATCATGAAAAATGTTGACGTGTTTAAAGGATGGGATAGCAGGGTCAGAAAAATGATCCAACAGTCCAGTTAACAGGTACAGAGATTGATAATATGCAAAACTTACATTAGCTGTACATCAGATGTATTAACACAGGGCCTCCTTTTATGCCCTTAAACCAGAGCCAGACCTCAGGTCAAGGCACCACATCAGACTTGCCCTCTGCATGTGAACTTGGCAGGAGTACAGTAGTTTGGGGCAGAGAGTTATGAGGATCATCTCAACTTCAGAATAATTATGTAAGTGTGTGCAAACCAAATGTCAGAAGGGATGGGGACATGACTGCAAGAAAGAAGCTAATGGCACAACTATAGGACTCAGTATTTAGCTGTACTAAGCTGGAGGCAGCAGCATGTTCTCAGATGCAGGTAAGGACTCCCCAGCACCCTGGTTTCCTAAGAAGCTGCCCAGCTATAGAGGATGCCACCCCGTGCCATGCCAGTGCCAGAAGCTCCCCTTGGTGCCCTCAGAGGGATGAGGGTTAGTTTATGCCCGCATGCACCCCCATTCCCCAGCCAAATAGTGATCATGAGGGGAAGTTAACCTTAGCAGACCTAGGCTTCTGACCTGTCTTCTTTCTAAGTATTATGAGTGAAGGCTTCCTGAAGTTCAATTTTATCCCATAGCTAACACGTGAATTATGCAACTGTAGGTTCCTCGTCATTTGTCATGTAGACTGTTGTAAGGTACTTAACCTCCTCACCACTGACTGGTTGGTCCCTTTGTTGAAAAATCAACTGTCCCTATCTGTGTGATAGCTATATTTTAGCATTTACTAAATTATATTATACTTTATTTGGAACGCTTCTGTCTTCACAGCTAAAATGTGAGCTTCCTGAGGGGTCAGGTTCTATATTTTATTCATTTTTGTATTCTCAGACGAGGCACTCAATGAATGTTTGCTGAATGGTGAATTTGAAAAGAAAATCCATTTTGCATTATCTAGTTATTAGCAGGACTCATTGAGAGTTAGCTAACTTAAAGATTATATTTTCTTCGGGCTAAGATTATATTTTCTTCTTGGAATCTGAGAGCTGTAGAAACCAGCCCTTTTGATACCATTCCAGTCCAGATCTTTAGCCCCCATGCCAAAGCTAACAGGAACAGAGCAGTCACTGTGGTCACATGGAGGTTAATTAATACAGAGTTCCCCAGGGTGGTAATTCACAGTTTGATTGGTTGTATTTTTTCAAGGGGGGGTGTGGGGAAGAGATAAAGGAATGTAAGGTTTTATTTCCCTTACAAGGTTTCCTAAAAAATAATGAATTATGTGCATAAATCATGACCCTTGGAGGTCATGAATTAACTACTTAACTGGAAACATGTTCACTCTGTATTTCTCAACATACCATAAAACAAAGCCTTTCCTCCGTATTACAAACTGATTATTTGTTCTACATTGAAGACCTCTCTCCCATATTTTAGTGCCTCAGAATACGTATGTGCTCTATTGTATTTTCACCTAACTTCTTCATAAAAGGAAATTCACATGCATTACACTTGGCAGGCTCGGTGTTGACCTTGATGTGTGATTATACGTGTGAATGGAGAATATACTGCTTCCATGATGAAGCCACTGAAGGAGGACCAGGAGGTGGAGTAGAGCGCACGACCTGGTACCCTAGTAATTCAAGCTGACTGTGGCTGTGTTTGGCCTGCCTAACGAATGTGTATGGCTTCAAAATTTGAGAAACTGCATTTGATTTTTAAACTTACCTTAAATACTGTTGTTCTAAATATACAGTTATATTTATATGGACAGATTGAAGTTTAGAGCTTTTCAAGACTCTTTATACTTCTACTTAAGTAAAATTTAAGAACAGGTCTCAGTAAGAATCTTTTAGTTGTAAGGAACAGAAACCCAACTCAAACTGGCTGTAAAAAAGGAAATTTATTGGCTATTATAACTGGGAAGTCTAGGAGTATTCCAGTCTTAGAGACAGCTGGATTCAGTTTCTTTCTGTCTTTTCTTACCCTCATTCTCACGTCTCTGCTCTTCTCTGTCTGCTTCAGTATTGGAATTAGAAAAGCACCAGATTTTGTTGTTCATTGACCTCACAAACCAAGACAAAGAGAGACCGTATACTGTGGACAAGGTTAAGCCCTCAGCCACCTGTGCTTCACCTCCCTTATCTATAGAATGGAGACAGCAGTCGTGTCTACCTCATACAGATGTTGAGAGATTAAATGAGTTAATGTTTGTGAAACACTTAGAAAATAGTTCCTGACATGTAGTAAACCCTCTAAATAATGTTGCCTGTTGTTATTATTATCCTCACATTATAGGAGGGAAGTTTAGGTACAAAAATTTATAACTGTCCAGTCCTTCATAACTCACTAAAAGCAATCATTACTATGTGGAAAATCTGAAAACATTGGGATGATTATAATGCTTCATAGTATGCTGAGTCATGTCATTGGGCTATTCAGATATCTGAGATATGGAAAGGTGCTTTCCATTCTACCTCTGTACTTCACCTGCATTGATGACCACGTGCAGCATTTGAGAGTATGGGAAAGTGTACTAGGATTTGCACATGTGACTGTAGCTGTGCTTTTATTTGTCGGAATTGTAGTGACTACTGTTTGTTCAGAACTATGTATAGTTACTACTGTTTACTGAACACTCATATGCCGGGTGCTAAATAATCCTAGTAACTAGGCATTATCCACATTTTTACTGATGAAGAAACTGAAGGACAGAAAACTCAGGTGACTTACCCGAGGTTTTATAGCTGGGCCAGAATTCAGACCAGTTCTACTTTGGATTTTGAAGTCCATGCTTTTATCCACCATGCTGCACTATTCCAAGGAAGCTATGAAAACTTGCTTAAAAACTAAGAAAGATGTCAGTCTAAGACTTGGCATCACCTGGAGGAAAGGGGTTGAATGAGCGCAGACAGGAAGAAGTGAATAGAGGCTTTTGTGAGGAAGGCTTGGGTTGCAGAACTCAGCGTCTCAAGGCTTTCAATTTCGGTGAATGGGGAGGGAAATGGAATGCACACAGTATCAGGACACGGTACTGTGTGCGAAAAGAACGTGCAGATGGCTGAGTGAAATTGGCTTCCACTAAGGAGCCAAGAAAGGGGGTTTCCCGGAGGGATGCTGATAGGCTGAATCCAGGATGTGAGTTTCATGATAATAGATGAATAGAAAACAGGCAATGATTAGTTCATAGGTAAATGGGGTAAAAGAGCGGGACAGGTGATATACAACACAAACTTTATTATTGATAGTAAAACAATTTTTAAAAATCTAGAAAGTTATAGTGTAGAAAAAAAAAAGTAATAGCCAATAGGTTTACTAATGGGATGGAGTAAAGCACTCACTTAACGCACACTTCCCAAGGCACTAAACGATAACTTCAGTCAGATTCCAGTCAGGGACACACCTAAATTCTTTTTTTTTTTTTCTTTTGGCACAGTGTGGTTTATTTTATTTATTTGTTTGTTTGTTTATTTATTTATTTATTTATTAAAGATTTTATTGGGGAATTGGGGGAGGGTAACAGCGCTGAGAAATCGGGGGAAGGGGAACAGACAAGTTGCTTTCCTTTTGTTCTTCAGTCTAGTTGTGGAGGACGTTGCTTCACTGGACCATGTTAGCATTATCATTGCGTTCTTCCTGGGTGAGGCAGATAGGTCGCCGGCCTCTGGACGGCCACTCACAGTGGCTCTTGGCAGTTCACACTGGCTGCCGGCTACACACGGTAGCTTATGGCAGCCCACTGCCACAGGGGCTGCAGCCTACGCCGTCGCTGGCAACTCATGGCAGCCCAGCTCCAGGTCGAGCTGTTGTTCACCATCTTAGCTGTAGAGGACACTGTCACTGGCCTGCATATGTGGGATCCGAACCGGGTCCCTGCTGCTTAGAGTTGGCACCACAAGCCAGCTTTTAACCAACGCACCACTCGGCCGGCCCACACCTAAATTCTTTGGACAGAGTCAGATTATGTTGAACAAACTAACACATCAGTTTTCCCTGAGAGAGCACCCTGGGCAACCCTCTTAACAACCTTATGCAGCATTTCCCAAACATATGAACCACCTCCAAGGTACTTATTAAAATACAGCTCTCAGCCCTCAGAGACTTGGGTGGCGGTGGTGATTGTGGGCGCTTTTGGAAAAGATTGCCCTGGGCAGAGGTAGGCTGTTCATCTTCAGTAACTCCTGGTGTTTTGTGGTCTCCTGCCCAAGTATATACAGAACCGTGGCTGAAAGGGCATTTTCAGGGTCTGAAGCCCATGCTGTGCCTTATCAGGGGACTGAGTGCCAGAAGGAATCTCAGGTGAGTGTTATCAAGGGCTCTGGAACCTGGGCCCAGTTGAGGTTGAGCGCCCTGAAGGACAGGTGCATCTGACTGAGACCTACTCAGGGAAGTAGAGTGTAATTACGTATTATTAGACTTAATTACTTGAACTGTTTTTGAAAATATAACACAGTCCTAGAGCTATAAAACATTCAGTTAGGTTTTAATAATATTTGTTATTCTTCTCACTCGTATGATACTTGCAGATTGTCAACAGGCTGGCTTGTTCACTCATTTCCTACTCTTTGAAAACAAGATAATGAAAGAAGAACTACTGTTTCCTTAAACACTAAGCAAGGTCCCAGAGAATTCTGGGAGAAAGTTGGAGGTGGATGGAGTGTGGGGAAGGTATGAGAGGCTGTTTATCTTCTAATCCTAAGGCAGCAGTTCTCAAAGAGTGATTTGTGGAGCCCTGGGTGGGTGGGTGGGGGGGTTCCTCAGACATTTCAGTGTCCACAGGTCAAAATTCCCTTCGTAACAGTACTGAGCTATTATTTACCTCTCACTGTGTGGTTACTGAATCAGAAGAAACGGGGTTAAACTGCTAGTCCTTTATCCGAATCAAGGGGCACCAAACTGTGCTAGTAGTCACCGTGTGCATCACCGTCACACATTCGTAGTGTTAAAAAACAGAATTCAGCTGAGTAAATTTAAAGATCAAATTGGCTTTATTCAACAATTCACGAGTCGAGCAGCATTACAGAGAGGAGCTCCAAGGAGCTATACAAAATGGAAGGCTTTGTAGGGAGAGAGGGTGTGTGTGGGGTAGGGGAAGAAGTTTCTGGCAAACAGTGGATTACTTCAGACAAGGTCACCTTTCCTTGGAGAAGGGCGAGGGGTCTCTCAGGAAGATTACCTCACACGTGCTGACCAGGAAATTCCAGATTGACCGATTAAGATTATTTTCCAGGGAAAGGCTGTAACCGCTATTAGGTTAGGTATTAAGTCTCCTTTTGATGACATGGGTTTAGCACAAGTGACTCCGTTTTGGGCCTGTTGTCTCTTTTTTTAACAGTAGTTTTTTAAAAAGCCAGTTTTATGTATGAATATCTTTGATAAAGCAGCACTTATTATTTTATTAAGTCTTGACTATGTGCCTTTTCAGTATTCAGTGTGATGGAATGGGAAGTACTCGCAAAACACTTGTGCAGCATGCTAAATAAAGTACAGTGGCTGTCTCAAGAAAACACAGGAGTAGCTGCTTTTCCCATGGAGCATTAGTTTTACTTGAAAGAACTATTGATAAACTTTGGGCGTTCAGATTTGGGTATTTGGCAGAAATTTCCTCAAAAATGAACGCAGTGAGCTCATCACTTCAAGAAAAATAATTGACAGTATTTATTACCAGTGATAACATTTTAAGATTTCAAGAAAAAAAATGAGAGTTTTTGAAAACTTGTATCGGCCACTATGAACTTGACAGCTTCCCAATACTTCAATTATTAGGTTGAGAGTTTTCTGATAAGATTGTTGGTGGTATTAATGCACACAATTTAAAAATAATATGTGAAGTATGTCAGTATTTGGAAGATCTATGCATTTTCCAGATGTCTAATGCATGATGTTAAAAAATCAAGCGTGGATAAAAGATCCATTCAAAGTTCAAGACAAACCAGTTACTGGTTCTTTTTTTGTTGTTGTTTTGTTTTTAGACTAGTGAATTTTATTGTAACAGAATATTTAATGTAACAGAAAAGTCCATTGATAGGATTTCAAATTCCATATTGCAGGTAACTCTGAGAAGCAACCACATATTGAATTTTGATGTAGCATCAAAGAATAATATTCACAATTAACAGAAAAAACTCTTAACATACTCCTCCCTTTTTCAACTACATATTTGTATGAAGCTAAATTTTCTTCATAAACTGCAACTGAAATATCATATCACAACAGATTGACTGTAGAAGCAGTTATGGGAATCCAGCTGTCATCTATGAAGACAGGCATTAAGCAAATATGCAAAATATGTAACACACAGCCAATCTTTTCCACACTTTAAGAAATATATGTAGTTACTTTTCATAAAAGCATGTTATTTGTGTTAATGTAATATATTTATTATTTTATTTTAAAATAGATTAATACATATTTAAATTTTTCTCAGTTTTAATTTCTAGTATGATAAATATTGGTAGGTTATAGCCCACAGAAACAAAAGCTCTTTGGAGTCCCACAGTAATTTATAAGAGTTTAAAGAGGTCCTGAAATCAAAAAGTTTAAGAACTGCTGACCTAAGATTTGACTACGAGGAATGTTCCAGCATAGCTGTCCGGCTTTTGAGGACTGGACCTTTATTTTCATCTCATTGTTCTGGAATCATAAAAAAAAGTCTAGGTTCTCCCAGCCCCCATTAGTAGACCCAGGTTCCTCTTTAGCTCACACACTAGTCTTACCTGTGTCTGGAACGGGAAGCAGTAATTGAGGGTCTTCTTGACCAGGCCACATGCTGACTCCTCTGTTATGGGATTTAGGTAGAGAAAAAAGCCAGGTAAATAGAATTCTCAATATTTTTTCCATAAGCTGCTTTTTTATTTTCACAGATCTGATAGTTGTCCACGTAGTTATGTAGGTTTTAATGAAGCTGTCAACTTGGTCTTTGAAACCAGAGAGGCTTATAGCTTTATGACTTTGGGCAAGTCATTTTTATTTCTCTGCAATAAAATTTCCTATACATGAGGTAAAACTGGGTGTACAATAGGATTTATTATGTTGTTGATATTTAGTAGGTATGTCAATAGGATAATTCTCATCCCCGTTGTTCCTACTGGAAATTTTCTTGGACTTGGGTTTGAGGTGGCAGTTAGCTTGACTGCTTACTCTGTTTGTAAATGCAGCCTGAGTGACTGCAGACTTCTATCCAGGAAAGCTGCTCAGCCCAATTGTTGGATATATTCTATTAAGTTCATGTTTTTATAACATATCCCACCTTCCTTCCCCTTATCCCACACACGTGCACACACACACAGATTGTACAATGAAGCAAGTTGATTTGGCGTATGATCAATCATACCTTTTAGATTATCAGCTAATTTGTACTTGGCTCTTCAGAAAGCTTATAAACACTTGGATATCGTACTGGCAAGAATGAATAACCCTCAGTGAAAGGGTAGGTCCTTAGGGACTAGCTCTGTTCTTTTGAAGATATGTGCGCCATACTTTCAGATATGAGCACATAAGTAGTCTAAATCATACCATACCAGACTTTGTTCAGAATTGTCCTTCTATATTAAATCATTCTCCACTTGCTAATTTTAAAACATAGTCTCTATCTTTATGTTTTTGGGGGAAGTTCTATCTCCACTGAAAACAGAGCACTGAAGAGAGAGGACACATCCTGGCTTTCTGGGGGTTTGTTCTTTAGTTCCCCGTTCCGCAGAGATAGCCCCTGACCGTGGTGCTGTGGCTCCAGGAAGGCCCGAGAGCTGTTAGTGTTGGCACCAGGGAATCGGTGCGCACAGGGACATTGGCTCAAAGGACACTCTAAGTATAAGTGCCTGGAGGTAGGGTTTGGGGAGAAAACAGCATTAAAAGGGGGTCTTACAACTTAAAAACAGTCTCATATCACAATAGTCTTTACATCATGATGTCATCTTTGGTGCATCTCAGTAGTTATGCCTGACTTCTTTTTTTTGGAAAGAAAAGCAGGTTTATTCAAAATGCCTGCATTCTGGGAGGATGGTGGGCTCCAGTCCGAAGGCCACCTGCCCCCTAGGGCTGACTTTTTTTGTCCTGTCTCTTCCCCCACCTCTGGACTGAGCATTGGACTGTTCCTCACTATCTACTCGTCATCTTTCCCATTTAGCCACAGCTCTTCGGTCACCCTCCCAGAGTGCACTCTGCCTTGCTTTCAATTCTTGATAATTGGTTTAGGGTATATTCCTCTCTCTCTCTCTCTCTCTCTCTCTCTCTCTCTCTCTCTCTCTCTCTCTCTCTCTCTTTCTTTCTTCTCTGTCTCTCTCCCTCCCCCTCCCCCTCTCTCCCATCTTTCCTTAAAGACCACCTCCAGCTTTATGACCAAGTGCCCATGACTTTCAGGTGTGAAATATATGAAATTTAAAAACCAGAAAAAGAAAATGGCAAGTGAAAGGGTAGGACACTGGTTTGGAGGCCACTTACCTAAATTTCTGGGAATGTATGTAAGCTTGCAAAGTGCCAGTTTCCCTCTGAGCACATTGTTTATCTCCATGTTCATGGACATAAAATATAGACAGTAGTAGCTGAGGCTCCACTTCCATTCAGTTTCATTCTCCTAGTACTTACCATCCTACCGTTGTCTCCCAGACCATTTGGGTACTTGGTTTGCCCCTAATGAATATACATGAGACTGGTGTTCAGCTGACGGTACCTAAAACTAACCAACAAACCTTCTCAAATGCTTGAAATAAAATACTCTTTTGAGTATTGACAATGTTGGAAGAGCAAAGATCACTTAGAATATCATTACATAGATGAGTGCCCTTGTGGTTAAATGACTTGCTTGTTGGAGATAAACTTAGAACAGAATCCAGGTCACTTCCCTTATCAGCACTGTTTTTCCTGTACGGACTCCAGTTTATTTGTATCTAATGAAATTATTACCATGTCAGTTTTTTGGAATATAATGGAATTATTTCGGAATGAGTTGCTAAAATAATCCTACTCTGAGCAATCTAGAGATGTACTGTAACTGTGTCCCTGTATTTATAATGACTTAGCTAATAAGAAAGAGTACTTTGAATCCAGTAGGGGAAGTAGGTAAATAACAGTACATTCATCATCCCTTTTTTTGTATATTAATTGAATGATCCTAGTTTTATTGGTAGGTAAATCTTATTTAGGTGGTTGTCTTGCTTAAAGTACAAAGACGTATATTCTGTGCAGGAGTGAAAATATGTTAGAATTATGTTTTTAATTTTTATCTTTATCATACATATGCCCTAATCAAGTTCTTGTGAAGCATAACAGTACTTGTACAGGGTTTATTCATGGGCTCTTCCTCAAATAGGTGTTGGTTTTCTGCCGTCTCTCTCCTGTGGTCTTTGCTATTTTGGAGAGTATCTGAGAGTATCAAAGACACTCTGAGATCATGTAAAAGTATCTGAAATATTATACATAATAAATCTGTTTATTAATCAGGAAGTATTTACTGCGTTTGATATGTTTTAGCTAGATGCAGTAAGTACAGCAAATAACGTTAGTTTTTGTTTGAAAATAAAATGTTTTACATGTAATGAGGACTTCATAAAAGTATATGTTGTGATGTTGCTTTTGGCTTTTTTATTATCAAATAAGCATTGGTTATTTTTTTATCTCCCAGAGAAAGAAAAACAAAATTGATGAGAAGAAAAATTTGCCCCCCCTTTTGATGAAGTAATTCAGTGAATCTTTTATTTATGTATTGTAACCATATGTATTCAGCGAGAAGTTTTTCTTCTTTTTTCTCCTTCTTACAACTAAACAGCTTTGGGCAGAAGCATGCAACCTGTTTGCTATTAAGTTTCTCTGAAGTAAGGCCAGAAAAATTTTAAAATATTTTGACTTAAGATGGTTTAGGAGTGTGGTTATGTCTCAATTTGTTCTGACTTGATTGAATAACATCTTGGATTGTCAAAGAAGTGATGTAATGAGTGTCCTCTCATTCTACAGAATATTCTTAGGCTAACAAATACATTTCCCACATCATATAATGGAGAGACCCCCTAATTTGGGACCAGTTTCCCTGCTCAGAACTGGTCTCGTTTTGGGTTTTTGCTGGGTTTTGTTAGATTCTTGTCTTTTTCTTTCTTAGTAAGTTTGAACTTGCTACCCTAAACTTTTTTTTTTTGAAATTTTCAATTTTAAAAATTAATTTTGTAAAAATTTGAAACAATTTCAAACTTACAGAAAAGTTGCAAGTACAGTACAACTGTCTTTTGTATTAAAGAATTGGAGAGTAAGTTGCCAACATGGCTCAGTGTCCTCACAGGAGGACATTCTCCTCTAGAACCACAGTACCTGCAGTAGCACCAGAAAATTAACATTGACATATTGTTACCATCTCATCCTCACAAGACAGACCTGTGAAAACGAGTCAACCGGCAAAAAAGGAAAATTTGACTACTGTATTATGCAAAAATGGTCACAGTTGAGAGAAGGTCCAAATGTGTATCAGAGAAAATATGTGTACTTACTATAAACTGAATGACACATTAAGAGGCAGGTGAAGATGATCATAGTGGGCTGTGGCCCATTATTTGCTTAAGAGCTCCAGAGCCTGTCTGCATTCCCCTTGATGCTGTATACGTGCGCTCTTCTGATGGCCGATCGCTTGACCACAGGGTAATGCTAGCCTTCAACTCTGCGGTTGGCCCTGGTACCACTTCTTGGAGTCAGCCATCTTGGTCTTACTGGTCCGCTTCCTGATGTAGCTTCCGGGAGTGCAGTTATTCAGCACCAGAGTCGGTATTTCAGTATAGCAGAGGGTCCTTCAGTGCTTGCAGCAGCCGCTGTCCGCTGTACCTTAAGGATGGTCTTGCATGAGTGAATGTCCAGCCTAATAGATCTATTGCTGAAGAGTAAGAGAACTCGCTCTCTGAGATCAAACAGATCCGCCTTTTGCTTTCACCTTATTCCTGAGAAAATAGTCCTAAATGACATTCTTCATATCATTTTTCTCAGATTTATATTAGAAAGAGCCGTCATCAAAGTGATATTAAGGTTGTGAAGTAGATGCACTAAAGAAGTTTTTCTTAGAAAAAGTAAAAAGGCTGATTAATAAGGACAGTTCTTTGAAGGAACTATTATAGGAAATCTTAGTTTTAAGAACTCTTTTCTTGATAAGATTTTAATGTACATGTTTACATAAATGTTGATTAACTTTAAGGTTTTTTTAACATTTAAGAAATTCAAGAAAAAATTTACACATTCCATTATCTCATCAAAGTGACTTTTTTTATTGATTATATGTCCATTTGTATAACTTTTACAATAAAAACCTTGTTTAAATTAAAAAGTTATTACACATATAAATTCTGATTATATGTGCTCTTAGGCTCTTGCAGACCAATTTGAAGATAAGACTACACCGGTATTGGAACGTCTGAAGATTTTTTATTGCTGTCAAGTACCACCTCACTGGGCCATTCAGGTATTTTTGTTGTTGTTTGTCATTGGGTATGGAAAATACTTCGCATTTGAAAGATAAAAACATTAGAAAACAATTATTTTCAATTTATGTTTGTTTTCAGATCTTTAAGTGAAAAGAAGTAGCTGAGGATTGTCAATTATTTCAAATAGCTGTTTTGATGAAGGTGATATTAGACTTTTAAAACATTTTTAAAAGAATTTAAAACTAGATAAACAGAATCCTTGAAATTAAATAATAGAACCACAGAAGCTTTCGTTTTCAAAATAAGCTTTTATATTTGAAAACCCTTTAAGGACTTTTTGCCAAAGAATGAACCTTTTGAACCAAGTGATTTACAAACAATAAAAGAAAGCATTTATTTGATTCTCTATATTGTAAGATACCCTTAACTTCTCTCCTCTTTCTGGGGATATGAGATTACCTACTGTAGCTCTTAACGCCCTATGTTGGGATGGAGATTCTGGCCCCCTGGCCCATGGTTCTCCATGTTATAGGTGTGGTTCCCCTATTTTGTAAAATGTTTAGTACAGAAGACAATTTAGACACCTGGACAAGTTTGTTAATTTTACAGAGAAGAAAACTGAGGTCCAGTACAATTAAGTATACTTTTTCAATGTTGATCATACACCTGTTCATAATCTAGATCTCTATTCTAGTTTTCCAACTTTTAGTGTAGTTTACCTCCTTTCCTTATCTCTTCATTGGGTTGTAATTACAGCCCCCAATAACAATCAAATTTGCTGCACCCTTAGTATGAGGCTTGCATTTTGTTTTGCATTTCATACACATTATCTTATTTTATTGCAGCAATTTTGTGAAATGTCCCCATTTTACATGTGTGGCAGCTATGGCGCAGAGAAGTTAGGTGGAATCAAGCGGCGCCAGCCAGGAATTTCTAGATATTTTAGTAACTGTTGTCATTTTAACCAGCTTTCTGTCATCTCCCTCATGGATTATGCACATAGCTAGTGATTTAGAATTATAAATGCCAATCTACCATTCAGTGATTCAGAACACCCACTGTAAGATTTCTCAGAGCCGTTTATATTCTTAAGCACAGGAGAAACTAGGGGATTTATTACGCATTGGAACTCACATTATCTATTGAAGGAGTGTCAGTAAAATGTAGGCACCTAAAAATCTTTGCTATATGATCTCAAAGGAGTAGCTGCTTCATCAAGAAAGTTTAACAGCTGGAACTTTTTGCCACGTTGTTGACCCTGATCTGTGAAATTTCTGAAGTACTTTGTACTGTGTGGTTTGTGGTAGGTAAATGTCTCAGACTCTGAGCTATTATTATGACAAAACATGTCTGTTCAGGGTGTAGCTTTTAACCTGTTTCTGAACAGAAGCATTAGGAAAATTAAATACTATTCAAATAGAATTTAGGCTACATGTTTATTTTATCTGCTTAGGAAGCGATGGGTTTTAGGATTTTTAGGCAGTTAGATAAACATTCTCTTTCATTAAGAAATTAAATCATTTTTTTCTTTTCATTATGGAGAGTATCCATATCTTTATGTATTATTTTTAAAGATCAAGAAATAACAGGCATAGTTTATTATAAAAAGAGAATTAGTCTCTGCTGCTACTCAGCCATATGCTTAGATGCCATAACTTTCGTCATCTATGAAGTGAAAAGATTAAACTGCTGAACTATAATACATGAGCACTAAGATTTAATCCAGCTCCCACATGCTAGGTTTATTTCTTGAAAATATCCAGTCAAATATCCTAAAAAAGCCAATTTCTCCTATATTTCATGGGATACAAAAGAACTGGACGACCTCCTTTATTTATTTTGATAATATATTAACATATAATTTTCAGGTATATTTCATTTTACTTTCTGATTTTGTTAGTCCTGGATTTTCCACATCCATTAGCTTCTTAACTCTTAATATCTATTGAATTTTGAAGAGTAGAAAAAGTGTGCTTAAGAGAAAACACAGTTCTTACTGTTAAGAGATGACACCTTACTCAAGAACCTCACCTGAATTTTTAAACCTTTCTGATACCTTTTTCCATTCCTGCAGGATGGACCACTTATAAGCCGCAATATATTTATTTTTCAATATGTTCAACCTTCAATGACCTTACCAGTATTTGTCTCTTTTTATCTGCCAAGAACTGGGAAACTAGACAGCTAAGTTTTTTAGA
The DNA here is from genome assembly GCF_001890085.2 of Hipposideros armiger. NCBI lineage: Eukaryota > Metazoa > Chordata > Mammalia > Chiroptera > Hipposideridae > Hipposideros > Hipposideros armiger. Next base: position 925,419 of record NW_017731557.1, read on the forward strand.
ACTTAAAATAAATCTAAGTAGACCTGAGTGAGAAAGAGCCAAAGATACGCTCATGAATAAAGTACACAAATATTAATGCATAGACTATATGTCATTTATATTGACTGTTTGGAGTTTTCATTATTTATTTGTGTATTTACTTATTTGAGTTAAGTATCCTTTTATGTTTTTTTCCAGTTTGAGATATAATTGACATATAGCATTGTATTAGTTGTAGGTGTACAACATAATGATGTAATATATCTATATATTGTGAAATGATCACCACAATAAGTTTAGTTACCATCCATCAACTCACATTGTTACAAATTTTATTTTTTTTTTTTTTTTTTTTAAAGATTTTTATTGGGGAATTGGGGGGATGGGAACAGTGTTGGGGAATTGGGGAAAGGGGAACAGACAAGTTGCTGTCATTTTGTTCTTCAATTTAGTTGTGGAGGTTGTTGCTTCACTGGCCCAAGTTGGCACCATCATTGCGCTCTTCTCTGGCGAGGCAGATCAGTCGCCGGCTTCTGGACGGCCGCTCACTGCGGCTGCTGGCCGCTCACGCTGGCTGCTGGCTACATACGGTAGCCCATGGCAACCCACTGCCACAGGGAGTGCAGCCTACGCCGTCGCCGGCGACTCATGGCAGCCCAGCTCCAGGTTGAGCTGTCGTTCAGCATCTTAGCTGTGGAGGGCAGTGTCACTGGCCCTCATATGTGGGATCCGAACCGGGGCCCTCTGGCATCCCAAGTGAGTTCTTAACCATCGCGCCACTCGGCCGGCCCACAAATTTTATTTCTTGTGATGAGAAATTTTTTTTTTTTAAGATTTTATTGGGGAATTGGGGAGGGCAACAGCGTTGGGGAATCAGGGAAGGGGAGCAGACAAGTTGCTGTCCTTTTGTTCTTCAGTCTAGTTGTGGAGGACGTCGCTTCACTGGCCCACGTTGGTATTGCGCTCTTCCCGGGTGAGACAGTCGCTCACCGGCCATTGGATGGCCGGCCACTCACAGTGGCTCACGATAGCTCATGCCCGCTGCCGGCCAGCCCCACTGCAGGCTATGCCGTCGCCAGCGACTCAGGGCAGCCCAGCTCCAGGTCGAGCTGTTGTTCACCATCTTAGCTGTAGAGGGCAGCGTCACTGGCCCTCATGTGGGATCCGAACCGGGGCCCTGCTGCTCAGAGCTGACTCCCAAGCCAATTCCTAACCAGCATGCCACTCCGCCGGCCTGAGAACTTTTAAGAACTTTTATATCAGCAACTTTCAAATATGCAATATGGTATTATTAACAATAGTCACCATGCTATACATTATCCCCAGGACTTACTTATAACTGGAAGTTTGTACTTTTTGACCATCTTCACCCATTTCCCCCTCCCTGAACCTCCACCTCTGGCAACTACCCATCTGTTCTCTATATCTATGAGTTTGATTTTTTTTAGATTCCACATGCTATCATACAGTATGTGTTTTTCTCTGACTTATTTCACTTAGCATAATCTCCTCAAGGTCCATCCATGTTGTCTCAAATGGCAGGATTTCTTTTTTTTTTTTATGACTGAATAATATTTCGTTATATATATTATATATTGAATATAGATATATATTGAATATATATAATATATACATTAAGTAGATTATACACACACACACACACGGTTGTCAAAAAAATGTATACACATGACTTGTATTCATGTTTTGTTATCAGTATATATTGAGTATTATAATTTTAATACAGTTTTTTCCTTTCTTAAAATGTGTATACAAGTTTTTTGCACCCTCTGTGTGTGTGTATGTGTGTGTGTGTGTGTATACCCTTCAGTGTACACTTAGGTTGTTTCCATATCTTGGCTATCATAAATAAGGCTGTAATGAACGTGGGTTGCAGATATCTCTTTGAGATAGTATATTGTTTCCTTTGGGTAAATACCCAGAATTTGAATTGCTGGATCATAAGGTAGTTCTATTTTTAATTTTTTGAGGAACCTCCATACTGTTTCCCATAGTGGTTGCAGCAATTTACATTCCCACATTCTAACAGCGCACAAGGGTTCCCTTCTCCACATCCTCTCTAACACATGCTATCTCTTNTTCCCACATTCTAACAGCGCACAAGGGTTCCCTTCTCCACATCCTCTCTAACACATGCTATCTCTTATCTTTTTGATAATAGCCATTCTAACTAGAGATTTAAAAATTGATTTATTGGATCTCAGCTTTACAAATGAGAGATTGTCATACATAGAATTTCTGGGTAAGAGAAAAATACTGAATTTTGCTTTTTAAGTTCTCCTGAGTTCTTGGGGGAAAATTGATATATTAAGTATTTTGAACAGTTTCTATATTGTTTTTAAATTCCTCACCCCCTCCCCGTAAAGAAGCTTGCTAACTAAAGGTAAGTACTGAATCATTGCAAATTTCTAATTAGTTGAGGTTGACTTGTATAAAGTATGCATTCATTACCATAAGCAGACCTCTAAATTGGCAGATTGTATATACTTGCATGTGAAATAAGAATCTGTCTTTGCATCAAGAAATGTTCACTATTTTAACTTGATTTTTCTAGCGCCAACTTGCAAGTTTACTCTTTGAGTTGGGATGTACCAGTTCAGCCCTTCAGATATTTGAGAAGCTAGAAATGTGGGAAGATGTTGTCATTTGTTATGAAAGAGCTGGGCAGCACGGGAAGGTATGTAATAGCAACATTCTGTGTACTGGTGAGAGCCTTCGGTCTTTCATCATCTTCTCACTTGTTTTGTTTTTTAAGCCTACTTTTGCCAACAGTTCACTTTTATTCCTTTTTTTTTTACTTTTTCCTCCCATAAATCTTAAATGTTTTCTTTAATTTCTGTTGGAGCAGATTATTTTATGTCTGCATATGTATGTATATATAAAAGAGAAAAGCGGGCCAAAATTGATATGGTATTTGATGTTTAAGAATGAATAATGAAAGCTTTAAAGACACTGCACATTTTGATCTCTTTCCTTTGCTAACTGTCCTCCTGTAGGACAACTTCAAAGTGCATTATTAGGAATTATCTTAAGCATCACTGGGTGGCCTGCGGAAGGTTTCCTAGGAGGGAGAGCAGCTGGCTGGCTAGGTCTATGGAAGAAAATCTAAAGGGTGTGATGACTTCGCATTGGGGCAGAAGGTTGGCAAGTGTAATGCACATTTAAGTCCACTTGAAATTGGGTCAAGAGGGAAAATGTTGCAATATTTGCATCTGTTATTAATCTGTTGTTTCCCCCTCCTCATAAATGAACAGAATTTTAAAGGGAGTAAGGGGCTCTACATTGTGAATATCTGTTAAAACTGACTCACTGAAATCATATGTTAATTCTGCATTAACATTTTAAATGACTAAACTTCTATCAAAAGTATAGTATATAAGCAGAGTAAAACCCACAAATGGTATCATTTATACGAGGTCTGACAATTAAGTTCGTGAACTTGTTGCAGTGATGTTGCTGACCTTGTTTGATATCAGAGGGATTATTCATTATGAATTTGTACCAACTGGACAAACAGTTAACCAAGTTTACTATTTGGAAGTGCTGAAAAGGCTGCATGAAAAAGTTAGACCACCTGAACTTTTCGCCCACAATTCATGGCTCTTTCATCACGACAATGCACCGGCACACACAGCACTGTCTGTGAGGGCATTTTTAGCCAGTAAACAAATAACTGTATTGGAATTCCCTCCCTATTCATCTGATCTGGCCCCCAGTGACTTCTTTCTTTACCCGAAGATGAAGAAGGAAGTATTGAAAGGAAGACATTTTGAGGACATTCAGGACATCAAAGGTAATAGGACGACAGCTCTGATGGCCATTCTAGAAAAAGATTTGCAGAATTACTTTGAAGGGTAAACTAGGCTCTGGCATTGGTGCAGTTTCCCAAGGGGAGTACTTCGAAGGTGACTGTAGTGATATTCAGCAATGAGGTTTGTAGCCCTTTTTCTAGAATGAGTTCACGAACTTAATAGTCAGACTTGTATCTACAGTCAACCTTTTACCATCACCATAAAAAGAGAAATAGTGGTACAAGTATGGTCTGTTTCTTAAGTATGTCTGTTTTAGACTAGTAGTAAAAGCTGCATTCCTTTCACTAGTCACTAATGGCAGTTAAGGTCTTTGAATTGTATCAGCTTAAGGAGAAACCAGTTTGGGAATAAAATTTTACTGTAGGAGATTATGTTCATCCTGGGAAAGAGTGTCATAATTATCCATTCCAGTTCCCTCCTTTTCCAAATAAGGAGAGGAGTCTCTCATGATTTGCCTCAGGCCACAAAGCCAGTTATTATTAGCTTGAGAGGCTACATGGCATAGTGGTTAAAAGCATAGCCTCTAGAGCCAGGCTGCCTGGATGCAAATGCTAGCCTTGTCGCATGCTCGCTTTGTGATACCAGGCTGGTTACTCACCCCCCCCCCCCAATGCCTCAGTTTTCTCATCCAGATGCACATAATCTACCACCTTACAGGTTTTCATGACATAATGGATGTAAAGTACTTTCCTCAGGGTGCTACATGAGTGTTTGCTACTATTAACTGCTGTGATTGTAAGACATTTTTTCACGTTAACATCTCTGAGTTTAGAATGTATCTAACACTTGATGGCTCCTTCCAGTTGCTGTCAGTCAGGTGGCCTTCTGGCCAGGTTGTCATTACCTGTGCCTGTACAAGCTTAATTGGAGCCATATATAATGTCATTATTTTGACTGAGTTATGTACACGGTGTCAGCATTACATATGTTGGATGTAATTGCTATTTAAAATGTCTTCAAAAAGATTCTTTTATGATTTGGCATCAGAACAAAAAAGTTACTGAACACACAGAAAAGGACAGCAACAAAGTAGAGGAATGTAAATTTGATATTAGCAAAGTAAACATTTGCCATTGGAGAAATCATCACAATTCCATTTACTTTTCTTTAAAAACAACAACTAAGTGCTTTGTAGGAGCCAAGAAAGGAAGACACTCCAAAGTAGAAGAAGCTGTGTTTTGTACTGAGGCATGTAAAGAACGGTTTCCATTTAAAATGTTGAGCAATGTATTGAAGGCAGGAAAAAATGCCAAATTTTTTTGAATAGATTGAAAAAAAATATCAAAGCAGTGAGAGGGCGATGTGATCCATTCAAGGCATTATGTCATAATTTAACTGAAAGCATTTTTTCTTTATTAGTTAAGAGTTAGTCTTACAATTGATGGCGTCTCAAATTTGATGAAATATAGTATGTTTCTTCAGGGACTTAAAAAGAAAAGAAATTTAGGGCCTGTTGTCTGGCACTAAAGTAGTACTCAGATGTTTATTTAACAAAGGAATGAATGGATGAATGAATATCTTGACCCCCAGTCTGATGTAGTTCCCATGACATCATTCTGCACGGTGGCAGTCTTTTACATTGGTCAGTAAACAGATAAATAACAACTGTGTATAAAAATATGGTAGTTTTTGACATAGTGATTTTTGAAATAATTAAGCAAGTTGGTGAATCACAAATAATCCAAATCACGTAAGTTTATTTAATTATTTTTAGAAAGTATGGAAAGTAGAGGCTTTCTCTAACTGCAGAAGAAAAAAAATCTAATGAATCCATCCCTTTCAGATAATAGATTTGACTATGTCCCCCAAAGTAGTTGTGATATTATTATTTTTTTAAAATTATGCACGACCTTGTAAGAAATGTCTTATAATAATGGTAAATTTCCATATTTATAATTACTCTATAAAACGTGCATATTTTCATTTTTAGGAGTGTATAGTTCCTTGTCTGAATCTTTTGTGAGTTACAGCCAAACATCCCTCAAAATCTTGATTTTAAAGGTTGATTTTAGCATTTTATTTGCCACCTGAAGGACTTGCCTTACCTGTTTTTCTTATGCTATATTTGCAAATCCCGTTTAACCATAGACACTAAAAAATTTTGCTTCAAGTTGAGGTTCTTTTAGGATTTGGTCATGTGTCAATAGTTGTCACCACATTTTGACTTCACTAGAAGTTTGTGAAATTTTAATCATTGCATTAAGTTCTTAATGGCATAATTTATGATTAAAAGGCACATTCTGAAAAGTATCTAACTCTAACCGTTGTGTTCTGGTGTTCGTGCTTCCACCCCGCTATTGCAGGGCCTCAGATTTTCTAATTTAGAAACTACCAACAGAACTTCTCATTATTTACTGACCACTGGCAAAATAGCTAAGACTAATTTTGCTTGACCTTGGGATCAGACCTGGCTCTCATCTGTTAGCATGTAACTTTTAAAAGTTATCTGGCACACTGTAGTAATTTTCCAGAGGGTATAGACACATTCTTATTTGGTTGAGCAAATCTGGTCCCTAAATGAAGAACAGAGACTGAGCTGGCATGAGGCACCTGTAGGAGGTGGGGCTGACCGGAAAGGAGAGAGAAGAGTTGGGACCGCTCTTGTGTTCCCTTGTTTCTAGGAAACAAGGTTTACCTGAGATTACATAGCCTTTTCTTTCATTTTGCGACAGTTGCAGATCATTGTAGCCATGGGCTTTTAAAAAAGTTGTCCTTTGAATTGCAAGTTAATATTTTTAACATTTACCATTTCTAACAGCTGAGATTCTTTTAGCAGTTGGTTTGGGTTTTTGGTTATTTTTTTTCTTCTAAGATAATTCCTTTATAGGATTTAAAAGATTTCCCGCAAGTTCTTTTCTCCCACGACAGCCAGAGTGATCTCCCTAACAGACAGATCTGATCGCATCGTTCCAACACTCTTCCATAGCTTGCCTTGGTCCCCAAGGTGGAGTCGGAGCTCTTTAGCGTGAATGGAAGTCTCATGTGGCACATAACACACGCCACCTCATGATTGGACTCCTGCTTCCATTGTACACTGCTTTTGTATCTCTGCTGCAGCCGTCCCCCTCTTTTTATTTGCTCATCCAGGCTGTGCCCAAAGTTCCAGCAGGAGTAAACTCCTTGTGATTTCTGGAGTTTGCCGCACTGTGTGACCTCAGGACCTTTGTATATGCTTGTGTCTCTCCGGAGCTCATCCTCCTTCAGCCAGCTCCTCCTTGGTAACCACTTTCTACAGGGAACTTCCTCTGCTCCCTCCCTCCCGGACTTGGTGGTTTTCTCTGGGGTGCTCCTCTGACCCCAGCAGTACTCTAAGATCCCTGGCTTATCTCGCCTACCAAACCGTAAGCTGTTTAAGATCCAGACTTGTGTCTGTGTTAGTTACAGCGGTCCCCACAACACCTCGCACAGGCCTGCCACATGGTAAGCACTTAAAAGTATTCACTGAATGACTAGTAGGTGTGCTCTGAAAAGCCATTGCACTGAAGCAAATCTCTAAGTAAACGCTCCATATGGACTTGATGTGCAGTGAAAGATACCTCTCCAACCCCTGCCCCGTAGCCTCTCGCCAGTAACAAATTATGAGCTCTCCCCCTTCCCATTTTAACCTTTTAACATGAAGAATAGAAATGGGGGCCATGTTCAGCAGATGCTAACGATACTGTGAGCATGCTGTTATTACGTCATGCCTCTTATGCACTATAATTTTATATAATTACTTTGTCATTGTCATATAATATTTATAACCACCTACGAAGAATTGCTTTTGCCTTAGTAAGTGGCAGATTTTGGAATCCGAGCTCAGACCTTCCTTTTCGAGAAAGCTCACCGTCCTTTCTCCACACCTGCCTTTTATCACGGTGGTTGTTAATCCCTTAAAAATTAGATGTTCCATTTGTAAGCTAAAGCCCCGTTTTGCCCACTTGAATGAGAACAATAGACAAAAGAACTGAGAATACTCTATAGTTTGGTAATCTAAATAGGCTATCAGCTAATTGGATAAGTAGGTCTGTTTTTAATTATTCTGTTTTATCTTGAACCTGGAGTATTTATGTTGGCAAGTACCCTTTGAAAAATCAAGCCCCAGAGGTGGTGTTGTCACACACATAAAAGTAAAAAGCAATTAGGGAACAGCTGGCTCAGTGAGGGTGTGAATAGGACCGGGCACCACCACACAGAAGAAGCCGCCTGGGAGTGACCGAGCCGGCTGGGATGAAGTGGTTTGTACTTTTTCACTTCTTAGTTGCTGCTCATAGAACAAGAATTTGGGCCAGGAGTAAACTGCCTGTCGGCTAGAAGGATTGTCCCTGGCAGCCGGGAGAGCAGAAGGTGCTTTGTGCTCCCTCAGCTCCGCCTTGTCATCCGTATTCGCTGTAGTCAGGATGGTAGATAGAGCACCTTTCCAGTGGTCGATCGCCCTGCCTTTGAGAACCAGCCTCTACAGTAGCAAAAATCAGGATCTATTTCTGCTTTCTGCTTCAGGGAAGAAGACTGGAATTAAATTATGCCCAAAGTTGTTTGACTTACACAGACACGCACATACACACATATGCGCGAGCTCACTGTTTTTTTATTTGTTTGTTTTTAGTTAAAGTTTATTGCGGTGACAATTGTTAGTAAAGTTATGACCAAAAACTAGGACTAAATTGTTGTTAGGTAGGTCCTAATTTAGTTACATTCAATATTGATGTCAGCCAGAGCATGTCCCCTAAAGGAATTCTTCCTTTGTTCCCAATGGGGAGAATCTCTTATGTCTCTAGTTAGCATCTAAAGACCCTTAGCAAACACCAAGAGCCCTTTGTGACGTGAGTGTCAAGTTTCAGTTGAATTCATCCAACATTTATAGAGCACCTACTGTGTGCTGGGCAGTGCTATTCCAAACAGAATGAGATGAGACGAAATTTACTTCCAAGTAGCTTATAGTCTGATAGTACAGACACACAAGCAGAATATTTTAGTATGACCGATGCTAAGGTGGAAGTCTGTACAGATTCCAAGTTCTGTTTGGCCATCGGATGTACAGATAAATATTTCTGCTTCTGGTGTCCTTCTCTAAAGCGATAGTCCACTTGGTTTGTATCTTGTATACTTCTCTGAGAACCTAGGACCTTCTCCTGAGACTCGACACACTTTCTCCTTGGTTGAAATTAGCCTCATGTGGAAAAACTGAGCTTTAGCTTTGTAATATCAGTCGTTTTTCCATTTGACCTCACTTTCTCCAGTCCTGTTGGCTCAGCTACATAATCATCTGCTTAGCAGTTGACAACAGCAATTCTTCTATCTTTGGGGAAACTGTACAAAGCTGACTGGTGTGATTATTTATAGAAAATTTTAATGTTCCTGGAAACTGTTTTAAGTTCCCTTCCTTTTTCCCAGTAGTGAATCCTCAAGCATCTTACTTTCCAGTTGAGGGAGTTGAGAAAGAACACAAACATTAGTTTAGGGCTCACTGTGTGCCTGACAAAAAGCTAGGTACATTTCACATCTAATTCTTATAGGTAAGGTACAAAAAGTTAGAGTAAACATTTTCAGGTGATTTCATCTAAAAATCTAGATTTCTTGGCTTCTTTTCAAAAATCAAATGACATGGAAACACTGGGCCAAATTCCCACATTATTTACTAACTGGTTGGAGTTAAGCAGTGGCTCCTTTTTATGCTCACTCACCAGCCTACTATATTCATTCTCAGTAATGGCAAGAGTCTCTGGGCATTTGAGTATGTGACCCTGCTGTAAACAGTACAGGTTTCTCAGGTAAAGTAAGTACAGTGTAACTTATTCCAACCACACTATAGGTTCTGCTTAAGTCTTGGCTGACTTAATTTTATACTTAAATTCACTATGTGTAGTTATTGCCACAAAATTGTGTTAAGAGTAAAAATTAATTGTGTACAATTACAAAGTAAAACAGATTGTTGAAACAGGCTAGATACATAAGATACACCCATATGTGTGGGTAGGGCAGTGGCCTTCAGGGTTTGAAGGTGACACGATTTTTGTAGCACCTTTGGTTCATTGTAGCCAGTCTCCCATTTAGGTATGACTGCGTGTTTGGGAGTGTGTTTTTATCCTATTTAATGCATATTTAGATGTCAAATTTCTTGTATCCTATAAGGCTAGACATCTGTATTTTCCCATATAGTTGTTCTACCCATTATTGAAAGTGGAATATAGAAGTCTCCAAATATTGTTGAATTCTGGATTTCTCCCTTCAGATCTTTCAGGTTTCTCTTCATTTAATTTGGGGCTCTGTTGTTAAGTGACTGTATATATTTATGATTATTGTATCTTATTGATGGAGTGAACATTTATCATTAAAATATGCCTTTCTTTGTTCTATTAACAATTTTTGTCTTAAGGTGTACTTTGTCTAATATTACTATAGCCACTCTAGCTCTCTTTTGGTTTCTGTTTAGATGATGTATCTTCTTCCAATTTATTTTTTCACTTTCAACCTGTTTGTGTGTCTGAATCTAAAATGTGTTTCCTGTAGACAGCATTTAGCAGGATCATTTAAAAAAATCTTTTCTGCCAGTCTACCTTTGACTGGAGTGTTTAATCCCTTTACATTTAATTTGATTACTGATAATGTAAGATGTATTTGTTTTCTATATGTCTTATGTCTTTTTTATCTCCTATTACTGCCTTCTTTTTGGCATAATGGATATTTTCTAGTGTGCCATTTTAATTCCCTTGTTATTTCTTTTACTGTTGTTTTGAGTTATTTTCTTAGTCACTGTACTAGGGATTATTTAAAATAGCAGATTTTAAGTATCTGTTAAATCTATCATGTGGGTATCCTCAGAGCCAGTTTCTAATGATTTCTTTTTTCCCATGTAAGTGCCAGACTTTCTTGTTTCTTTGCATGTTTTTGTAATTTTTGGTTGAAAATTAAACATTTAAAATAATAGAATGTGGCAGCTCTGGAAATCAAGTGGTTGCTGTTTGTTTTGTTGTTTGTTTGTTTGGTGGTGGTATTTCTTGACTAATTATGTGAAATCTATATCCTTTGTCCTATGTGGCCACTGAAGTCTCAGGTTGGTTATCTTAATGGTCAGTTAATGATGGGACAGAAAATTCCTTAAATACCTAAATCAACAAGTCTCCTGGTCTTGGTTGATGGGCTGTGTGTGTGTGTGTGTGTTGGGGCATGCTTTCAGCACTCAGCCCGGCGGCAGACAGCTCTGCCTTAGCTCTCTCTGACTGCTTGCACAAAGCCTCCAAGTCAGTCTGAGGTAAGAGCTGAGGGCCTTCTTGGGTCTTTCCTGAACATATGCACAGCCCTATCTATGCATGGTTTTCTAGATCCCCGTGACGATGTTGGAGTTTTCAAAGCCCTCATGTATATCTCATTCCATTTCTTTGGTTAGCCTGTTGTTTGCCCCAGCTGTTATTCGCCACCTAAGGCAGCTGCAAAATTAATCAGTGGTTTCTTTTTTTTTTCTTTCTTTTTTTTGACAAAGGCTTTTCACCAGATAAGCTCAGAGTTAGGTTAAATAAAGACATTCTTGCAAGTGGGCTCTTCCAGGGAACCACCAGACTGGCCATATAATGACAGTTTTCTGAGAATGAGACGAGAGGCGCTCCAAATCCATTTTGTCCCCCTGGTGGCATCCAGGCTGCTAATTTTCACCATGATTGCCTGCTGTTTGTTTACGAGGCTACTGCAGAGCGAAGAAGAGGACATAGGAATGGTGCAGGTTGAAATGATATAAAGTTTATTGTTCGTGCTAAGATTTTGCCATTTTCTTGAATAAAGACTCCTTGGATCATTTCAAGTCTTTGGTTAATTTCCAGAGTTCCAAAAAAGTTTCCTGGTTGCTTTTATGGAGCAGGGAATTTTCAGAGTGGTGGTTCCTGATGCCATCATTTTCGCTGGTGTCCACCTGTGGAATATAGGAAAAGCATTGAACCCAAAGACAAAGCCCTGTTTTTCAGTTTAGTACCTTTTGGTTTGGGGCTGACCAGTTGACCGAGGAATCTAAACCTTTATTTCTTTGTCTTAAATTTGGGCATGTTATTATCTACTTTTTAGAATTATTGTGGGGACTAAGTGAGATAAAGCATTTAATAATGTAGTAGATAAAAACTAATGTGTAAATCATTATCAAATGGAAAGACACATAAGGAGTTTAAAAGGCAAAAATGAAAAAAAGATCGTATCATTCAGGTTTTATTTATGGAGGTAGACCTACTGTGAGTATTTTTGGGAATAAGGGGCTTACTAAAGGAATGAGATCTCATACGAGTGTTGCAAGAAGAGCTGTGCAAATGAAGGCGTGAAAGGGGAGTTATGTGGATCCGGGTGAAAACCATTTACCAGTCCCCTTGAAGCAGCGACACCAGTGGGTAAGACCGTGGAATCTGAGAAGGCAAGTACTTCCAGCCATTGAAATGGCAACATGAAGGAGGAACTCATGAGATAGCTGTGGAAAGCTGTTGTATACATGATGTAGCTACCAGCTCTGTGGGTCCACAGTGAAATGTCTTATGGTGGGCCTGGGGCTGCTGTTGGTTGGCAGGGCCAGCAATAGGAAAGATAAGCTGGACACACAGAGCGAGGACAGGCTGGGACCTTCAGGGCATCTCTGCATCTTTTTTGACACCGTGGTTAACCATAACAACCTTCTAAGAGTAAAGGCTGTTGCTTTACTTCTATCTTTCATTCCCCAACAAGTTCCCCTTCTGGCCACTCTAACATGGAATTGGAAGGGAGAGGGATTTTAGGAAACATAGTTTGCAGCCTAAGCAAGTTGACGTAGCATAATCCAGGACATATGGCTATGCAGTGGTTTAGCCCTTTAACTTGGGGGTTTACTTATTTGTAAAGTGTCAAACTACTAACAGGTACAGAGTATTTTATAGATTGTGTGACATAAAGGAGAGTTTCCGGTTTATGGAAACTTGCCGTTTCTTCCAAAGAGGTTTAGATATTGAAGCATTCCTAGAGCATATAAGACCAAAAATAACTAGTAACACATAAACATTTATTTTATATATCTTGCTGTATTTATTACAGTAGTTCCTTAGAGGTAATATGTCAAATGAATTTTTATAAATTAAACAATTTCCTAATAACAAGTTACAGTATCAAGAATATGATCATTTCTAATTGGTTTCTGATTGACATTGGCACACAGTTGTTTCATGTTAGTTTTTTGAGTTTTATTATTATAGCATGGTGTCCTCAAAGTCATAGTCTGGTGAGCTGTAATGGGATGGTGAGACAATCAATGCCCTTGCAGACTAAATTATACCATCAAGTCCGTGTAATTCTGAGGCAGCATAGGAATGTGTACTTCTCTTAGTGCTAGTGAAAGCCCTCTGATGTTGTCTGGTTTTTGGGTAGAGAAAAATCTGTTTGCTGTGTCAGGACCTGCTTACCAAGTGTCAGGCTGTGATGATTTACTCTAGTAAAGAGGTCATGTCTGGAACAGTAGCTATAATTAGAGCCACCATTACATTAAGTTTATAATAATCTATGACATTTTCCAGAATCCAACTGTGTTCTGCTCAGTTTAAATGGGTAGGTTAAACTGTCCATACACCCGTATACCCACACACACTTCACGGTATCTTTCAAGTTTTCGATAACGACATTTCTGTGATTTGCATAGATATGCAGTGGCTTTGGGTTTTCTCTTTTAATGGGAAGAGGAAGCTTCAGGGGCTTTCGCTTGGCCCTTTATTCGGTAGTAGGACTCACTGAGGGCTCTGCTGGTGACTGATATTTCTAGTTCAGCTCTGTATGTGAGAATGAGGGAAGTAATTGCCGAGTGGGTTCAGAGACTTACTAGGCCTACCATGGATGGACGGACTGTCATGGTGATGTTCTGGGTCCCAGAGGATTAGCATTAACTAAGAGCTAATCAACCCTGAAAGTCGAGGTTAC
>NW_017731557.1:942429-947942 GCF_001890085.2 Hipposideros armiger
TGTGTGTGTGTGTGTGTGTGTGTGTGTGTGTGTGTGTGTGTGTGTGTGTGTGTGGTAAAAAGCATATCACGTAAAATTTACCATCTGACCCATTTCTAAGTGTACAGTTAGCAGTGTTAAGTATATTCACGTTGTTGTGCAACCATCACCACCCTCTATCTCCACCATTTTTTTCATCTTGCAAAACTTATCATCTATACCATTAAACAGTAACTCCCTTATTTCTCTCTCCCTCGAGTCCCTGGCAACCATTCTACTTTCTGTCTCTGAATTCGACTACTCTGGTGCCTCATAGGAGTGGAATTGCGTAGTATATTTTCTTTTCTGATTGGAATATTTTACTTAGCGTAATGTCCTTAAGATTCATCCACGCTGTAGCCTGTGGCAGACTTTCCTTCCTTTTTAAGGCTGAATAATATTCCATGTATGGATTGACTGCATTTTGTTCATCTGTTCATCTTTCAGTGGACACTGGGGTTGCTTCCACTTCTTGGCTATTGTGAATAAGGCCGCTATGAACATGAGTGTACAGACGTGGTTATTTTTGAACTGGGTAGACACAGGGCATGTTTTTTACATTGAAAAAAAAAACCCAGAAATACATTTTTTATGTCAGGTTAAGCTAATTGCTTACTTTCCTCACTCTGAATAGTGAATACAATGAGAACCTTCCAAATCTGCAGGCTGGTAAAATTCTGCAGGAGAGAGTGGGGCAGGTGTAAGTACACAATATCAGCAGAAATTAGCAGTTGCATTTGGCAGCGAGGATGCGTATACTTAGGAGCTGGTTTTTGTTGACAGTTTGCTCTAAGTCAGTGGTTCTCCACAGGGATGATTTTGTCCCCAGGAGACATTTGGCATTGGAGGGCGGTATACAACTTGCCTCTAGTGGGTAGATACCAGGGATGCTACTAAACATCCCAGAATGCATGGGACAGATCCCCACGATAAAGAACTATCCAGCCTAAAATGTCTACAGTTCCAAGGCTGAGAAATCCTGCACTAAGCTGATTATCACTAGACACTTTCTGGTAGAANGTCCCGAGTCTTCATGTCAATCATCCATCACCTAAGAACCATCCTAGTTGCCCTGTTCTCATTATCTCTCTGGCTGTGCCTGTTTCACATAGGCTCATCTTGTTTTCAGGGGTTCAGTGCTGTTGGCCAGTCTCTATACCTTGTGTTGTAATCACCCCTATTGAAATCGGGAAGCTTGTTCCTCTCCAGACGCTCCCCCAAGCTTACACAGGACATCTACCAGCACTTTTCAAGGATGCTGGTCCTCCCACATACAACGTAGTTCTCAAAGCCAAGGTGAAAGGAGTATCCCCAGGTCCTCATGGGGGACATAGTTAAGGGTGGATGACTAGGTTGCAAATGATAAATTAACAACAGTCTTTTCTTTCTAAGTTGTCGGATTCTTTACATTACACCAAGGAATTTCTGGCATCTCAGCTTTAGTTTTGGCCATGCTTGAGTCAAGGAATTGAGCAAATAATTTAGAACCATCCCCAGATGCTTGAGTTAGCACTGTGAATCAAAAAATTCTGACGAGCATCTAAATTCAGCTGATTTAAAATTACGATCCTCTTTGCCTGTAGTCTAGCACTCTTCGACTCTCTTTTTCCATGTGGTTCCAAGGTTTTCTCTCTAGAAATTAATGATGTCTTGTAATTCTTTTTGTGTATAAGTCTGTTTATATGCCTGGAGGCAGTGAGGGGTCGAAGGGGTCAGGTATGAGGAGAATTGGCTTTCTCTTGCAAGGTAACTCCCTGAGCTGCAGCCATTGTTTACCTTTAAGCAAGGTGGCGCTAGCCTTATCAGACAGTGAGGCCTGTGTCTGCCGGTATAGGAAACTCAGTAGAGTTTAGGGAATTCTGTTATCTGAATCATCCCAAATGTCCCCATTTAAATTCTTGGGTCTTACCCTTTCAGAATCAATGTCTGCTTCTGCTCCTGGCCATGATGAACCAACTGATAACTAGAATAACCCTCTTGCTTTCAACAACCATTGCAGTTGTTGTTGCTATGTAACCAACCTCATCAGCCCTTAGGTGGCTTGAAACAACAGCAGCGGTTTGTTTATCTCTCATTGTTTCTGTGGAACAGACATCTAGGAAGGGCCTGACTGGGCCACTTATGATGTGAAAAAGGTGAGGTGATACAATATTAACTAACTGAATTTTGATAAACTGAAGATGCCCGTGAGCAGCCCTAGAACAATTACTAAAAAATAATAAAACGATGTGTCGCTAAAGGCAATAGTGGAAATGAGACAAATGACTAAAACATACTGATTAACTCAGTCACATGCCTTCACTTTCACATAGAACTGGTGGAACTGAATTCATCCCACCTGTAATAATTCAGCAATCCTGCAGGACCAGCGTCTACATTTGATTTTTTTTTTTAAAGATTTTATTGGGGAATTGGGGGAGGGGAGCAGCGTTGGGGAATTGGGGAGGGGAACAGACAAGTTGCTGTCCTTTTGTTTTTCAGTCTAGTTGTGGAGGACGTCGCTTCACTGGCCATGTTGGTATTATTATTGCGCTCTTCCCAGGCGAGGCAGTCGCTCGCTGGCCACTGGACATTTGATTTTTGACTGGGCCACCTTGGCAGTTACGAGGGAAAAGAAATTCTTCTACGTAATCATAGGAATTCTCTGGTTCTCTGACCTTGAAGATGTAAAATATTGAGTGTCATTTCCTTTTTTCGAGCCGTCCAGTGAGGTTAGCAGCAGCCAGCCTACCTCACAGTTTTGTGTTCTCTCTCATTGTCCTATCACTCAGTGCACAAAAGCCTTCATTAGGTAGATGCTAAGTTACCACAGGTAATAATTTAAGTAATCCTTTCATCGCTGGAAAGCACAGACTAACAGTGTTCTACCCTCTCATGATCTCTGGATCCTCATTGTCTTCAGATCCAACCCAAGCAGATAACCAATCATAAATATTCATTTTCTGCAGGGTGATGTTGCCTACAACCACTCCTGTACCCCGTTACTATTATGGTCATTGTTTAATGACCAAAGAACCCATTCTAACCAGTTAAAGCAGAAAAGAACTTATTAAGTGAATCAGCCTCCAGAATTGCTGGGAGGATGCGGGTATCAAGTTTCAGTGCCATGCTGCCAAGAGAAATGCTGTCAACAGCACTGTGAGATCATTTTAGCAAAACTCCTGCATGGCTGCAGTCTTGTTACACATAATTTGGTTGAATACATATTCATATACGTAAAAATACATACATTGAATATTTATGTAGGTGGCCTTATAGAGTTATGGTTAGATACATTAATAACTATTATATTATCTGTGAATAGATGAATTACATGGATTATATTTTCAAACTTCATGTTTATTTTGGCTATTTAGGGCTTAGGACTGTTTTCCCTTAGGATCTGTTTTATAAATTCTGTTTCAATTTTCAGAGGAGGTGTAAAATGCCTCCATAATCCATGCTGTATCAGAAAAGTAAAACAGCCAGCATGCAAACATACTTTGGGGAGCACAGCCATCTTTTAAAAGATTTCATAAAAATTAGACTGCTTAAGAATTACAGGTATGTCCAACTTAAAGAAAATCAAATGTACAGACTTTACGATTGTGAACTGCTTAAGTTAAGGGAATCTAAAGTGTCATTTCTGCTACCAAAGGTCAGCTTCCTGGATATCTGCTTCCTGTGGCCATGGCTGTCTTAGCGTCTTGGTGACGCCACTGCTGTGTATGTGAAGGTGTCTGTGTGTGAGACTGGGACAACCATGCTTGCTGCTCTCTGTGAAATTGATCAGAAACGGGGTAATGGCCATGGTGGGAGAAATGGAATAGCATTGGTAACAAGTACAGAGTTAGCTTGGGTGACCAGGTAACTCTGAACTGTGGCTATATGAAAATAATACCCACGCCTGTGCATGTATGGTCTTTCATTTCTAAAGTGAATGGACGGTTGGAAGCAGGTAGGTCTTGTGTTGGCAGGTTTTGTCTGTGAAGTAAGATGCAGTTCGGTTATGAAGTAGGTGTTTGATACTGACTATTAAATTGTAACCTCTTCCTTCTTTTATAAACGTGTCAACAGTCCCAGGCTCCCTGAGCATGTCCTCTTTAAAAAGGGAGAAACATACTCTTCCGTGACGTTGGGTAGAGGTGAATTAAGGTGCTTCTCTAAGCAATGGTCGCAGGTGTGACAGCCAGAGTGGGGAGCTACAGGAGTCCCCCAAGTCCCATAAAGTAAGCCTCTCTTCGGCGCCTTTCCTAAGGATTCCAGATGCCAGGAAAGCGGCATTCACCTCTTGCTTCTTGTTGCTCTCTTCTACTTGTACCATATTTATTTTCTGTTCTTCCCCCTTACTCAGCCTGTGTCCTAGATGGCGGAAATAACCAGGTCATCTCAAACTCGGAAAGTAAAATCTTGGATCATGTGGGATAAAGGACGTGTCTATCGTAAAAAATAACAATTTAGTCATTTCTGTTGTTCTTTCTAGGCAGAAGAAATCCTCAGGCAAGAGCTGGAGAAGAAAGAGACACCGAGCCTGTACTGCCTGCTTGGGGATGTCCTCCGAGACCATGCCCCCTATGACAAGGCCTGGGAGCTGTCCCAGCACCGCAGCGCCCGCGCTCAGCGCTCCAAAGGCCTCCTTCACCTGCGCAGCAAGGAGTTGAAGGAATGCGTGGAGTGCTTCGAACGCTCAGTGAAGATTAATCCCATGCAGGTCAGAAAGCCCCTAAATCCCATCTGCCCTTGGCACTGACGTTTGTCTTTGATTTCGATTCTTACTGAATGAGTACCTGTTTTCTGTCCTAATGACTGGTGAGCTTGTCTTTGAGAGCTAAGAAGTTAGTCTTGCTTGTCACGGAAAGTGGACAGGTAGGTTTCCCCTTGTCCACTTTCTGTTGTGTTTCTCCTATTGGCTTTTCTGTTTCAGTTGGCCATTTTTCTGTTAACTGTCCTTAAGGCAAATACAGCCATTAGGTTCCATTTTGAAAAGGTAGGTGAGGACGGAAATGAATGAGAGTCAAAATTATAGACAGTGTAGGATTCTGCAAGTAATTGCTGAAGTCAATAATGAAAGAAAGGCTTTTATATAAATAAGGTAACATATAGAATGGATTGTGGTTATTTTAAGAAAAAGTGCCTATATTACATACACTCAAATATTTTTAAATATTAAGACATTTTTTTAAAGGCTTGAAAAACTAGTACAAAAAGTCTCTGGATCTTTAAAATAAGTGACAAGATAAAGCCACAGGAGAGGATCTAATTTCAGGAGAAAGCGATCAACCTTATTTTGTACTTAATGATATTGTTATTAAAATGATTTTATTCTCAAAAATAGTCTTTTTTTCATTTAACCAAACTTTATAACTGCTTTCCCATTTTACCAATCAAAGGCACACATAACTGTCAGCCGTGGCTCTTGACAAACATGTAAACTGACTGTTTAATTCTAGTTAGAATGCGAATTTATAATCAGCAACTAATGTTTACCAGGCACTTACTAGGAGCCAGGTACCTCA
>NW_017731557.1:949687-953352 GCF_001890085.2 Hipposideros armiger
TGCGGTGGTCAGGTCCCTATTTGTTACTCTAACTCACCATTTCCAATATCTGAAAAACTGCTCTCTCCCTCGTAAAACCTTGCCCACCAAGGTCCGCCCCATCCGGTCTTAGAGTCCTCCTTGATTCCTCTTTCTCTTATACCCCATATCTAATCTATCAGTAAATCCTAGCAGAGCTACCTTCAAAGTGTATCTGGAATCCCATGACTTCTTACCACCTGCCACCGTTCTGATTCAGATCCCTGTTCTCTCTCACCTAGTTAACATTATCTCCTAACTGGTCTTCCAGCCTCTGTCTTTGCCGCCATCTGCCTATTCTCAATGAGCACCCAAATCGATCCTTTCAGATGTGAGTCAGAAGTGTCATTCCCCTGCTCCATAGCCTCGTGACAATAGTCAGAGTCCCTTAATGGCTGTCGAGCTCCAGGCTTTCCCCAGCCTCACTCCTGCTGCTTCTGCCCTTTCCCCACTCCCATTCTCCCCTCACTCTCCCCACCTTAGCCTCTTTGCACTTCCCTGAACATTCAGGCACATTCCTGCCTCAGGGTTTTAGCACTTGTGCTTCCTTTGCCTGGAATGTTCTTCTTCCAGACAGGGGCACACCTTGCTCCATAACTTCATTCAAGTCTTTGCTCAAATGTCACTTTCTCAGAGGCCTTCTGTGATCATTCTATTTTAAAGCATACCCCCACCGACACTCTGTAATTTCCTTTCCTGCTTTATTTTTCTCCATAGCACTAGCACCTTCTAATATTATATATAGCTTACTTAAAAAAAATTCCGCCCCTCCTCCATTAGAATGTAAGTCCCATGAAGGCAGAAATTTTTTTATCTCTGAGGTTCATTTACATTTTCCTAGTGCTTTACCAGTGCCTAGCACATAGTGGATATCTAATAAATACTTGTTGACTGAGTGAATAAATAATATCTTTTAACCATTATTCAGTCAAATGTGTACTGATTGTCTGCTGTGCACATAGCACTGAGCCAAAGGATAACGCAGTAGCCACAGATCACCAGACAGCTCGGTTTATACTTTCTGGTACAGTCTCGTGAGATGAACACAGACCAAACTGGCCAGTAACAGGAGGCATCAAGGAAATACCAAGTGAATTATTTGTAAAGCTCTAGTTATACAGAGGCCACAGAGAAGATTGCTGCCTTTGGTAGACAATGGACAGGATGTTGAATTTGGCTTTGAATGACAAATAGTACTTGAATAGGCCAAGGGAAGGGCAGTGGTGAGGGCATTCCAGGCATGTGAACAGTATGAGCAAAGCCCTAGACACAGAAGGAGAAGGGATGTGTGTGTGTGTGTGTGTGTGTGTGTGTGTGTGTGTGTGTGTGTGTGTGTGTGTGTGGGGGGGGGGGAACAAAGGGATAGGATAGGCTAATTTCTCAGAATCAAAGGGAATAGGGCACTTCTAGTGGGCAAGTGAGACTGAGCCAGATTATGAAAGGTCTTAAATGGGAAACTAAACTTTTTGGCTGTTACATGGCAGATAGGAACCATTGAGGGGTTGATCTGTGTTTGGCTTCGTGTTTGGACAAAGGAATGTGGTGTGCATGGAGGTAATTTAGGAACGTTGTTCTGCCCACACTATGGCCATGGGAGATACTAGATGTAGGCAGCGTTAGGGGACTGCGGCAACTGCGTGACAGCTATCAGTGTGGAAGGGATAGTAGGAAAGAAGGGGTGGATGTGAGGGAATTTGCAAAGGATGACTTGATAGGACTTAATGATCTCATTATATAATTTTGAATTAATTACGTAGCAAGACAAAAAAATGACAATTGTTCAAAGCAGCGTCACAGCACAGATGTTATGTAGGATATTCTGTGGTTTGTCATGTGGATCCAATTCAGGCAGATTATAAGCCATGCCAAAACATGCAGACATTGGATGCTACAGTTGTACAGAATACTGCAAGGTGCAAACTTGAACACCATGGACTCACATAACTGATTCAACTTTGAACTGTCTCTGAACTGTCTCATGCTATTGTTTCCCTTAAGCCCTGGAATAAAAGGAAAATAGGAAAGTGGAATGTAAAACATTGCATTCTCTTTTTTTCACACATGTTTATACAATTAGGTTTAGTAACAAAATTTAGGTAAAATGAGAGTGATATTTGAATGGCTTTTGTGCATTATAATGACTTTCTGAAATCAAATTGGTATAAAAATAGAAGTGTTTGGTTTTATATCAGGGATGGTTTGCAAAACTAAATTCATAGTCTATGGTGCGTTTCGTTTGTCAGAGAATCAGAAGACGTGTGTATCATTGACATTCATGCTTTTGTGGTTGCTAGCTATCATTCACTTAGAAATTCATCAGAAAAACATCGATGATATAGTATTAGATTTAGATATGACTAAGTACCTGATTAAAGTATATGAATATCTACTAAGAAAAATTAAAGTAATTTAAAATCTAATATATTGCAGAAATGTGCAAATGTCATAAATGTATAGCATGATTAATGTTCCTTTTGTTATTTTTAAATGTTCAGATAATCAGCATTTAAATTTTTTAAATATATTTTTAGTTTTCAAAGCTAATTTTACTTTTAAAAATGATTTTCGAATAGAATGATCTTATAGTCCCTGATATAGTAAAACCAATTTGTTGATTAACAATTTGTTGGCCAATAAATAAGGTCTTTTAAACTATTATTATTTTTTTAAATTAAAGTTTATTGGGGTGACAATGGTTAGTAAAGTTACATAGGTTTCAAGTGTACAATTTGTAATACATCTTCTATATATCACATGGTGTGTTCATTAAATTATTTTTTTTAATGTTCTATTTCACTTTTAAAAATGTTGCAGTTTGAACAGTACATTATGTGGTTGTCTAAATAAGCATTATCGAGATCCTACTGTGTACCAGACATGGATGAATTAGGCCGTGTCAACCTATCAGCAGAGAGCAGAGTTTCCATTGGGAAGTGATATGGATAGACCTAGTTTACAAAGGGCCTGAAATGCCTTTTTTCAGGATTATCTAACGGATGTGGAAGTCTGTGTGGTTTTGAATAAAACAGTGATATTACAAAAGTGAATATAGGAAGTTTAAATAAGGAATGAGTGTCATTGATGAGCGATGAGTGGCTTTAGCAGTGAGGTTAGAAAGATAGAGCAGGTTGAAACTTGATTACAAAGGAAAATTTTCTGGGACTGGCAGGATTGAGGGAATCCAAGAGGATGCCAGTTTTCTCAATTGTCTGATTAAAAAGGAAACTGTCCTGGGCCGGCCACGTGGCTTGTTGGTTAAGGGTTGGCTTGGGAGCTCCAGCTCTGAGCAGCAGGGCTGCCGGTTCGGATCCTACATGGGCCAGTGACGCTATGCCCTCTACAGCTAAGATGGTGAACAACAGCTTGACCTGGAGCTGGGCTGCCATGAGTCGCCAGCGACGGCATAGGCTGCAGCCCCTGCTGCAATGGGCTGCCGTAAACTACTGTGATGTTCCGTCAGCTGGCATGAGCTGTGGTGAGCCACTGTGAGTGGCTGTCCAATGGCCGGCAGCCGATCTTCCTCAGTCGGGAAGAGTGCAATGATCACAATACCAACATGGGCCAGTGAAGAGACATCCTCCACAACCAGACTGAAGAACAAAAGGACAGCAACTTGTCTGTTCCCCTTTCCGATTCCCCAACGCTGT
>NW_017731557.1:955897-957545 GCF_001890085.2 Hipposideros armiger
CTGCAAAGAGCAGGCAAATATAACAACCATGGTAACTAAATCTAGGAAGGAATTAAAGGAGGGCATTGAACAATTGAATAGCCTAGTAAAAGAAAAAAAAGTGTATAAAATTTCGTTGATCCTTTGGTTTAAAGGGAGACACTGAAATAGAGGACAGTATTCCTTCAGAGAGAGAGAAGCTGGCGAGTTAAGATGTGTGTTTTCTTAGGGAGAGGAACTTAGAACTTAGTAATGGAGAAATTTGGTTACAGAGGAGTCGGTGGTGTACATTTTTAAAAAATATGAGCACCAACACATCACTTTTGGAAAAGCAACTATGAAAAAACATTGATGTCACTCTTGGATTTGGCTTGGGTCATTTCCTGTTTCATAAAGCCACATTCAACAATTTACCTACCTTTGGGGTCATGGGATTGAGTCAGGGATGGAGAAAGGAGAGAATGGAGCATGTAGGTGGCTTTAGGATTTGATTAAAATATGCTAAACCTTATTATATGTGACATCGGAAAAATTTGAACAGTCAATCCTGTAAGGAAAATTATTCATTTTGCAGAGAACTTGAAGGAGGAAGGAAATTGGGTAGTAGGCTCATAATTTAAAAAAGAAAATTGTAATGTATAAGCAAATGGTACCTATTGCAGATGTGCTGTAAATACCCTTGTGAAAATTAACTTTTTAATTGTAAAAGTAATCCATGCCCATTTTCTAGTGGTGCTTAGCTGTCGTTCACCCTCAGAGTAGCAAACTGTTTAATTTCCATTTTTATTATTGAGGCTTAATAAGTATCGCAGACACTCTTTTCATCACACATACTGCACACCAGGAACCAGGAACCGTTGTGCTGCTTTAGGCAAATTACTTCCTTTCTAGGCCTCGTTTTTTTTCTATTGTCTCTTTTGAATTGATTTCTAAGGCCTCTAATTGAGTTGATGCCTTCCTAGCTCCTCAAACCGGCTACTATTCTATTTGTATTGTTAGTGTACTGTTTTGCCACTAGATGGCACTAATGTACCTTTGAACCCTGTCACCTCTGGGCTTTCAGAATCTGGGGTCTGAAGGAGCCTTGGATTTTTTCCTTAATCCAACCCCCATTTAACAATTGGGGAGCTGAGACTCAAGGTTAAGTGATATGGCCAAGGTCATACAGTTATGCAAAACCTCTTGAATCCAGGCATCTATGTTTCCATGCCAGTGTTTCACTAGGGGGCTTTGTGAGGAAAGTCAAAGGGAGACCATGTTCTCAACCATTCCTGTTCTTTGTTAATTATTTTAAAAATAATTTAAAACCATTCTTTAAGTATATATATATCATCACATTCAAAATAAATAGTTGGCCTGCTTTTGGGTTTTTGTGTTTTGTATTGGCTCCTTCAGATGGAAAAGCTAGACTGTCAGCTTATAATACGCATTGCGCCACCTATAACTGTTCTGCCTTCACAGTTTGCCCTGGAAATAAGTCCTACAGAAATCTCAGTCAAAGCCTCTCTATTGAATGATTCTTTCTCCATTCGTGCTCAGTCCCTTTGATAAGAGGTTTCCTTTTGGCTCTTCCTTCCAGTTGAACATCGTTACTTTTTAAGGCCTCTAATTCATCTGCTTCATCTTTGTCCGCTTGCCTACTCGAAACAGCCTTTGTGGGGGAAAGTAG
>NW_017731557.1:959240-963552 GCF_001890085.2 Hipposideros armiger
TTTATTTGAAGTGCCACCTTAATGCAGCCAATAAAACTCTGACAAGCTATTTATTGGTTATTTAGATGCATCTATTTCAGAGATGTCAAATGTTGAAGAAAAGTGCACCTTATAGCTGATGAAATATAATACACAGATTTTGAAACTGAACTTGGTTAGAAGTCAGAGAGCTTGTTTTATAGTTTTGTAAGTTAACATCAGACGTTAGGCCCTCTCAGGCTGTATCTCTCATATTTTTTAGTAAGTGTGGTTTGGTGCATTGGAGCTCTTTTCGTTTGATTCTATAAATAACCAGACAAAAGCAAAGTGTAACAAGCTAATTTTTAAGTTGCTGGAAGTGACTTTCTAACTTTTACTGATACCTCTGCTTCTGCTTCCTCCCAAGCAAACACGCAGCCACCCTCTTTTCAGCCGTTACCTTTCCCTGTAACAAAATCTGTTCTCCATAAACTCCTGATAGCAGTTATTTATAGCCTCTTGTGAATTTGAGGCAAAGTGTTATAAACTGCCCAAGGATGTTTGCTTTCTAAGCCTTATCTCTAATTATTGGCTAAAAATCTTTATCTGCTTAAAGAACTTTCAGGCCTCAACTAGTCATATGGAACAAGTCTTACATTTCAGGGGGGGAGGGGTGTAGGGTAGGAGTAGCCTCTATGGAAGGCTGTGGACAGATAACTGAGCACCTCGTTTCCTTGCTCCCCTAAAATGTCCAGCCTTACCTACTTGCTAGCTCACCGCCTGTGTCAGGAACAAAGTTCCTGGCATTCTCCTGCTGGCCCTCCCTGCTGACTGTATCTGAAAGGAAAACAAACTCGACTGTAATTACTGCATTTCTGACTAATTTCATTGAATTTTTATCAGGCTTATCTTTCTTTTGATAGAGGCTATTGAATTTTAAAGAAACCCTGTGAAGTAAAGAGTTCTTTTGTACTTTGAATACCTACTTCCTAATTTACCTGTTTTCTAAATCTCTCTGTTTACTGATCTTATTGACTTAAGTCAGGCTTTCCATTTTGAAGACTGTTTGGTAATCCAGATTCTGAGCCTGCTTTTTATAAATTATTTTCAGGCATGCCTAAGCAGATACGTGATAGGGCAGCTTGGCTCTTGGTTAACACTGCAGAAGTACTTGTGGTCTAACTTGAAGATGAAAGCAGACATTTTTCTTCTCAAGTTTGTGATACACTCATCAGTTGTGAATCTGCTGGTACTTTGATGCTCAGTAAAAATGTTAGATTATTCCCATGTTTATAATATCAAGGCTTATAAACAGAGCTCTCCATTGCATTGATGTTGTTTGCTGAACACAAAGCGAGTGGTCTTGCTCAGCCAAAGATGTGCTGTGATATTGCACATGCTTTCAGTGTCATATTAGCTTTGAAAATTATATGGAAAAAATGTATTCCCGTTGCTAAATTTCCTCCATTTAAGCTAATATAAAGTGTAAGGCAAGTATTTATTGTATAGCTCTGCATTCTTTAGAGTAGTGTGTTTGTTGATAGGATCTTAAATAGTTTTCAGATGACATCCCATAAATGTCTCTTGTGCGTTTGATTGACTGACTTTTGGTCTTTGCAGCTCGGGGTGTGGTTTTCTCTTGGCTGTGCCTATCTGGCCTTGGAAGACTATGGAGGCTCTGCGAAGGCGTTTCAGCGTTGTGTGACTCTCGAACCTGATGTGAGTTGGTCTGGCCTTCTTTCCTTATTACAGCTCTTTGATATTTCTAAGTTGTTTGAATTGTTCTGTAGTTCAGAACAGTACTTCCTACGGGTATATAGTTTCAGTAATGCAGGATGAGAAAGTGCTAGAGATCTGCTGTACGTACGACATTGTACCTCAAGTTAACAATGCTGTATCATGCACCTAAAACTTTGTAAAGAGGGTAGATCTCATGTTATGTGTTCTTATCCAAATTTTTAAAAAGAGAGAAAAAGAAAGCAAAAAATCTCAATTTTTCTATTTTATGTTTAAAAGATAACAGTTCCTTTGTGTTGGAGGACGTGACAGAAGGTCACACCTTAAGGTGCATGATTTATAAATCTAGAAATAAATTTCTTCTCATAATAGCTAAGTTGTTCATGGTTTCATCTAGAAAATAATTTTGGTAAAACAGTATTTTAGTCACCAACATACTTTGCTGAAATATACAGCACAGTTTCACACGTGTTTTGTTGTTCACTAACGTGCACTGCCTATGCTAATTGCATTATTAGAAAGTTCTTTTAGTTAATAGTCTTTTAATATTTAACAGCTTTACTGATACGGTAAATAATTCACATGCCATATAGTTCATTTATTTAAAGTATACAATTCAGTGATTGTATCCTATATTCAAAATTGTGCAACCATCACCACAATCGATTTTAGAACATTTTTATTATCATAAAAGAAAATCTCTGTACCCATTAGCAGTCACTCCCATTTCTCTCAAACACATTCCACCTCCCACCCCTTAACCCCCAACCCCAGCCCCAGGAAACCACTAATGTANCCTGGTAGTGAGGCCAGAACTGAGCTTGCAGACTGGGGCTCTTCTGTGAAAGTAAGGTGAAGCCATGCAAGTGAATGAATTCTTTACAGAAAACTTGTTGGAAAACACCAGGCAAAATTCTGAACTTTCGGCATCACCTAGCAGTTGGAGGAAGGTAGAAGAAATACCACCAGTGAAATATGATTCAAGCAAAATACTCCAGAGTTTTGATCAGAGGGACAGAAGGAAACCCAAAAGAAGAGATTCATGGAAACTAAAGGAAGAATAAGTGTCAGTGAGGAGTGTCACATGAAGTGATAAAGTCCAAAGAAGGCTAAGAAGAGGTCATTGGATTTGGAGCTCACTAATCACCTTCAAAACCATCTTCAGGAGATTGTAGAGTGAGCGGCAGGTGAGGAAATGGATCCAGCATCTATAGACTGTTCATTTTGGGAGCGTGTCATAGAGGTGAGAGTCAAAATATGGAGTACTGTACTGAGGAACCTAAAATTCAAGTAAAACTTTCAGCATACTGGACACCTGCTCATGTTTGAAGGCAGTGGATGAAGGAGAAAGTGAATGTTATAAAGAGAGAGGGAAGATCACTTGGGAATATCCTTCCAGGGATGGGTGGAATGAGGAGAAGGGATGAAGGTATTAGCTCTGGAAACAAGAATAATACCGGGAGTACCAAAAAAATGTATACACATCTCTTAAAATGTGTATACATTTTTTTGGCACCCTCTGTATTTCTAATGAGACTGGAAAGAAGGCGAGAGCATCAATATTGTAATTGCAATGTCTACTTATTAAGCACCTTGTATACTCTAAGCTAGAATATAAGTGTAAACTCTATAAACCATTTTGAGGTATTGAGGGGGCACAAAAGAATTGCCTGAAGACAAGGCCTCTTGCCCTCCTGTGGTTTGCATGGGCTAAATGGAGAGAGGAGACAGAGGTAACTGCCAGTGACCAAGCGTTAGAGTAAATAGACAACATGCTGGGGTGCCTTGTGCTGGTGTTACGCATGCATGAGGATTGAGTGGTCAGAGAGGGCCTTATGGAGATGTTATGAACTGGGAGGCGTGGTTGGGATTTGGAGAGGAGAAAAAAATCGGGGACAACATGTTTCAGGAGAGCAGATGAGCAGATGGAAAAACCAACCACGTAGCGAGCAAAGGTTTCTTAGTAACTATGGGTTTTGACTGTTTATTTTTTTATTCAGTTGTGATAATAACAATAGCAGCTAACGTTGAGTCTTTTACTAAGTGCCAGGGACCGTTCTAAGCATTTTTCCTATGTTTTTAATCCTCAACGCTATCCCTGAGCAATTTACTATTTTTACCCTCATTTCACAGATGCAGAAAGAGATGGTTAAGTAATTTGTACCAGATCCCACTGTTTATAAAGTGGGGAGCTGGGACCTGAACCTGGGCTTTCTGGTTCCAGAGCAAGTACTCTTAGCCTTTTCCCTGTTTGCCTCTAAAAGATACTGTCTTATGTTAGAAGCAACGGTGGATTTGGTTGAGGTCAAGTTAGAAGTTATGGAAAGCCTTGAGTACAAGACTTGTCAGGGTTGAACTGTTTTCTTCCTTTAATGAAGAGCCACTGGGGCTTTCGTCAGGAGAAAAGTGAAGTTGTGACTTTGAGGTTTGGGGATGATCTGCACGTGCCAGTGAGTGAGTCTCTGTGAGACCGGGGGATTTTTAGAGAAACTGAGGCACCCTTCCCAGCCCATTCTGTACACAAGACCAGACTTCCACAATAGAATGCTCTGTGATTTTAACTATCCTGGGAGCTTGTACTCTTCTTTGATTCGTAGGGGTTCACTTTCTCTTTCAT